>NC_134572.1:29551250-29858333 GCF_050947875.1 Dermacentor variabilis | reverse complement strand
TTGAGGGGAGGCTTTTACCAGACGCTCGAGCAACCCCATGAAAAGAGGAGGCAGTGCATTGTGTCACGATCATAACTTTACCAGGACGACGGCGTACTAGGGCAATGTTTATAAAACACACACACACACACACACACACACACACACACACACACACACACACACACACACACACACACACACACACACACACACACACACACACACACACACACACACACACACACACACACACACACGCACAAACACCCACATATACATATATATATATATATATATATATATATATATATATATATATATATATATATATATATATATATATATATGCAGCCATCCGGAAACATATATATGCTTCCTAGCCGAGGCTGCTTTCTAGCCATCCATGCTGGAATGGCTAGTTACATACATATATATATATATATATATATATATATATATATATATATATATATATATATATATATATATATATATATATATATATATAACTAGCCATTCCAGCATTATTTCAAGCTTTTAGGTGGAAATTGAGCTCGCCAGCGTTTGCGGCAGTGGTCCAACGCGCATACTAGTGATGGTTAGAGATTAGAGATTAGGTTAGAATATAAGAACGTATTATATTAATGCTGCGTCGACCGCCGACCATGCAATTAGGCTTCTGCCGCGTGTAAGAAAATACTTTGAAAGCGTTTCTTTCCTCACAAGACTGCACTCAAAGGCTCCAAAATCTCAAAATCTCGTTTACTGAGGGATCATACGGACTTTTGCGTGTGTACTGCCGCCACCAGACAAGTGGCCGATTTGCATAGAGAAAAGGAAAAAAAAAGAAACGTTACGCAAGGACGCTTGGTACACGAGCCAATGAAGTACTTCGAGGCGGCTACAAATCGGCGGCGTCAGGTGTCCAGTACATCAGCATTTTTCATTTCGCTTCCTTTCTTTTTTCGCCATCTTGAAGCCCCTTGAAAACTAAAAAAGAAAAAAGAAAAAGATGAGAAGCAGCCATTGATCTTCATATGAACAGCGTTACAGTGCAGGCGGACCGAAAAAAAAAAAAGAAAAATGGCGTATCATCTCGTGCAATGCCGTGCGGTTTCTCTGTACCCGCAATCAGCAGGGCCGAGCTACCAACGAGCGTGCTCTTGCGTAGAGATCCTTGGCGCAGCACTTTCATTTTATTTATTTATTTTTTTTGGGGGGGGGGTAAGAAAGAAAGAACGAAGAGGACGGGAGAGGCGAAATCGTTCCCGAGATGCACACGTGCGGCGCGCGCTTTCTGGGAAGAAAACGCGCTGTTGCTGATGGCTGCCATCCGCTCGCCATGCACGCTCAGAAAGCAACGCGGGCGTCTCGCAAGAGCTGAGCGCGCAGTCCGAGGAACGAACAAGCCCCGGCGTTCCTCCGAGGCACCTGTGCTCGTTTCTTCGCCTTGCCGGTGCGGCGGCCGCCGGCGCCGAGCTCAATAATAATTCTCTCCCAAAATGCTGTTTCCATTTTTTCTCTTCCCCTTTGTTTCCCGCTTTCCGCGGCATTGTTTCGCGAGAAAGCGTGCGCATGGGCGCGTGCAGCAAACCTGGGCTCGAGCGCTCGGCGACTAGCCGCAGTTATACGAACCTCTTTGTCAAAGCTCCGAAAGGTTGAATAATTAAAAAAAAGATATTGAGAGATAAAGAGTCTCAAGAAATCTAGCGAGGCCCCGTTAATTGCCTGAGATTGCCCCTAACGTTCTCCATCTCGGTGTGATTAATCGAGCCGGACGCCATGATAGATTGTCCATCGTTCGTGGCGAGGCCCAAGGGTGCACTTCTGCTCCCGCTTTGCGATCGGCCAGCCACCTGGCGAGAATACACGTTGTTGCTATTTGCTTCTGAGTACTTGGCAGCGCCTCTAAATACGGTCGCGAGAAGAGTTCTCCGCGGGAGCTCGTCGTCGCCAAGTCTCTGAGGGCAACCACGCAGGTATCTTTGTTAGAGCGTTAGCTGTAGTGTTGGGCGACTGGAGCACGCGACTTTTTTTATGGGTTTATCGCGAAGTGTACACGAATGGTTAGAAAGTCATCAGGTGGAGCGCTCGGTGGCATTCACGTTTCACGTTAGCGTAATGTCTGACAAAAAAAAAAAAAGTCGATAGATAGCAAGAAAAATGGAAAGAAAGGCTGCTTTCTTTGTCTGTGCGGCTGCCCGGCATACAAAGCCGGTAATGCAGTGAAGCTTCTTCCGACACTATAGATGCACGTGTGTACATTCGCACTGCTTGTTCCACGCTACGACAGCGGATAATCGTATAATTTGCAGGCATGCACAGCTGTGTTAACTGGTAACATCGTGTATCGGTTTGTCATTGTCAATGATTATTTATTATTGCCTACAGCCTTCGCGGTGACCTCCGTTCGCTATCACAATAGACCGGCGCAATCCACCGCGGCAGCTCAGGGTCTATATCATTCTTCTGCCGAGCTCAAGGCCGCGGCAGCCGCATATCCGATAGGGGAGGAATGCAACATACGCAAGAAGGCATCTCTGCTTATATTAAAGCCCACGTGAAACAACCACAGGTGGCTAGATTCAATCCAAACATCTCAACTAAGGTTCGTCCGTGTAAACCGGGTGTCGCCTTGGGACACAGTGCCACGTTAACAACAGCAGTAACTGCGGGGTGAAGTACAGAAGCCACAATGTGTGCTCCAAAGGAAGCTACAGTTGAAGGTTAGCGAGTAAATTGAAGCACCTGTGGTTATTTAACGTGCAAGTAAATGTAAGCACAGGGGCGTTTCTGAATTTCAGTTGGACGAGAATGCAACTGCTGCGGCCTGGAATGAAACAGACCAGCGATTAAAGCAGTTTATCCACGACTATGTTGCAGTGGGCGCATAGAGCCCCGTAAATAATGACAATGAAGTAATAGCATAGTCCGATGTCGTGGCGTGATAAATCGCCTATTACACAGAGTCATAACTCCGGAAGACAGTAAAGCACGACTGCGTGCGCAAAGTGTTAGACAGGCCCCAAGGGGGAGGAACCTTGCGCATTTACGTGGTACAGGGACAATTTTTCATAATTAAGGCTGAGTTTTGCGCCGTTTGCGAGCTCTATGAGCTCGTTCGTTTACTCCTAGGAATTTAGCTTTCTGAACACCACTGCAGTAACTCAGAATTAAGTAATAGGTCATGCATAATTCCTAATTTCCTTTTCTTTATTGTGCGGAACACAGACATAGAACGGGTGGTACAGAAATGCAGGGGGGATTTTAACCAGAAAGTTGTTCTTGTTGGCTACTTTGCGAAGAGCGAAGGGTACACTCGGATAAGAAAGCCTAAGGGGAGAGAAAGAGAGGAACATAAATGAATACGTACAGAGTCCAGCGAAACCAGGCAGTGTTCTCAAAGTCTATCATGCAGGACCGTGGACCTTTAGGACTTCGGCAATGCAGATAAAGCCTTCTGCCGGGAGTTCTTTCGGGAGCGCTTGTCCTGAACTTTCGGTTCCGTGAACAATTGTTCATTATATCAAGCACTGAGTACATCAGTTGTCTTTGCTGCTGAATACTGCATAACTGCACTAAGGAGCATTCCACACGAGTTCGTCGAGTAAAGCCGCAAGCACAGCTTTTGTGAAAGTCTTTCGGCTGTCTTAATTATGAAGACAGTTTCCTTTGTTGCAATGAAAATTGTTCCATTGTTCGCACATCAAGTATACCGTCAGCTTAACAACGCGTGCCTTTCAACAACAAACCTTCAACTTAGTTTCAAAGTTAATTTCATCTCCAAGGCAGAAATATGGAAAACTGGAAACTGCTACTTGAAAGCACCTTGACGAATGCAACAAAATGAACCACGATCTAACGTGAATCCTGACAGCGCATTTTCATGATTAGGGACTCTCTCTCACTAGGAACTACATAGGGCGTTCGACTAATTAAGTGGATTCTTAGTAAACTTAAACATATGCCTTCGAAAATGGCAGTTAGCAAGAGTTTCTGGAAGTAGTAAAGTGTTGAGTAAACGAAAGGTTTACCAAATTAGGTTCACCAAACGCTCATGATCAGAAGCTCACTGTCATGTTAAAATTGCGCGCGCAGTGCTTCAGGCCTTAATTATTAACGCTATTCAATGTTGGTCATTCTTTTGCAACTTTCACACGTTCCAACGATCTCGCAAGCACGAGCTCTGATTATTTTATAGGGAGAAATTAGTATGCAACGCAAACACCCGTCCGAGTCTCTCCATCCATTGCTGATTCTTCACTGCAGCCACATCACCCAGAGCGGCTATTGCAGGTAGGTGGGCGAGGTTGCTAGGCGCAGGTATTAAGGAATAGCCTGCGGTTGTTTCTTTTCTCGTAACGCTCGCTCCAGCAGGGATCCTAAGCCCAGCAGGCGGTGCAACCGCGAGCTTCTTCCGAGCTGTTTTGCGACGAGGGAAAAACGCACATTTGTGGGAACACCGAAGTGATTACGGTTATGGCCCTCACGAAGTCATCAGCGCTGGTGCATGTTCAGCTGAGAGCAGCCCGTCTTCGCAGAGAGGCTCCCACGAGACCTTTGAGGAACGAATGATTTCGTTCGGCACTCATTTGGGAAGCCGGAGTTCCAGAAGCACGCCGCGAAAAAAAAAAAAAAGCTCACCGCGCGAACCTGCTGGCGTATTTAGGTTGCGTTCTTAAATCACTGCTGAACGGCAGCCGTCAAACTTCTCGAAGTAAGCTGGCGCTCTTGCAGCTGCGAGAAAAATTTGAGATTTCGTGAAGGGGTTGTTCTACTTGTAGATTTTAATCAAGTTAAGCTGACGTCGTTTCTCTACAGTGATTCCAGCGCACACTTGGAGCAAACAACAACAGTTGCATGAGTATTAGAGGGCGTACCGATACGTGCAGCGCCTTCTGTTGCAATTTCGCGGGGCTAGACTACAGAGGTGTTTAAACAAGCCTTCCTAACTCTGCAGTAAACTTTACACAGACGTTTGTTAACGAATAAGAGTTAATTACGAATTTCCATTCTTCCTCTCTTTCCTTCGCTTAGTAACGTGTAGAGGTAGATTACAGAAAATAAAGGTAGAACAATGAATGTATAGGCGGTCGCGACTCAAAAAAAAAAAAAAGAAACAGAAGAAAAAGAAGAAAAAATGAAACACCAAAGAGAATGTCTAAGGCGTTCTCTTTTCCGGCAAGTATCACGTGATCGCTTCAAAGGGCTACAACCAGTGACCCTACGCCATCTACTTCCTTTGTCGCGTGCTGTCCATGGACAAAGGAACACAATAGGAGTCCAGCCCACCCCCAGCATGGCTTTTTCGTCACGTGCAATTGGTCAAACGGTTCCGAGCGCGTGATTGCCATTGGCCCTCAGAAAAGCGGGCATTCGCGTCTGGACCCGGGCCGGGATTGGCTACTGCTTGACGAAGGCTATTTGTCACGCCATTCGAGACTTTTGAGCCTGCGTTTACCTGTTGCTCGGGGAAACGAGGCCCTTTCTCTATTTGCGGCGCCCGTCATAATGAAAGCTGCCCGAGCCGGGCGCCGTGAGGAGACAGCACGCCGCTGCCGATCGGTTTATGGATCTCAGATGGCGCCGACTTCCGTCCTCGTGCGTTAGCAGTCGCGTGGTACGGCCGGCGCGCGCGCACACACGTCGCCATGGGGACCGGCCGGTACAACACAGCTGCCCCGTCTGGGAAACAAGAGGCTCATCGCTGCTGCTGCTGCTGCCATCGACCCACGCGTGTGTGTGCCACTTCGAATCTTGCTGCCTGCTCCCCCTGGCCAGTCGACCCCCCCCCCCCCCTTTTATTGTCTCCTCCATACACTGTCCGTTAACTCCGCTGGTGGCAGTCGTAGGCCTGTTTTTAAAGTGGCGGGCACGCGTTGCTCGTGGGGATCGATTGTTTAAACTTGCGCATTACGCTTATCATTTCCGACGGTACGATACGACATGGCCCGCAATCGACGACGAACGATCGGTTCGGTGGAAAACAAGTCCGCGATGGCCCGCCTATGAAGTTTCCGCGGAATAGGTTCATCGTTTGTTGGAGCACATCCATATTTCATTGCGCTCCCGAAATAGCGTGTTGGTGAGAGGATGGCGGGGCTGGCACGCCGGTGGGGACACGAGTCCTGCGCTGCTAAGGAGCTGTTTACGTCTGGTCAGCGCTGTCACTGCATTATTGACTTTGCTTTGCCGGCTTCCTCTACACATCAACAGAACTTTACGTGTTTGCACGACACAGTCATGGTGGGAGGCGTGTCGCCGTATTATATGTGACCTGACGTTCATGAAAAGCAAGCATGACACGGACAGACATTCACGCTTTTCTGTAGAATAGTCAAGTGCTTCACCGTGGAGCTAACAAAACGTAACTTGACAGCATGCAGCTGTTGACTTTATGGCACATTGCAAGGAATCATGAAGCATGCGTACATATGTATGAGACACGCATATGCGCATGCGTCCAATCGACAAGACATCGATACACCCACTTTTAATTATGATCGACTAAATTGAAAACGCCTAGGCAGACACGTATAGCTGCCTATATATATATGGCCTGACATCAGATAGAATCAGTTTAACGTTGTGCAATTGGTACAATTGAACTTCAGAACGACTTATCACTTATTCATGACTGGTGTACTAAATGGAAGATTACTTTGAACATTGCAAAGTGTGTACATCTCTCATTTACTAAAAAGAAAAAGCCAATTCAGTCACAGTATCATTTGAACAATTTACTATTGAAGCAAGGTACGTAGTACGTATAAGTATCTAGGTGTGCTACTGTCGTCTGAATGTTCCTGGATACCTCAGGTAGACAGTATCATAGCCAAAGCTGGTAAAGCTTTGAATTTCAGTCAGAGAAACCTGCGATGTTCACATGCGAATTTAAAACGTATGGCATATACAATTTATGTTCGACCAGTCTTAGAATATGGCTGTGTTGTCAGAGCGCCACAATGACCGACCGCCCACCTCCGGTGCCGCAGACTCTGACCTCCGTTGTGTTGTCCCAGTGGCGAGACCCAGGAACCTTCAATGGCGTCGAAGGTACGGACGTTAAAGAGTGGGTTTCCTAGTATGGGCGTGTAAGCGAAAATAATCGGTGAGACCCAAAGCTAATGCTAGCGAATGTGATATTCTACCTCCGAGACACAGCGCTAGCATGGTACGAGACCCACGAACACGACATAACGAGTTGGGACGTCTGCAAGCAGACGCTTCTAGACCTCTTTGGAAAGCCCTTCGGCCGTCAGCTGGCAGCGAAGAAGGAGCTATCGACCCGTGCTCATACGTCAACAGAATCTTACGTGGCATATATTGAAGTTGTCATCGCGCTCTGTCGTAATGTTGACAAAGACATGAAGGAGACCGACAAGATTGGCCAAACCCTGAAGGGCTTAGCAGATGACGCATTCAACCTGCTTGTCTGCCAGAACTATGACTTGGTGGACGTGATCATCAAAGTGTGCCGTAATTTCGAACTGATGAAGAGTAGCCGCAATGCGAAGCAGTTTAACAGGCTACCAAATACAGCTTCGACGTCTTCGTGTGAGGAGCAGTCACGTGGACCTTCTCTGCCTGGACAAGAAAATTTGACGCGGTTAATTTGTCGCGAGCTCGAAGCTATGCCTCCCGCCGTTCCTCGTCAGCATTGCTCCGACAATACATATTGTGTCTGCTTATAGAGGCCGTTGTCAGACAAGAGATAGCAAATTTAGGCCTTCCGTCTCTCTGCACCATTCGTGATGCCACTGTCAGTCAGGACCGGCCTCGCCCAACCCCTGCTTCCCAGTTTTCAGCGATTCCCACTCGTCGTCGTAACCCGGCCGACAGGAGAACACCGGACGATAGGCCGATTTGTTTCAATTGCTGGCGTGTTGGACGTATCGTTCGTCATTGCCCCAGTCGTTGGTCATCGCCTCCTAGGCAGAGCTTCCTGTCCTACGCCCAGATCAAGGTACTCTCCGTTAATCTGTGCGTCCTTCATCTGCGAATAACGACGGCGTACCTACGACCTTCCGAACTAGCCGGTCACCATCGCCCCTAAGTCGTCGGTCTCGTTCACCGCTGGCGTGCCGCTCTTCTTCCACCGCGTTCGTGCCACAGGGAAACTAGTCGGTGCAGCTCCCGGGACGCTGCATCAACGACCCGGCCTGCAAATCCTCCGATCACATTGCCTACCCTTGGAAGTATATCAGACATTGAGGTGGTGGAGTCTCAGTGAAGTCCCTCGTCGACACCGATGCACAGGTGTCTGTAATGAGTGCCGCCCTTCGCCAAGACTCAGGGTCCTCACGCCTGCCGTACCGTGCACAGTACGCGTTGCCGACGGCAGTACACCGCTGGTTGTCGGCGTGTGTACAGCACGAGTAACGATTGCCGGCTATCAAATTTTCTTGTTTCTTATTTTCTTATAAGACATCAAATGTCTTATTTATTATGCTAGAGCGCTGTCCGCATGACCTGATTTTGGGTCTGGACTTTCTTTCGACCCATTCTGACCTAATAGGCTGCGCTACAGGTGCCATGCAGTTGAAACTTCCTTCTGGCAGCTACTTTGTTTCTGATGCACATCATCCGTCCCTGTGTTCTGCCGAATTCGCCCGGTTTCCGCCTTAAGCCGCTGCTACTGTACCTTTTAAAGCTCGACCACATGCTCCTGATGGCGACTGCATCGTCCCTCCGCTTGTCCACGTTATTCTACAGCATGGCGTCGCGCTCCCAAATGCCGTTGTCACCATTGTCGGTAATTTTACTTGGATTCTCGTTCTCAACTTTGGGCCTCTTGCACGTGTTATTCCCGGTAACATGACAGTGGCCTGTCTGACGCCTGTGCACGAGTACCAGGTACTTTTTTTTCAAATCAAAATCACTTTATTTCAGGGCGTTTCCTGCGGAGACAGAGACTGAAGGCTGAAATAGCCTGACTGGGCCCCTGCCCCCGTTCAGTTCATACAGCATTTACGCGTACAATAACATATACAGTAAGGTGCACATTATATTAAAATTACAGTTGCACTCAATGTACAGCCGATGAAGGAAAAAAAGTGACTTCTAATACATCAGATAAGAAGTATGAAATGCATACATGTGTACATAGATCACGCAGATAGATATACATATAGAAAAGGTCACACAGGATTCATGTGTTAGATAGCTAGTAGACCCTTTATCATGTTACAGATATGCAGAGAACGATTATGTACCAGTACATTGTGCTTACAAAACAGAAAAAAAGAAAATCAGGAATGTCGTGGACATAGTAGAAATTCTACACCGTCTACAATACACATGCACATACACATGAAAACCGTCTACAATACACATGCTGTTCTGGCAAGGAACGCTTTGTACATTCTTTTAAGTTTACCACGGCTGTCTGCCCAATTTATTATGTCTTTCTGTTTATTTAGAATCTGTATAGCTTGATACGTTACCGATTGTTCCCCGTAATTTGTCCTAATCTTCGGAAGCATCCTCCTATGCTGCCTTGGGAGCACCCACTATTTCTGCCTGTGTCAGCCCGATGGTCGCGTGTTCCCGTTCGGCTTCGTCACACTACCACGATGTCGACAACATGATGGCTAACGAGCTCTGTCCAGCTCAAACTGAAGACCTTAGGCTCATTCTGTTTAGTTACCGCGATATTTATGGTTTCGACGACCGCCCGCTCGGCCAGGCAGCCGTGGTCATTCATCTGATTCACACCGACGACGCACATCCCGTCCATCGCCGTCGCTACTGCGCGTCTGCTGCAGAGCGCAGCATCACTCAAAGCGATGTCGCGAAGATGCTGAAGAACATCACAACGCCTTCCGTTAGCCCGAGGTCCCCACCAGTTGTCCGGGTCAAAAAAAGAGACAACACATGGAGATTTCGTGGTGATTATCGCCATCTGAACAAGATCACGAAGAAGGACGTGTATTCATTGTCTCGTATCGATGATGCACTTGACTGTCTACATGGGACAACTGCAATGCATGCTCACTGACCTGGAGAGGCAAAGCCGAAGGGTTGGTCTAAAAATTAATCTGCAGAAAACTAAAGTAATGTCTAACAGTCTCGGAAGAGAACAGCAGTTTACGATAGGTAGTGAGGCACTGGAGGGGGTAAGGGAATACATCTACTTAGGACTGGTAGTGACTGCGGATCCGGATCATGAGACTGCAATAATCAGAAGAATAAGAGTGGGCTGGAGTGCGTTTGGCAGGCATTCTCAGATCATGAACAGCAGGTCGCCATTATCCCTCAAGAGAAAAGTTTATAACAGCTGTGTCTTACCAGTACTCACCTACGGGGCAGAAACATGGAGGCTTACGAAAAGGGTTCTACTCAAATTGAGGACGACGCAACGAGCTATGGAAAGAAGAATGATAGGTGTAACGTTAAGGGATAAGAAAAGAGCAGATTGGGTGAGGGAACAAACGCGAGTTAATGATGTCTTAGTTGAAATCAAGAAAAAGAAATGGGGGGGGGGGCATGGGCAGGACACGCAATGAGGAGGGAGGATAACCGATGGTCATTACGAGTTACGGAATGGATTCCAAGGGAAGGGAAGCATAGCAGAGGGCGGCAGAAAGTTAGGTGGGCGGATGAGATTAAGAAGTTTGCAGGGACAACATGGCCACAATTTGTACATGACCGGGGTAGTTGGAGAAGTATGGGAGAGGCCTTTGCCCTGCAGTGGACGTAACCGGGCTGCTGCTGCTGCTGCTGGTGCTGCTGCTGATGATGATGATGATGACGGTGGGACAAAATATTTTTCATCGTTTGACTCCGGCTCGGGCAACTGGCAGATCGCTGTTGATGAGAAGGATCGCGAGAAGACAGCCTTTATTACGCCTGATGGACTTTTTTAATTCCGAGTCATGCCCTTTGGGCTTTGCAATACCACAGTGACGTTCGAGAGAATGATGGCCACTCTTCTCCGAGGCTTGAAGTGGAACATCTGTCTGTGTTATCTCGACGAGGTAATCGTTTTTGCTCCAACCTTTGAAACCTACATTGAGCGTCTCGCGACTGTCTTTGCTGTGCTTCGCGCTGCGAAACTTCAGCTCAACTCGTCAAAGTGTCACTTCGGTCGTCGTGAAATAACTGTTCTCGGGCACCTTGTAAACGCCCATGGAATTCAACCTGACCCGGCCGACCCGGTGCATGACAAGAGACGATGACGAAGAAGTGTTGTTGCTGGGGTGCTTCGGCCGCCATATTATAGTGTCAGCTGGTGCCTTCAGCATTCACCTTGCGTAAACAACATTCGTGCTTGTCTCCGCCTCACGACAATATCAATATAAAAGCCAGATGCAAGTTGCATCACGATGAGTTTGTAAACAAAGTCATAAACACACACATGCGGCCGTGATGTAGACTGCGATGAGCATATAAACAGATGAGGAATTGCCCAGAGTTAAAATAATAAAATAATGCCCACGCACAGAATACAAGAAAAGTATAACACGTAATATAGAAGCGGTAATAATTACAAATAATAGAATCAAGTTATAGTAACATCGTGTGACTATTCAGTGCGATATCTAGTACTTGTTTCGTTTGGAGACACGTTAAGCGACAGGAAGACAGTGGTGTGCATAGGAGAGCAAACGGTGGTAGCCGATGTTTTACTTGAAATTAAGATGAAGAAATGCGGTTGAGAAGGTCATCCAATGAGTAGAACAGGCAACCGCTGGTCTAGCAAAGTTGCGGAGTGGATATCAAGAGAAAGGAAGCGCAGTTAATCAAATCAAATTTTTACTTACGTCAACAGGGTGCTTGGGGGCCTACGCAGAAAGCCTTTATACAACCCAAGACGGCGAATAACTAATAAAGACAGAGTGATGTGATGCCATTAGAAAATTTGCATGCATAGTCACATGTCAGAAGACAGGTGTAATTGGAGATCGCTGGGAGAGGCCATCGTCCTGCAGTAGACATAATATAGGCTGCTGCTGCTGCTGATAATGATGATAACGGTTTGAATAGTTCTCGGCCTATGACTATCATCCAAAGCAGCAGATGTCGATGAAGCCTCGGATAACGAATGTAAGCCCCTGATCCTTTTGGTAGCACAGTAAACAACGCCGCGTGTTCACAAACATACTGCTCGCGTAATAGACAGCTGCCGGAGCCGCACAATTTCAGATAGCGTTGCAGCTATATAGAGAGGAACATGCAAGGAACTTGCCGCCACCTGGGTTGTCTGTCCTAGTATTGTTGCAGAACTACATTATCTAGAGGAAATTGCCACGCGGAGGAAAGGAGTCGCACAGCAGCTCACTATTTGGGACTAACTACGTGTTCCATAATTAAATCCTCTTTCGAGCGCCCTAGTACCCCTTAAAAGTGCGCATTCACTTTTGTTAGGCATAAGCAAAGTGAACGTGCTTTATCGATGAGTATTAGGGCTCTAAAAAAAGAAAAATGTTGCACGGTAAAAGAACGCGCGGGGAAAAAAAATATCGCGACAGGGACCACAATGCTTTCGCATTCCGACACGTAAGCAGTGAAGTGTCTGTGCCTGATTTGTTTATTTATATCTTTTACTTCAAGAACTTGCATGTGATCTGATATACATAAATTCTTGAAATGCTTCAAATGTTGTGCGAAAGCTCCTCATATATCACGATAAGCTTCTTTTTCAAAAAGTGTGTCAATGTTAAAAACGACAGATAAATATGTAATATGCGATGACTTCAGCTTTTCAAGTGGTGATAAATGAAATGCTACCTTTGATATTATGTACTATGAACTGATCTCGGCTTATCTTGTGTTCGTGCCTTCCACCGATATAAATACGTGAATGGCTGCTTCAGCAAAGACTAAATAAGTCAAAGTGTATCCTTGCGTTGGTGTAGCTACGTGCGCAGCAGTTAGATGTTGATCGAACTACCTTTCATGAGAGCTTTATATTTAGCGCGATGTTATGTGTTACAAAGGATTGTTTATTTATTTAATTTCATTTACTGATTTTTGCTGTAGTCGGCAGAGCGCAATAGAGTAGGCTTGAGATTTGTGTCCTCCATCTCTCCGCCACAACCTACTGATAATAAAACCGGGAAAATAAAAAAAATTGAAAGAACTAAAAAAAAAGTTGTCTTCAAGCTGGGCAGCAGATGACGCTGCTGGTCTACCAGAAGCGATATAAATGTTTGTAAGGTCATTTTAATATATCGAGTCAAATTGATGCATCATACAAATGCAAAGGGATAAGCCAAGACCAAGTGCGCGAAAATAAGACAAAACAGAAGCGCCGGTGTGCAAAACAAAAGCTGTCAACAAAACAAAAAAACAAAAAAACAAGAGCTCTCTTTTTCTCCCTGAGCATGGACAAGCGCAGTGAGAAGTACTTTTGTGCTAGAAACTACGACAGTTTGAGCGATTGCGAACGTATCTGCTGGAAAAAGGATCCATATAGAAACAGAGACAAGAAAAAAGAAAGAGAGACACGACGACAGTAGCGTCACCGCCTTCGTCAGTTTTTTTTCTGTGTCTTTTCTTTTCTCGTGTGCGTCTTTGTAGCTAGGTCTTTTATTCGGTACCAGCTAGAGATTCTATTTGAACATAAAGGCTGATTCACAATGGTCTCTTTCTTTTTTTACTGGAATGAAGATGAAAGAAAGACACGATGTACCTCTATAATAGTGACGGGCACTTTTCACATGTTCCAATTACGAATTTTATCTCAAGAATTACGCACGCAGAAAGTAATCGAATTCTAGCCGGCATATGCGGTGAACATGAGTGAAAAGTGCAGTGTCACTTAGACTATGGCCAACTGCCTGTATGTATTCGGCAATTTGCTTTTCCTCATATTGCTAGAAACTTGCGTCAATACGACTATTGCTGAATATTTGTCGATGCATCCAGGCTTTAGTGCTTCTCAAGAGATCAATCTCGTTTCCAAGCTGACGTCTGAAGAGGATTAGCGTCTCGCCTTGCGACGGCCCCTTGATATTTTATTCTTCAACGCAGACTACAGTTTGCACGTGAGCCTAGAATGGCTTAGAAGGAAGGCCCAGCCATGCAAATTGCCTCGTATACAGGCGGGAAGCTGTGAACAAGGGCAACTTAGAACAGATTTGGCGCTGCATGAGGCAACATCCGTATGGTTTTCTGCACAATTTCTTTTGGCGCGAATGATTACGGGTTATCAGAATTGTTTGCGACAGTTTGGAAGGATACATTTTTCGTCGTTTCTTTAGGAACGATATATTGTAGTATGTGGACAAATATGCTCAGAAAAACGCAAGACGTGATTGCTTCTGAGGTTTCTCTTTGAAAAGTCAGCAAATGACAAACAACTCAAAGGCGATGAGAAGCGTTGTGTAAACTCGGCAATGATATAACGGACGCTCTGAAATTTGATACATGCCTAGTTCCCAAGCGAAAAAAAAGTGTAATTCCCTGCAGACTTGCAATACCGATGAGCACACTTTCGCGCTACGCAATTGGGTTCGCAGTGTTTTATTTTACAGCAGCAACGTTTTAAAAACGAATAGTTTTCCTTGGAACGCAAGTCCGTTTCCGTTTGTGGTGGTGGTTGCCCGACTCTCATTGCCGATGCAGAGGGCACGCGCTGGCGCGCGAGAGCGGAAGGTTTAGCGCTGCGTCAGAGCGCCCAGGAAGGACAGCCCTCCTCTTCCTCCGCAGTGGGGGCTGCGGGAGAGGAGGATGCCAGTCGTCTTTCACGCCGGTGCTCGGGCCGCTGGAGACGTGACGAATAGGCACCTGAATAGGCGATGTAAAGCCACCTACACTACCATTACAGATGTTCGTGGCTCTGCTGCTTTGTGCAGAATTACTAAAAGAGACCAACAAACGCTTCCCAAATGTCCTCACTGGAACTGATATAGGCGTTGGAGCGCATCATTCTTTCAATAAAGCGAAATATTTTTCAAGAAGCGTCCGGCTATTCGCTTACATTGACTATAATCATCGGTGGTTTCTGCACAATCATTTCGCAGAAAAGAGGCTGTGAGAACGTCGGTGACAAAGGTTCGTTCTGCTTGCCTAACACTGAGAGATGCTTTATTTCTATATTAATGATAATTTCTATTTTTCTAGGAAAATACACGGATATGGAGTATCTATCCTTTTCTTGGCAACTCCATCGATAAATTCTGCATTTTCATAGCGAAACCACGCGGAATTCATACAGAACAAATTCTGTTATATTATATGCAGAAAAAATGCGAAAGTGTGCAGCTGGATTAGAGTAGTTGTGCCACCCAAGGAAATCGTGACAATGGTTCTTGTTCTTTACGTCGGTTACTCAAAGTACTCGCAATTTGAACTATTCAAGCTCATGTGTCAACATTGAGCCGCTGCAAATATGATTTTTAAATTGTGTTCAATATGTGCATAAAAACACTTGCATATCATTATCATTGCTACCGAGCCACATAATTAGCGAAGCAGTGAATTAAGCGGCCTCCTGCACCTTCATGTATGCATGGAGTAGACGGCCTTGCAGCACATCATGCTTCTATGAGCTGTGGACTCTGGCAGAACGGTGTCGAAAGAGATTCACTAGCTAAGTTTCAGAAGGATCAAAGCCTGATTTCCGGTCGAAATGCCTTAAGGAAACTTATGGAAGTCTTTTAGAGATGTGAGCGTGCACTCACTTTGCAGCACATTCCAGGAATATGGAATTAAGTCGTCAATGACAGAAACACACTAAAATCTTAAAAGGGAAGAGCATTGCCCTAAAAAACTTCTTCATGCTGCAGTGGGCTTTGTGAACCACCAATCCCTTCTGTTTCATTTTGTACACCGAGGTCCCGCATGCGCCGCGCTGCCATATACGTTTGCAGGAATCTCGCTTCCCCAGTGCACTGCGAACAGTGAGTGGAAAAGGCGACTTAACGGTAGAATGCACCCTTTTAAGACGAAATGCGGACTTCGCTCAGGTGCGCTCCCTTTGTTGTGATTCGTGCTGCTATAAAGCATGAATATACAAAGCAAAGTAAAAATAGAAATTGAATGGGAAAATTTACACACCATATCGGTATTCGCCTAGAAGTAGAGCACCTGCTTTACGGTTTCTTGCGCCGCGAGTGCTTTTCAGAATCACTGAAAAGAAACATTGCTGCAAATTCTATTTGTGTGCGTCGACAATGGAGGAGTTTCAGCTATGTGATTTATGATGTTATAAGTGGCTCACAGGAAACGGCTTTGATCTTCCAAGAAGCAAGGGATGTTTATTTTGCGAAAAACAAAACACCATCTATGAGGTTTCATTCTTCCGAAGACTGGCAGAACTTCTTACTCAATGTATACCTAGGGGAAAAGAGGAGCAGGGGAGAAGGCGCTCGTCTGTTTTGAGCCTGATACTTGATTTTTAGCACGCGATGTTCTGAATTTGTGTGTATAATTGGCTCCGAGAAACTCTATGTGTTGGAGCCAGGATAACTTCGCTTAACGTCAGCACAAACGTGAAATTCACTGACGTATGCACGGTTACCAGAACTTTGCGAACAATGTGCTGATTACGTTCACTTTCGCCTCGACTGAAAAAGTAGGAACAGCCAATATTCCACCGTCTGAGTGGCCGTTATGTCAGAAAGAAAGAGGTGCTTCGGCGAATGAAGATAACGTGAGGTTGTAAGTGGCGATAACTAGGGTACAGGAAGGAAGGGCGTTAGGCAAAAGCGCTCACCATGCTGCTAGGCCATATACTGGAGGGTGACTTTGCCTCCTAGTGTTAGGAATGAATAAAAAGAAAATCAGACATCCACCCGTTCGTAGCAATTGCTACAAAGGAAACCGATACGGTTCCTCGAAAGAAAAGCCTCAAAGTTGAAGAAAAATTCGTCTTGGTCCGGGACTCGAACCCGGGACCACCGCCTTTCCGGGGCAGCCGCTCTACCATCTGAGCTAATCAAGTGGCTAGCAGATGACAGGGCGAAGTCGAATTTGTCGACAACACGAAGCAAAGGCAAGAGTTTGACGTAGTAGTTCTGCGGAAACCCGCAAGGTGGAGAGAAGTAATGAATAAAGTAATGAATTATGAATTCTACCAGTCTGATTTCCCCTTTATTCATTACTTCTCTCCACCTTGCGGGTTTCCGCAGAACTACTACGTCAAACTAGTGTTAGGATTTCCACAGTTTTTATCTTAGAAGGAGGCTTTCTTCCTAGGGTGAATATAAGAAATTATGGCAGAGGGGCAAAAGAATGCAAGCAGAAAATGTACAGGCTCGAGTTACGCCCCGAATCGTGAGTTGATTTAGGTTAATCACAACGAGCTCAGAAATTATGTCACCAGGTGGCTGCAGCGACGGCGATCGGAGCTTTATGGTTGCATTTAAGTTTCCGAGACAGTATTTTATGACCAGCTTTGTCTGTCTTTCATGTTACCTTCGCGCCGTCGCTGTTTTTTGTCGCGAGTGGTTGACTTTCTCGATTTCGTTTGATTGGCGCTTCCGTAGGACAGAAATAGAGGCAGAAAAGCATAACAAAGCATCCATAGCAGCAGGCACGTAGTGAATGACGCCTAAGGTGTGGAGACTTTCAGCGCTACAGAAGCAGTAAGTGACGAACCGAGACGCGGGTATCGAATGCCACTCGGGGCGTAGAGCGGGCGTGATAGTCTTGCGGGCTCCATGCGTTCACGTCGCGCCTATCACTGCGGCGAGGCAATTAGTCAGCGTTCGCTCCAGTATTTGTTTGCGATTGAGAAGCATTTGCAAGACCTAACGCGTACCATGCCTTGACGGCAAGAGTTATTCCATTCCTCCTTCATGGATTGTGTTTACAACAGAAAGAAAAAAAGAAGTAACAGATGCTCTTAATGCACTTTATGTACAGAGCGTCCTTGCACTCTTACTCTGATGATTCTTTGGAGCTGAACTTGCGCCCAGTAAGAATACAATTACTGCACTTTCTGATACATAGCAGCAGCTAGCGGGACTTTTGATTATGCAGCTGTTTTTTCAATATGTGCCTTATTCGCTGGCGCCACGGATAATTTACCACGACGGGGTCTATTATTCAACCAACTACTGTGGTTATGCTCCGGAACGCACGACACCACCGTGTGCTGGCAATTAACTTTTGCCTCTGCCTTTAATATGCTGGCTCGCACCTTTCAGTTTTCTATAGTAATAGGGTGTACGGGAGGATAGCATAAAAGGCTTAAGTATAAGCTGTAAAATGACAGGCATTAAAGGAGCGGTAAATATTTTCACCGGCTGATGCAGGTCAGTTCATGAAAGCCGACTTATTTTGCTGGTGCTGTAATGGGGGCGGACAGGGTCTGACATACAAGGAATAAAACAGTGATAGGAAAATGCTCAGGCCTGCACTTTCACTCATTATTCGCAAAGTGGCCGCAACGTGATAGCCAGTCTTGGGAGTCTGAAAAAAAGCGTTAGTCGTTCCGCAAGCTTTTTTACTTTTCACGCTTTTGAGAGCTTGTCGTGCTTATGGGACTCGCTTATTTATTCGTACATGTTCTGCTTCTCGCAGGTGCGAACACTCTTCGTGAGTGGCCTTCCCATGGACGCAAAGCCCAGGGAACTCTACCTGCTATTCCGTGCCTACAAGGTAGGTCCCGACACCGTTCACCCATTGGACGTGTAAAGCTGCGGTTATTTGGCCCGGAGCACCTTAATGCTACTCCGAACAGTTGCAGGTTGCAGTTGCAGACACCCGAAAACAATCGAAAGTACAAGTATGCATGTATATACAGTATCTTCCCGTCGACTTGTACGACAACCAGTGCGCTCCACGCCCTGCACACCTGTAATTTGCCATTCACACCTTACTCCATCTTGTCGCTAGCTAGGACAGCAGAGTACAGTAACACACGCAAGTGTGCATGCAAAATCTGGTTTCTCGGGTGAATACGCGGCGCCTTTCAAGAGCGTGCTTGTTAAATTCTGTGCTACGCTACTTTGTGATTGCTATTGTGAGTGAGACTTGAGTAAGAGAATGCTTTGCTACCTAGCCCAAGACAGGCTTGGTGACACAGGCAGGGAATACATCGTTTTCACCCCTTATCAGTTCATGTGTCCTGGAACGGGCACGTGATAGCCCGTAAAGAACATTTTACTGTTTTCTGAAAAATGAGCGGCGTTTCACGCAACTTAAACGTGATGCTTAAGACTACAGAAGAAGCGAGCGAGAAAGATAAGGAGATCCGAGGTGCTCGATTTCTTGTTAGTTACAAAGATATGGAACACAGGCAATGAAACCAGGGAAAGCAGAAAAGCCACAGTTATCACTTACAATATGCGAAGTGAGGAAAACAAGAAGTGCAAACGGTATATCTGCAATGGACTCCTTTTTAGCAAATTCTGATGTTATCCTTGCAGGGGTATGAAGGATCTCTGCTGAAAGTCACACAAAAGAATGGAAAGACATCTTCGGTAAGTACCGCTCCGTCTTGGTACTTGCTTACTTTAATTTTATAAATATAATCACTTCCCGTAGCCGCTCATGCGTTTACTAACTTGACGGAGCACAATGAACGGCGCACATAGATGCTTTCGGCAAATATGACGGGACACGTCGCAATAGCACACTTTGCGAAATGTACACGCTTTCACACCATCACTGCGTAAGTTGAAGCTGCGGCTGAAAGCAGTCTGCAGTCTATGTAAACTTTCCATTAAAAACCGCATAGGAAAAACACATAAAAACAGGTCAGTTATAGCATACGTGACGCAGTGGCTCACGAGCTCACGAGGCTTACGAGCTCAAAGACTCACAAGCTTAGGATTAGCGCGGAAGGAAATTTTGGCCAGAGATATATACCTGCAATGATTTGTTTTTTACAGGTAAGAATACCCATTGCTTTACACAAGGTCAGACGCTTCACATTTCCAGTGAACAGGATAAATAGCACATTATAGCGTGGTATACACGGAAATCTTAGAGAATTAAGTATTGCAAAAACGAGGCTGTCATAACTCCGGCCATTTCCGAGAAACAGGAGCTTAATCATCGCGAAATATTGTTGGCAGAGAGAAAGTGTGCTTTAATTGCACATAAGTTTTGCTCGCACGATCAGCAGCGAGACCTTGAATTCCGCACATGCGGCGAACAAGCCGAGTTTCTTCTCATCCTGTGCATGTATTTCTCAAGGGGAACTAAGCACTTGCATATGTAATCGGAGGACTGAACTGAACACCATGCGCTCTTTCTAACTTTTGAATCAACTTTATTGATGTGAAACAGTTATGACACGTGTCTGATAGTACACTTTGACAAGCTAATGTATCGACTTTTATGTCAACGGATATATGAACGATTTTAGGTGAATTCGAAGGATAGAAAACGTAAGTGGGATCATTGTGGTGAATTTACGTGGAATATGCGAGCTCTAACATGATGAATTCACTGTTCATCTTGATATGAACGGACAACACGACCTCCATCCCAAAGTGCATTGCGCAGAAGTGTAAGTACAGTTGTGAACGGCGAACGATGGGGCATTTCTCGCCTCGCACCAGATACGCTCGGAGATTTGTCTTTTTCCCCACTACTATATATGGCACACTTGACAAGAAGTGCACATCACTATCGCACTGGACATTGAAGCTTGCCGATCGCCTCAACCTGCAGCGCGGATCATACTGTCAATATAAGAGCGACGTATATCAAAGCGGGAGATGTCACTCTTATACTCTTAACGTGTGCGAAGACACAGGAACAAATACAGGAAGTGAAATTCTCTACTCGCTATTTTAAGCTTGCGCTATACACCAACTGAGGTGGCATCAGAAAAAAAAAATATATATATAGAACAGTCTTTAGGTATTGCTGTAAAATATTGAACATGGCACTGAGTGACACATGTTGAAATATTTTATGCGTTGTTTTTTCTATTGCAGCCAGTAGGTTTTGTAACATTTTCTTCACGAGCTGGAGCAGAAGCCGCCAAGCAGGAGCTTCAGGTAAGGAAGACTTGGCATGTCTCTTTTCTAGTAAATGCTGAAAATGTGTTTCACCGGTCCTTTACGATGTAATACTGAGTATGGCAACGAATACAATGTATTCATTTTATCTTCTGCATATTAAGTTGCTTGCTAAGAGCTCGTTTGTAATCGGCAACAGCGAACCGTTTCATGAACCAGATGTGAAATTTTGTCATTCTCGTGCATCGCAGTGAACATCACAAGATGTTCCAATTTGGTCTGCTCAAATGTAACTGCAAATTATGCACTATGAAAGCGCCTAGAACCAAGCACGCTTTTGTATAGTTGCGTTAGCATATCTGTACTCTGAATACGATGAGCTTTTCGATGAAACTGTTCCGCACAAAAGAGATGCTCGATTGACGAGATTACTGACACATTCCGTCGAAATCAATGCTTGGTATAAATGTCTGGAATTCTTTCCTGTCGCAGTTGCGTTAGAACATGCGCGTGTAAGCCCTGTTATGCGCAGAGATAAAGTGCAATCGTATCATTGCATGCTTCCCAAAACGGCAACAGTAGTGTTGACAAGATGCCGGCAAGCTTACTGTTTCTGCTTTGCTGCGGCTTACGTATGCTGTGATGCAGCACTTCTAGTGTACGGGTGGCGCCGTTTGGGACGAAGTGCAAGAGCGTAGGCTAGCTTTTAAAAGCACGTCTAGTTTAATAGCCCCATTCCTCGATGGTGATGTTTATAGCCGTGAATATTACAGAAATATACGCTGCACGTATATTTCATGCGGGATAGTTGTAGTGTGGGCGGGTCGTGTTGATAATTTGTGTCCACATAATTACAGACGCTTATATCCTGAGAAATTTATGCTGTATTCTCAGGAATTGTCGGGAAGAAAAATAAAACAACGCTCGTAATTTGTTTCGTCGGCGATTGCCTAAATTACGAAAGTGAAACCCTGCGGCGTGCATAATGAGGGAACTATTTCAAATCTTGGTGCCTCCCTTCGTATTGCACGCTCACAGAGCTGGGCTTCATAAATATTTGCATCGGAACCGGTGAGAACTGCGCCAGACTTCGCACTTGGTTGAGCATAAGTGCAGTGCTCCCAATTGAGCTTCATAAAGATTGCTTTATAATTTAGGACCACAAAGCTGAAATTGGCAGCGGACAGCAGAGGCGAGCGCATTTTCACCGAGAATGTACGGCATGGCGAGGCAGCGAAAGGCGAACCAGAAAAGGGGAACACATAGACGGGAACCCCAACGCAACTCTTCCAGTTTGGCAAGCGGTGCCAAAGTAGCTGCTATCCGGCGTCAACTAGAATTATGTGCTGAAATTTGGCAGCGCTTTGCGGCTACTATTCATTCGCTACGAGGATGGCTCGCCGCACCGAGAGTGAAGGAGTGGTCGGGACGGCGCGATGAACGGCGGACACGTGTGCAGAGCAGCGGCAACTTTGTTATCTGCCTCTCAGGCGGCCGCGTTGCGAGTTGGCGGTCTTCATTAGGCTTTCCACCTGAAGGACTCGGGCGCTGACGCCGCCGCATGGCCAATGAGGAAGGCAGGGAGAGTGGCGATTATTCGCGCGAGGAAAGGCGCACTCGAGCCTCTAATGAAGCTGGTACACTGACGTCGGCCCCCGATATGCTTGAAGGCTTGCTGCCTGCAGAGCCTTGCGGGCCCGCGTGATGGCTGAGCCAGCCTCGCGAATAGATACATCTTGATTATTTTTTTTAAACGGCACCGCGTCTTCTCGCGATAGCTGACCCAGCATCGCGGCAGCTGCAGCATTCTTTATTTTCGCCCTCTGTGGCGCACAGCAATAAAGGTCAGCGGATCCTGGACTTAAATAGGCTGGTAATGGCAAAAAGGACGACTGTGTCAGAGTATGCGACTGGAGAGACGTTGATTATTTTTATCCAGACAGCGAACCTCTCTCACATATGTCCGTCAGTGGCATAATAGTTTCGAATTGAAGTGCGCGATGATTTGAGAAGGTTGTTACAGCTTGATAATTTCGTAGGTGAAATTTGGGCGTTTCGATTTGTTAAAAATGGGCAGAGAAATGAGGGACCGAAGCATTCATACCATGCAGCTGTGAGGGGGCTTGATGTTCTGGAGAGATATATGACTTTTTCTGATTCTTTGTGGCATGGAAGCTGCCTAGAGGCATGAAATGTCCGCTGTGTTAACTAAAAAAATCCCCTTCGCACTGTCGATGAACAGTGCACAATTAAAGGTAAAGGAAATTAGTCCTGTAACGATGGATATCGGTTTAGAGTATTGGTATGAAACGCAATGACGACCAATGGAAGGCCCGTCATGAAGTCCCTGGAGCACGGTAGATCGCAGGTGCGCAGGCACAACTAGTTGTAACTCGGCGCTGCGTGAAGACGTGCTCCTTACCTGCTAGCGCACAGTGGAGCTATACAAAGCTTCACATGCACAAAAAGGGGCCGCCATGATCGCGGTGGCGCGAGCTGTGCCTGCTTGATTCTCAGCCGAGACTGGACAGCTCGGCCTTCGAAGCGGAGCCCTAACCACGGCGCAATGTGTGTGTCTTTCTCTCTCGCCCTGGGGGGCGCGCGCAGCAGGGCGTGCGGTTCGACCCCGACCTTCCACAGACCATCAGGCTCGAGTTCGCCAAGAGCAACACAAAGGTTAGCAAACCGAAACAGCAGTCTCCTCCCGCCGCGGCCACGCACCCGACACTCCTGCACCCTATCACGGGACGTAAGTAGCCGAAAGCACCGGCACACCGACTCTCTTTCTCTCCTTCCTGCTCCGCCTCTGGAGAAACGAGGGCCGCGCGGCGGGCAGCCGGACGGTGCGCCGCAGAATTTACCGAAGAAGGCCAGTGTTGTCCACTTTTTTCGTCGTAGCACGCTGTCCCAAAGCCTTGGCACCATTATAACGTTGCATAAGGAGAACGGTAAATCGGGTGAGCTTTTGTATGTTCATCACTGGAATATCTACGGCACAGAGACGAAAGCATTTGGCCGTTTCGCTTTGGTTCTCATTTAAAGCGCGTGCCACCTTCACTGATTTGCGCGTCTAGCTTGTAGCTTTTTACTGGTAGCAGCTCTCTGGCGGAGGCGAGATGTGGTGATCCCGCGACATATATTGGCAAATTTATGGCTCGTTTATCTCGCAATTCAGTTGCTAGTCAGGGCGATGCGCTGTCCTCTCATTTCCTTTGTGGTGATCCCGCTGCGCTATCAAAATGGGCGGGGGGGGGGGGTAGGTTTGGATCAATTGGTTTGCTATAACGTCCCTCTGTTCACGGGTAAAAAATTTCACGTGTAAGACGTGTTCGCCTTGGTTAACCGGGATATACATTTGCGGACGCTGCAACTGTGTCGGTGTGAGGGAAAAGGCTGAAAAGAAAGTTTGTTCAGCCTGGCTGAAGCGAAAGCTACCTGAAAAATTAGCAGCCCTATAACAGAACAATCTATTTCAATCGAAACAATTTACAGACCTGCGCGGTTTCGTGTAGCTTGCAAAGTCAGGAGGGGAAGCTGCGTTTGGTTCATATGTTCTGGGGATGAATACTCCACGGAAGTGGTTGCAAATGTTAAGATGAAAAAGTAATATGATTTGAAAAAGTGTGGACCAAAGCACAGAAAGAAACAAAGACAAGAAATATGGACGGAAATAAACGTAGCCTTCCATGCGTCTTTACGACGGGGGTTTAAAAACACAAATGGATGAACGAAACGAAAATTCGGGGGAACTCGGTGGTCATCGCGTACAGCGAGGGTAAATTGAAAGTTACAGGTGCACGGTACTCACCTTATGACTGTCCGTCTGCCCGCTGCCCGGCTGTTGCACTTACACCTGTCTCTTCTGTGGTATGAACTGTGCGCTGGCATTCTGCACAATGCAAAGACCGAAATAATCCTTAGGTTTCAAAAAAAAAAAAAAAACCCCAGGTGAACGCTATAGCATCACTGAAAGCAGATTTATAATACGGCCTTCGTCCGTGTGGTACGCCTATAGCCGATTGTGCCAGCCACTTGGCTTTCAGAGGCGCTGACGAGTCGTAGCACGTTTACTGTTAAACTTCCAGGTTATACATTAGGCACAAGGGTCGTGAATACTGCTTCTAACCGTCTCCACCTTCTTTTCCCGCGATCTCCTTTTTTTGTCTGTGACCTTAGCATAACGTTCATGAAAAGTCATTAACTGTTCACTAATAAGTTGCGGTAGTTCTGTGTTGCTCAGAAAGCCAGCGCACACGGCAATTGCTATTCACAGTCTATCTCTGTCTTTCTTTCTCAAGGCTGTCTGGCAACAGCGTGCTAATAGTGTTTGTCACGGGAAAAAAAAAAAACTTTTGCCCACAGTCGCTCCACACGTGGCCGCTATTTCTTACATCAGTGTGTTTTTGCACATGCAGGAATGGCACACCATGTGCACAGAACAATCTCTGCAGGCATTTCGTCTTTTCCACTTCCTTAAAATCTTCGTCTTTTCACTCACCTTGCATTTGATGTTTGGAACGCATTACCGGAAACTTGGGAACGGTTCGCTCACGGTTGGCAATTGCTGAGCAGCAGTGCAAATCCTCGAAGGTTTTTTTTTCTAGCCAAAGCTCATCAAATAGGCCGAGTACAACTCTATGAAGCCGAAGAACAGCTCATTCTAGCTTCCCACCTGAAACGCCACATTCGAGGTTTCCAAGAGCTGGCGTTGAGTCCTTTCTGACAACGATAACAGTACACCTTTTGAATGAAGCTGTAAGATGTATTTATTCCTGAAGTATTTTAATGGCCTTTGGGGTCCTTTTAGAAACGTTCGAGGATTGAGCAAGCTCTAAATTTCTTCAGCACCAGCACATCTGTTCACTGAGTCTAGCAGCGTGCCTTGTCATTGCGCTGTTCTCTTTATTGTGTCTGGTGCCCCATTTGCTGTGAACACGCAGGCTGCATGAAGAACAATGCAGCAGCACCTTCACCCTCTTGTGTGACACGTCAGGTTTGCCTGTTCTTGCGTGATACTTTTCTTCGCTTTCTTCGAGATTACAACTGTAAAGAATTAGACACGTGTACGTTCACTAGCAACCGTTACTGCCGCACAGTCATGAAAATTCTGCGTTATTATAAAATATGCTTTAAATTTTTTATCTGTAAAAATGGGTGGTCCAGTGGAATAAATATTGTTTTATAATATAAAGGATCGAATTTATTCATTTACAAAATATACTGCAGACACCTTTCACTATTGTTCAAACAAAAAAGGGTATTCTTGAAGATCATGGTAATCAGAAAATACATGTCAATGGTTATGCAGGTAGTCAAAAAGATAGGTCAACAATCTTTGTCGTGAATACAGAAAAAATGTCTGCCTCATTCGACAAATTTATCAACTGCAACTTTTGAGCCGTTGATATAGTATCATATTTCTTTATATTTTGCCATGAGACAAGTAGTAGGAATTGCTGCAAACACTGCAGGCACAATCGCTTACATTGAACCATTACAGACCATTTCAAGACATCGTGTTTTGACAGCACACCTATTGAGCGCATTTTAACAACTGACAGATGTACCATAGAGAAACATTACGAGATATCCTTACACTGCAGTGGGTAATCTATCACAGAAGCAAAAATATATAGGCAAATGTCCGGACTGGTAGTTTGCTTTGTTAAATATTACTCCATGCATTACTGCAAAAATTGCAAAAGTTTGTTACGAACTTCAAAACACGTCATATCTGAAGACAATATGTGACAGTAATTTCCCTATGCCTAATAAGCATGGCTGAGCACAAATGCTCGCTTTCAAGGTGTATTACTCATGCTGTTTCAGTTGGAAATGATACATAAAAGGTAACGCGTAGGCAATATATTTTTCACAGAAGTACTGAAGCACTTAAGGTTATAAACATGGGGCTCTTCTAAATTTGAACTTTACGCATTTACCGTGAGTTACATCTTGGCGGATTGAAGTGGTTATGTTAACGACGTTAAATGATAGTACGCCGGCTTCAAAGAACGCACTGCTTGCTAAAAACATAAATAGCAGCCTCCTCTTGAATCTGTAACGATGTATTGAGGAAGGCAAAGCCCAATGAAAATGTAGAAATTTCTGACCTAACTGGATGCTGAAAGGGAGCGCCGGGGTGTTTTGATAGAAATGGACACCACAGAAACTGCACCAAATTCTCAAAGTGGACACCTTCGCCTTTCATGAGGAAATAAAAGTGGGGGTATTGCTAGAAAACCAACGTGTGATGCCAGTTATAAAAGCGTATAACGATTATATATATAGAAAGGAAGCGATATGACGCTAATAGCAAAATATACTCCATGTGTTCTCTCTCTGTTTTTCTTCATCTTTCTATGCCCCTTCCCCCTTCCCCAATGCAAGATAACAAACTGGATATTTATCTTCCGTTTAACCTCCCTGCCTTTCGCGTCTAATTTATCTCTCTGGCTCTACACACTCCGTGAAGACAGGAAGGAATATTCCACTGATAACAAAGATGTAGTTGCTAGACCATGACTTCGAACATTCGTTACTTTGAAGCTTTAATGTGGGCTGAAGTTTCATTACTTAGGAGCGTTTCAGTGAAGTGAGGAACAGGAATAAGCTGGTGGACACACAAGAGCGTTAGTGCGCACTTATTTGCGTCCACTTGCCTGTCCCCGTCTGCCACTGTGCTGAAACATTCTTAAGAATGTCTTCAACAAGGCCGAACCTCAATTCTTGTCCTGAAGTTGGGGTGTCCCTTACACTGCTTTTCCGAGCCGCGAAATCACGCTACGAAGACAAAAGTGTATCTGGCAAATATCTAGATTGTCCAGTGACTTCAGATTGAGGACATTGTGGTATTGAGTTTGTACATGCGTGTTATTTTGCCTACAAAACTATGCAGACTCGTTATGGACCAATGGACAAAAATTGTTGCCAGCTATGTTTTCATTGACCTATTTTTGTTCTTTAGTAAAATGCCTTAAGTCCGAGAGGTTGCAAACAGACAAATCTAAAGACTTCACAGATAAACATTATGTTGACTGTCCAAATAACTCTTTTGGGAGGGTATCAATCGTTGTGTTGGTAATGAGTGCCTGCGCGAGCCCTTGTTCTGCGTTGCGAGTGTCTGCACTGTGTGCACAGAAGAAATCGGCGCCGCCCTGCTGCCGGGGACCCACGACGGCTGGCCACACCACCCTCTCTCCTACGCTGAAGTGCCCGTCACCACTACCCTGCACACTGCGGCTCTCATGCACCCGGCCCTCCATGCGCAGCTGCCCGTGAGTGCTCGCCGCCTGGTTCCACAGGCCCCCGTGGGGTGTGCCACTTGGCAGCTCCCGAACGCGTACGTCTAGACTACGGCCCCTAACAGACCCTTTCGTGCACAATTGCCTCGAAAAGCGCGAGACGGCCTATAAGAGCGACAGTCGAATCCGCAAGGTGAAGGAAGTTTCATGGAAGGGAAATTAGCTATAAAGCTCGAAAGTAGCTCATCGCTACAAAAGGAACTCGTCATCTTTCTAGAGAAAGGAGGCGTTCACCATTGAACAAAAAAACGTTGCTTGTCCTGGGATTGAGCTCGGCATCAACAACCTTTGGGAGCAGTCGCTCTGGCAACTGAGCGACTCATTCACTCTCGCCCCGACACCTGCTAGGCTATAATTTAATTCAGTTAGCGAAGCGACTACATATAAACGGCAGTCAGTAGAAATTGTGTGAGAGGAGCCTAGAGCGACTTAACATTTTTGTGCTGTGCCATCTGCTCTCTCTCTCTCTCCTCCCCATTTTCATCCCCCCATTCCGCTCCCATGTGTAGCGTAGCAAACCGGTTGAGCTAAACTGGTTAACCTCCCTGCCTTTCCTTCTGCACTTTTTCCTTCCTTCCTTCCTTCCTTCCTTCCTTGGCTGGCATAGTACACAACTACGTATCACTAGGACTGGTGACGCGTGTTTTTGGTTAATATATTTTTTCTCTCATAGTATTATGGATAAACGTGAGGCGCCGGGGTAGGCCAGTGGCTATGACGCTGCGCTGCTGAGCTTGAGGTCGCAGGTTTGATCCCAACCACGGCAGTTGCGTTCCAATCCAGTATAAATGAAAAAAAAAAACGCTCGTGTACCGTGCACTGGGTGCACGTTAAAAAAATCCCAGGTGGTCAGAATTATTTCGGAGCCGCACACTATGGCTTGCCTCATAATTAGATCATGGTGTTGGCATGTACAACTTCAGAACGTAGATTTGAAAGCTCAAATATGATAACCTGGAATGACTTCGCAGGCATATTTTAAATTTACTACCAACAAGAAGCTTTCCTGTAGAGCCTATTTTACGTATGCGACGGCGACAGTATCATGCGAGAGAAGAGATCTCGTGATGAACATTTTCTTAGCTTGTACGTGCTTCGACATCCCTTCACTCATCACCTACCTTGTAATGACTTCAATTTCATTCAGTTACTACATGATTTTGATGACACATCACTACATTGTTGCACTAACAGAGCTGCTACTTTTGGTTACGTTCAATGCCTGCCATATCGGTTCGAGCTTTGACTTTGTGCTTGACCACTAAGAAGTCAAGAGAAGATTCTGGACTAGTGCATTAAATTATGCAGGACAGTCATTTTATATCACACCCACGGGGACAGCTCAGTGGATATGGCGTTCTGCTACTGAGATTGAAGGGGCGGGTTTAATACGCGGCCACATTTCGATGGCGGTCAAATGTAAGGACACTAGTGTAGTTAGATTTGGGCGCACGTTAAATAACTGCCACGTTAAAGAATGTACCCGCTAAGAACCAGGTGCTCAAACTTGACCCGGAGTTCTCCAAAACGACGCCTCTGCTAACCCACTGGGCAGTTTCGATACGTTAAACCTAACATTAATTTTAACTGGCTGTCGATCATCTTACTAAAACATAGGATTAATGTGCTGGTCTCGCTCCTCGTAACTGGCGTCACTTAGGAGGCGACCACATGTGGCAAGAAGTTGGCCAACACTGTCCGCAATGTGCCGTTGCCGACCATGTCGCAACGAGGCAAAAAGGACTCATGAGACACGTACTCGTCGTGTAGTCAAGCTATTGTTGTTGATTCGGCGCGACTGAACTACCGACAACATGTCGTTCAAGGACAGCGTTGCCCAACATGAAGCCGCGGTGGATCTCTGCTGTCTACATGCGTGGCTAGAGCTGGACCGTCGAGACCGACAACTTATGCAGCACACTTTGCTGGGAACTCCTCTGCAGCCTCCGCTGACGATGCCGCACCCACTGTCGCACGCGGCGCTGGCCGGCAGTGCAGCTGCGATGCACGCGACCATGCCGCCCCCGCACCTGGTCACCAGCCCGGCGCTCGCGTCACCTGTCGGCTCCACCTCGTCTTCGGCTGCCGCAGCGGGAACGCCACCCTGCTCCACGCTGTTCGTGGCCAACTTGGGACAGTTCGTCTCCGAGCAGGAGCTCAAGGACCTCTTCGGAAGGTGCGTACCGCATGCCAATTGTTCGTCTGACAGTCGGCCTGTTTGTTCGAAGGGCTACAGCATGCATGTTACACTTCGTTACATTCACTTTAACCCGCTGATGAGCTAGCGATGAATTTCTGCAGCGCCACGGTTTAGGAACAGTCAGCTGAGCACAGCTCGTGATGTATTATGCCAGTAATTTTACGCTTTGGGCGCTGCTATACTTTTAGCACTGATTTAAGAGTAAAGCTCGCCAATGGCTTTAGCCAACAGGTGCAGCCAAAATGTCAACACAAGTAAACAATTTTTACCACATGGACAATGCCGAAAGGCACGTCCTCTCATCGGCTTACGTTTTATAATGGCTAAAGGAAGGTTGTTGTGTTCAATGGAGGAACTTCATTTACCGACTTAGGTCTTGCCATAGTGCCATCGTCGGTCTCCCAAAAAGCCATGTTGCAGTTGTGAGCAGAAGCGCTGCATATTCCAAGTTGAATCTATGTATATTTCAGACCGCTTCAAAAATAGCTACCGTACACTAGTGAAGTCGTTAAAGCGATTGTCTCGCAAATTTTAACACCTATGGCGAGGAGGCCGACCACGCATTTTGAAGCTTTGGTCAATGACATAATAAGCCGCTTCAGAAACACTCGGGAAACAAAAGAAAGCGTACTTGTTTAAGAGGTGAGTACAGTAAATCTGTGTAAATATAAAAAAGTATGGGCTCATATATCCACAAATGCGAGAAAATACTTTTTCTGAAGGCGCAAATTGGTTGCCGAGAGTTGATCAAAACTGGCAGGGTAACCGTTACCCCGAGATTGTGCTTGAGGCGCGTATTAGTCTTCGTTCTAAAATGAGAACATCATAGATTTCTTGTTTGTATATATAAAACAAGATCCGAATGGTCTATGACATGACCTTTTGAATGTCCGCTCTTGCATGACGGCGAAGGCTCGTTATCGTGTGTGATGCTGCCGCATACCGCAAGGCTCATCATCTTCCGCCTGTATGCCCTAATTTCGGGTTGATTACTTCAAAAGCTACACCTACGAACAGTTGGCAATACAGTTGAGCATACTGATGACAATGTTGTCTAGAGCGTTAAGACAAAAAAAAAAGATGTTGGAAAGTTTGGCTTTGAGAAACATGGCAAGCTTGCACAATTCTACTGTGTTAGCAGAGAAAGCCAAACAAAATAAATGACAGCAAGCGTGCAGCACAAGTGACGATCGTTTCTTTACCTCGTCGCATTTCGAGAAGCCCCTACATCGCAATATTAGTGAGATGTGTTTAGCTTACGTGGTTTACGTGGTGTCTTGGGTGATTTGATATACGGTATAAGTTTCATGCCCCACTCTTCAGGTTGGTATCGTACATGTGGCGTTATCGTAGGTGTCGTGCACTTCTAAGCACTGTCAGTAACGGAAACGAGGACCTGCTTCGAGTATGTCTGCGAAGAGATATGATAAGCCAGGGTTCTCTTGCTGTAAGTTCTAACTAGCACAAGTTCAGACGGAAAACGAAAAATTGCACGCTTTAGTACAACATAGTCGAGCGTTGCGCCTGTGTTGGTCGTTGCATCATGTTTTAGCGTTTTGCTTTATGAAAGCGACAAGCTAGAAAGCAGGAAGATCAGAAACCATACAACGAGAAAATCGTAAGGAAGTTTCTTCTTGTCTATGCGATTAAGTGATGTTTGAAAATAACGGATACTTGTGGTACACATTCTTTCAGGGTAATTACCGTTAAGCGAAAGCTCATTGCATTAAATGTCAACGCAAAAGCATCCGTCAGACTGTTTAGTAAATATATTACGCTTCTCAATACTGACTCATCAATACACTTGCCAGGTTGTGAGCACGGTATAGAAGCAAAACTCTGGAACAGCAAATATTCTAGTTGAGGTTACAAGGATTGAATGGAGTTAGGCTGGTCAGGTCTTACACCGATGTGTAAGCAGCAGTCAGTCAAACCAAGAGAATAGGTTTATGCCGTGGAGGGCGGTAGAAGATTCGGTGAGATCACAATATCAAGAAATTTGCAGGCATGGGCTTCACCTAAACACGCCAAGAGTAACTGAAGATATCTGGGATATGCTTTCGTCATGCGCTGTACCTAAGTAGGCTGATGTTTTTGTCCTTGATGACGATAACGACGCCACATGTTTGTATATGCAATTTGTTGTAAATTAGTCGTAAGCATGCCTCGAATGCATTGAGAAATGTTCCGCATCACCGGCCGAAGGCATCTATGTAGTGCGCTTTTGCGGTTATTATGGCAGCGCGCAATACTTGTGGGTGAGCTTTTTACAACGTTGTTTCTATGGCAGCTGTGTGTGCAGGGGAGCGTCCTTCTATAGTTCGGAAACACGTTTTTATAACCTTTCTTTTTTTGCTTGATAATAACAAGAAAATAAAAAAATTGACTGCCTGTGAGGTGCACTCGCACTTGATGTAGCATCTGTCGCGTTTCTCCGAAGAAATGTTCTCAAGAAGCCAGGAGTTTAGACGTGGTGATTTCGTGCTTTATGCAGATTGTTGAGCGCACCCAGGTGCCTCTGTGCACTTTTGTGACACCTTGCAGATGCTATTTTTCAGTTTTTAGGCGAAATTCGGGCTTAAAATCTTAGTCGTTATAGTTTTACATTGTGTCCGTCTCGCTCATCCATGTCGTGTCGATGTTGTGCATCGAAAGCGTTGTAGCGGGCTTGAGAAGTTCGGTGCAAAGAAGCTAAAAAAAATCAAAGGTCGCGTAGTACACTGCGTTAGGGCATGCACGACGATTTAAGAACAAGCACATCGTCTTGTGAGAACGACGTTCGGTTTCTGAATATTTGGATTACACCTTTTGCCAGCTACGACGCTTTCCATACCGTGTTGTGCATTGTGCTGCGACAAAGCACCTGTAACGTCACTGTGCTCTTTACACGCCCTTTCTGAACGTTCTTCTCTCCGCTCTTGACTAACTGTAGTGACGCACTCGTCGGACTGCACGTAAAGGTCGTGAACTAGCCTACTCTTGGCGCTTGTTGTGACTCACACGTTATGTACCCTGTGTGCATGCCTGTAGACATTGTGCTAGTACGCATGAGATATCCTTCTCTTGGACGCTTGCTTACAGCTGCTACTTTAGACAGTGTGTGGATAGTGTGGCAGAACATGGCGAACAAATTGCATTGGCTTAGAAGCCTTTACCGATATATTTACTAACATGCTCATAAGACAGACCGTTACAAATACTGCCTTGGGAAGTTGGGGAACACAGCAGGTACTTTTAAGGGAAAGGACAGCTCCGAAACTAATACAAAACTTTGGGAATGTTTACGCACTGAGACGCAAGAGCCTGTCGTTCACGTCACTATCACTGTGCAAAACATTCCGCCTTAATATTATACCATCCCCCGGAATCACGTTTCTGCATAAAGGTACGCTGATCCCTTACTGATATTAAATTCTTCACTTCTTCGTGCAGGAAAGACCAATCAATTTGTTCGTTAAAACAGTGACGGGCACTAAAAAGTGCTTTGAAGTCGCTGCCAGGGTCCAGCTTCCGTGTTAGATGTTTTGCAGCTAGTGGGACAAGGATTATGCTAACACAGACTTCCTAAGGGCGACTGCACTCACGGGGACCATTATTTTCTAATTTCAGTTTCCCGGGTTTTTGCCGCTTGCGTATGCACAATAAAGGTGGCGCTCCCGTAGCTTTTGTCGAATATCAAGTAAGTACTGCATCTGTACACATCTTGGAGAATACGAGTCGTACACATGATCAGAAATCGAGGCTTAAGAGCCTCACCGATAAATGCTCGGGGATTATTGAAATCGAGAACAAGAACCTCGGTTCCGTGTTTGCTCCTCATTGGTCGCGCTGCGCCCGCTTCTTTTGTAGCAGCCTTCTCCCTTGCAACGAACGCCTTTCTCGTCGTGTGCTGCATGCTACCTGCATTTTGCCTGCCTCCCCGCTTGCACTCGCCGCCGCTGCGCAAACGGCCAAACACGGGATCTAGGTTCCGTAAATGTCTCACTTTTTGGACACCATCAGGAAACGACGAGGTTTGACTTCGATTTTTTTTGGCTGCGTAAGGAGCCCATCTTGCGCTGTTATTTTGCTTTTTTTCAATTCTGCTCGGCAGTTTACCGTAAGTTTTGTTCACCATGCGTAGCCATCACCGCGAGTCAGCAAGCTAAAATATTTTGAGGTTGTAGCCATATTTCACAGCAACAAAGATTTCTGTTTTGTGCACGCGTGTGGGACATATATCGTGCATGACGCCACCACATGAATGCGTTCGAAAAGAAATATACCTCGAGCAAGGAATACTCACGTGATATAATACCAGTAAGACGCAGATTTCTTCTTTACACTGAAGGCGCAATTGCGACCCTAGCAACGGCAGATGTACTTATAGGTATTTTTATTTTTGTCCAAAGGTAAGTATGGAAGCCCCAGCTGAGTGCTCGGTGTAAACAAATGACGTCAAACTTTATTTGTTTTTCATTTATAAAAATATAAACGGAGGGGGTTGAGAGACAAGCCGCTATGAACGGCTTGATGAGTTCTCCCCCTCCTAACTCAATTTCGGCAGCAGAACCGAGCAAGAAAGCATGAAAATTGTATATAAAAATCAAGTAATAAAACACCTATACAAGTGACAGAAACAAACATTTACTAGAACAAGTATGCAGAGCTTAATTACAGCGACAAACATTAGATGTAAACTAGAATCTGCGGTCTAAAATGTTCTTAAGGAAAAAAAAGTTACACAGCATGTATAGCCTAGGAGAGTCGCGGTGAAACGTGAAACATATAAGACTAATAGAGACGATGGAACTAATCCCTACTGACTGGTGTTTATAACGTTTCCGCGAGATCTGTAATATTTCTGAAAACGTCAAAAGCAGAGCTCTCTATGCTTAGTGGTTCAATATCACATATGGGAAACATACATGAAGAAACAAAGCAGTCCTCGTGTTCACTGCATATACGTCATCGCCAAAGATCGGAATAAATTATTGATGGAACTGTAAGATGCCATAATGCGCTTAAAAAGGCTGTCATAGGAAAGGGCAATATTTTTAGTGTAAGTCTTACCAAAAACTCGGCCCTTCGCAACCTTGAGCTTGAAATATGGGTAAAAGTAAAGAAGGGCAGCAACAAAATTTGAAAGCCAGGCATCTGATACTTTGTAATTACGAAGTGCGCACCGCAGGAACATAATTTCTTTGGACTTACTCATTAATTGCATGATAATTGTTATGCTTTTCATCACACGTAATATATTATTATTTAATTCACATGGTTGAAAGAATGCTTGCGAGAGCGTAACGGGAAGTTTTCAGCTTACTTCAGGTCAGTTCATAGCACCAAATTTTGATGTCGTGACATCACGAGCATTATTGAGACCACACCGCAAAGTGACACAATAACTTCATATGCAAATTAGTTCACAGTTTTCGTTAAATGATAATAGCAAAAAAGAGGACACCACTATAACGTTTGCCAAACGTAATAGTAGAGAAGTAGGTGGGCTTTCAGCTATTTTGCACACTATATTTCTTCGTACGACAACGAAACGCTACTGGTTTAACTGTAGGCAGAGTTAGAGCGAGGAAGAACGCTTTATTATCCACATAGTTGTCTAGACATTTTCCTTTTCGCTCACAGACGCTCAGTTACAATTAAATCGGCACGTTTTCAGGTGACAATTTTTACTGCTACAGTCATGCAATTCTTCGACAGCGACGATCAGCTTGATCCCTGCACCAAATGTTCACAATTATATTGCATTCAATGGGTTAGCTAGAAGCGCCATAGCTGCAAATAGAATTTCGCTGCCACATTTTTAGTTTTACTGTTGAGTATACCTACCTTGCGCAGTTCTTTTTTATTCATGCATGAAATTTGCTTTTGCACACCTATTGTTTTATACGCTGCTTTTCGTAAATAACGAAAACAATCACAGGAGCTTCGGCAGTAGAAATATTTCTTTGGTGCACCTTATTTTCCTTTGCTGATAAATGTATACGTCTGCCTGGAATAGAAGTTAAAAAAGGAAGGGCTCAAAGTGAAGGCCTTGATCTACTATATCCCTGACATGCTTTCTGACACCATAGTTTAAGCACACTGTACAAGTCCGCAATTTAGCGCTATACTGTATGTTAAAATTAATGGTTGCTTTATACGCAGTTTTTTTATAAGTATTCAAATAAAAACTTGAAACATCATGATAAAAAATAAGCATTACCTTGGATGAAACAACACCAGAGCCATTAAGAAATTTTCTGTCCCAGAGCATATAATGCGAATAGCATGGCGAGCAACGCTGTCTTACTTCACGCTTAAACGTTAACATTTATAAACTGCCCATAAAAGCGTGATATAGTCACTTGCCAAAGTACCATTATATGTCCATACTATTGCGGCAGACCTTCAACGTTGCGCAGATTATCAATTAACTAAAAATATGAACAGAAGGAGCCAGTGATGAAGCCACGACGATTATGAGATTTTACTAGAACCACAATGGTGATCAGCGGTGTATAATTAACCTTCCGTCCCCCTCAAGTTCCGCTAAGTTTACCTGAGACATCGTTTGCTCGATTTCAAGTTGACAGCGTTGCTTTAGAAGACATACCAGCATCTATTTCTATAACCAGTGTGCCTGCTTACGAGCGGGCTTAAAATCCAAGTTGCGGCTTAACTTGAGGCTCTCTCTTTGCTTATTTGCAGGACGTCCGCCTTGCAACACATGCTATGAATGCCTTGCAGGGCTGTGTACTGTTCTCCTCAGATCGAGGTGGAGTCCGCATTGAATTCGCCAAAAACAAGATGGGAGAGGTGAGAATACTTACAAAAGAACACTTGCAGTATAATATGATGGAACACAAGACGCAAACCATAGTAAAGATGTTCCCGACAGCTTTGTAAATCGGAAAGGCTTGAAAGTAGTTCCACAAACACGTTCAGGCGTAGAGGTGGAGCGCCTGCGAGCGGCAGCGTTCGTTTGACTACATCTGTGCTATGGTCGGCGTCTCTTCGCTCATTCATGACTTCCCGTCCACCTCACACAGGCTCTTCTTCCGAACCCTCCTTCGTTCAAGAGGTTAAGCTAATCCCTTGCGTGACATCAGTTTTATTAGACAAAACGCACATTAAACGAGGAAGTTAAACAACAACCGCGAAAAGGATGCGATACATTCTACAGGCCGCTATGCATTGCACATGACGATACAAACGAAATGCATACAGTGCTACCGACTACAGGCGACACAAGCTAACAGCATGCCCATTCAGTAATCGGCAAAGGACTGGCAAAGAGAAAGCGTCGTATTCATGCACATAGACGTCTATTCAGATGGCGGATTTTAAATTCGTAGTGGGATTCCAAGTGTCGATTTTTGACTTGGTGAGCTTGGCTACGTCTAGACGCTGTTCCTCGAATTGTCTGCCACTCGGTATGCTCTGAACGTTTGGCTATCTTGTGCACCCACTTAGAGCACTTAGGGATGTTTGCACTAGAATTTCGCAGGATGGAAGGTAAAGGAAAGTGTACAGCGTACAATAATGCTCCAGAGAAGCTACGTCGGCCGCTCAGTAGTGAGTGAAATCAAGATGGCGGGCAGCTGTAAACATTTGTGGGTTTTGGTGGCGGGAAACATCAGCTGTCTCTTTGGCTCGTTGGAAGTTAACGCAGAGCAACAGGCTCTGTATGAGATCTGGTAGCCCTCAGACTGAATGCAGTGTAGCGCGGAAACGTCGCTTTGTGCCTTGACACGTACGAATAGCAATTAGTGTTGTTATGGTTCTGAGAGGTTGTTAGTCGCGCAAGCTTCAATATGTTGGCGATTATGGTGTTTCAGTGACGGACCTGCGCAAGTGTGCATAGATACGTCGGTCAAGGTGCACTGCTCAGTACTTCAAAAGCGGCAGGTCTGCATGACCTGAGCCTAAAAAGGCTCTGTTTTTAAATACATACCTTGCTGGATATTGCGAAAATAGTGACTTTTGCTATCGAGATGTTCGAACGAAAAATAATTTTTTTTGCTTGAAATGTTGAACGCAGGGTGCTTTTTGTAGCGTTCCAGATTATGCGCTTAACGAAAAACGTAGAGGGGCCTTAGCAGTAACTCGACTTCACTCGACTTCACTAAAAGTACCAAATTTTAACTACCTACGGAAGCCATAGCCAAAGAAAACAATTAAGGATCTCCTAACTACTTTAGGGCTGGTCCTCCGACTGCTACTACGATGACCTAGCTTTGTGATTAGACAACGGCCTGGTTATTGGGTAGGCTTTCAGGTTCTATGCATGTCGTAGTATGAGAAAGGGATGGTGTAGGAAGATCAACGTATTAAACAGTTTAAAACGAGAGTACGCTGGGCATGTTACCGGGGATTCACGGTACGAAGGAGCGGGCCTACAATAAGACAGACGCAATAAGAACACTGGCAACATAGTCATAGCCAGCGTTTCTTGTTGTGGCTTTTGTTGTCCTTGTGCCCATGTATTGTGTCACTGCATTTCTGTACAACGCACAAAAGAATGTTACTGCTATGTAACGTACGCTGCAATCATATGCACTCTTAGTTACTTATGTTATGTGGTAATGCAAGAAATATAGAGCTTGCATTTCAAAGCGTTTGATCTTTGTCCCAAGGCCAAGTAATACCTCATACTTTAACGTCCTTTTTACTCTAGTCGTGTGCCCTGCTTAGTTAATATGCGCATATTACAGTGTTGCCAGACAAAAAGGGGATGACGCAGCAGCCTAATACACTGTTAGTTAATATGAGTATATTACACTGTAGAAAACATGTAACCACGTAACAAAGAAAGTCTAAAATTATAATAGCCTATGTGCATAGCGTACGAAGACGTCGACGTGACACCTTTTTCCGAATGTCAGAGAGTCACACAGACCTCATTTGAATGTGAATGAGTAATGAACCTTATATTTCAGTGGAACTGTTACTTCTCAAGTGAGTGAAACGCAAAGTGCTGTCACGCGACCTTGGATGAGTAATCTGCAAAACGAACTCTGCCTTCTCGCAATACAACCGCAATAAATTTGTGAGCACTTTAATTTTTTACTCCAAAACTCGCGCACCTGCAATTCGTTCTTTACTACAAAGCGACGGAACTATCTGGGCAGGAAAAAAAAAGGATAACGCTGAGGTGCATCGCAGGCTGGCGCATGCGAAAGAAGGACATTCATTCATTCATTCATTCATTCATTTCTTTTTATTTCTACTCTTGCCATACAAATTATCAAACACTGACTGAACCCATAGCCAGAGGCTAGTGTGGGGTTCAGAAACAAAAATACGCGGTGGCAGTGACACAGCACTTGTGTAAAATAGAAAGCCCAAAATCACGGCGAAAGACCAAAGTACAGCATACAATGAGGAGAAAATAAAATAATATGGATTTTACAGCAGAATGAGTAAAGATCTGTGATGACCAACACTGTACAACAAGCACAAACCGCGAACGACTGTCACATAGATCAAATAAGGCTCAAAAAGTATGTTCCTAACGCTTTATTTGTTTCGTGGGACTGTTTTATTTCTGGGGGTAAAGCATTCCAAACCTTGGCTCCTGAAAACTGCACCAATCTTTCACTGTAGATGTTATTATTCGGTGACAGATTAAAGTTACTATGTGTGAGGTTTCTCGTGAGTCGAGTTCGCATACGCTCCAAACACAGTAATTTTTATAACACGCACATTGTAACACCTTGAAGATGACCAGCGTTCTTTACCTTAAGTGGTGGTAAAAAGAGCAGTGGCTTGGACTTATTGGTGATTTTTTTTCCAGGTCTCATGTAGTATCGGTGTTAGCAGACCTCATGATGGCAATGTAGACGTCAGCGCCACGCGCTCGTTATGCATGCTATTCGGTGACGCCTGGTACTGAAGTTACCTCTGGTTCACTCTTGGAATTTTTATTCGATTGATGCTAACATTACACCTGAGTAATTATATCCAAACTGTCTAAACACGGCGGAATGTTATAATTATTGAGCGTAAAAAGCGCTGGTCGGCATTAAATTGTGACAATGTCGCCCTTTGCGAGCCGTGCCGTGTATACAAAGGAACTGAGGTAAAATATATGCAGTGCCCAAATGACGCCGACTACACCGCTACAGTTGTCTACATTATTTTCAGTAAATGACAAACTTAATATGCCCGGGCTGTACTTACATCTTCATGGGACAGCTACGCTGAATGAGTTAGTAAATACCGCGATGTTTCAGCGGTTATTGTCTTCTGCCGCGAAGCACGAGGTTGCAGCACGAGGTGGAATCCCGGCTGTGGGGACTGCATACCGGCGGGGGCGGAGTGATTAAAACACTCGTGTATTTAGACTCAGGTGTACATTACAAACCCCACAGCTCAAAACCTATCCGAAGCCCCCACACTTCGGCGTCCCTCGCACTCCAGGTTTGGTACAGTAAACTCGAGCAATTATGAGCGAGTTGATTTGTCTGTAGTGCAATAATTAAGTGGTCGAAATAATCAGACGCTTCAATTGTTGAAGCATTGGGTTCCCATATTACTTTATAAGAGAGAGAGAGAAAAAAAAAGCAAGGATAGGAAAGGCAGGGAGGTCAACCAGAAGAGCATCCGGTTTGCTACCCTACACTGGGGGTGGGGGAAAGGGGAATAGAAAGAGGAAAAGGGTAGAAAGTGAGCACTGAGTGCGTCTGGGCGGGACACTATGCACAGGGACACTATAAACGGTCTCGTAAGCCGGTGAACTTCAAGTATTGCACTAGTGCACGATTCGCTTTTCGTGCCAGTGACGGGTGTGGCCACGGTCCGAGTATCTTTGACTCGGAGAACGGTCTTAAGTCCAGTCGGTGTAAAGTTTCCCGCAGAGAGAGGCGTTGTACATCGTAACGGGGGCAGGTGCACAATAAGTGCTCGATGGTCTCCTCGCACCCACAGGAATCGCACATCGGGCTCTCGGCCATTCACAAACGATAAGAGTATGAGTTCGTGAACGCTACTCCCAGCCACAAGCGGTACAGCAAGGTTGCTTCACCGCGGGAAAGGCTAGATGGCAGTCGTAGCCGTAGCGTGGGGTCCAGTTTATATAGTCGGCAATTGTAGGCACTTGAACTCCAGAGATCTTGCGACTTTTTGCGTGCATGTAGGCGAAGTTCCCTGGCAGCGTCCGACCTCGCCAAAGGTATTGAACGCGACTGGGTATCTTCGTGGGCAGACCGGGCAGCCTTGTCAGCTAGGTTGTTGCCGACGATGCCACAGTGAGCAGGAATCCATTGAAATATGATGGTGTGCCCTCTTTCCAGAGCATGGTGGGGCGCTTCCCTGATGTCAGATGTCATCTGCTCGTAAGTTGTGTGACGTAATGCAGACTTGATGCTGTGAAGGGCTGCCTTAGAGTCACAAAATACGACCCATTTCTCTGTTGACTCTTCGCTGACGTACATCATAGCGGCATGGAGAGCTGCAAGCTCTGCCGATGTAGGTGTAGTCGTATGTGACAATTTGAATTTAACTGTAACCTTCTTGGCTGGAACGACGAATGCGGCAGTTGAGCTGGTACGGGAGGTCAAACCATCGGTATATATATGTGTGTGGTCCTGATACGTCTGGTGCAGTAATAGGAGCGTAAGTTGCTTCTGAGCCGGCGATGGATGATTGGACTTTTTTGTAATTCCAGGAATAGCAAATTTCACTTGAGGCTGTCGTAGGCACCACAGGGGAGATGAAGGCTTCGTCGCCGGTGTAAAATATGACGGTATGCACTCTTTATGAGCGTTAATCACTCTTGAAAAGGTCGCTGGAGGTCTCTCGGCTGGTAGGGAGGCCAAATGAGGGTCGGGGATCCCTGACATATGGCGAATGTGCGCTCTGAGAGAGTCGACAGCTACGTGTGTCTGGATCATATGGTCCCCGCGATGGCAACTGTTGCGGCTGTTGACGTGCACCGAGGCAGCCCTAAACACGTGCGTAGGGCTTGACCTTGTATGCTCTCCAAAGCGCGAAAGTTCGTCTTGCATGCATTTGACAACACTGGTAGACTGTAACGTAGGAGTCCGAGAAACAGTACCCTGTGGAGTGCATCATAGAACGGACTGGTGTACCCCAGTTTTTCCCGCAGAGAAATTTAACGACCTGAGCAATGGCAACTAATTTCTTCTTTAGATAGACGCAGTGGGGGCTCCACGAGAAGTTGCGGTCAATGATTACACCCAGAAAGCGATGTATCTTAGCATAGGATACAGCTTGACCATTGATTGAAACAGGATACGATGTCATTTGTTTGCGCGTAAAGCCAACCAATGCGCACTTTACAGTAAACACGCTGAGGCCTTGTTCTCGGAGATAAGACGCCGTCATGGTCGCCGCCCGTTGAAGCCTGGCTCGTACCTGAGGGCGAGTCACCGCAGAAGCCCAGATGCAAATGTCGTCGGCGTATATTGAGACGTGAACTGACTGCGGTAGGTACTCCGCTAGTCCTACCAAGACGAGGTTGAACAGAATGGGGCTCAACACCCCACCCTGCGGCACACCACGGCAGGTGTAATGTTCCGAAGTTGGGCCGTCTTCAGTCTGTAAGAAAAAGCACCTCTCAGTCAAATAGCCCCGAATCCATTGATACATCCGGCCACCAACTCCAACAGCCTCAAGTGAGTTCAGTATGGTCTCATGGGCGACGTTGTCGTATGCTCCTTTTATATCTAGAAAAAGTGCCACTGATAGGCGCTAGAGGCTTTTTTGATTTTGGACCCAGGTTACGATGTCAATGACGTTGTCAGTGGACGAGCGACCTCGACGAAAGCCTGTCATGGCGTCCGGATAGATGTTGAATCGCCATATGTGCGAGAGCGATTTTCCGGGATCAAGCGACTGACAGAAAGCTTTCTATCGCTTGTCTTCCAATTTATCCATACGACGCAGGACTTTCTTCTGTATGCGTCGTGAAGCCCTCAGATCCAAGACGCACTTCTTACGCCGATACCTCCTCTCCGCCTGTCGGCGTGCCGCACGCAGCCTCTCCAGTTCCATATCCAAGCCTGTTCGCCTTGCTGACCTTGTGAGAGAGCAGATGGATGTTTTCAATGCCTCTGCGATTGCATCTTCGATAGTGTGTAGAAGGCCTTCCCGACATGCGTCATCCATATCCTTATTAAACTTTGTCCAATCAACTGTACGCAAGACAGTAGAGGAACGTTGCTCAACTCCTCTAATCTTTATGTTTGTTGGAATATGGTCGCTTCCATGCGTTTCAATGTCCGTAAACCAGTGGATGCTTGGGGCAAAGCGCCATGACACCAAAGTTAAGTCCAAGCAGCTGCTATAGGTCGTGCCTCGCAAAAACGTAGGGCTGCCGTCATTCACACAGCACAAATCATGGTCGGCAGCAAAGGAGGCGAGACTCCTGCCTTTGGAATCAATTTTAGTGCTTCCCCATAGCTGGTGATGCGCGTTGAAGTCACCTGTGATAACCCAGGGGCCATTGTTCATCAGTAATATTTTCTTGAGTCGTTCGCTGTCAAAATGACCTGCTGGGGATATGTAGCCTCCAATTAGTGTAAATGACACATCCTTCTTTTGGATATTCAGACAGACAAATTGGTTGTCGTCATGAGGCTCTACCGCATTAGCGACATATGTAAAGTCCGTGCGGATGTAGATGATTACTTTCGTGCTCGCACCGCATGTAGACGAAACAAAAGATTCGTAACCGGTCAGTCTGAGTGGAGTTGGTGTATTTGGTTCGCAAATGACCAGTATGGGAAAGCGATTTGTAAAAATGAATTGGCGAAAGTCTGTTATGCGGGTCCTTAGACCCCTAGCATTCCACTGAAAGATCGACGCACTTTTAACTTCAGTGCGGAAGGGGACTATTGGTCGAGCCATGATGCTTAAACGATGCTAGCAAGCACTGGATTTAATGCATCCAGTATTTGCAGAGCACTTCGAGCTGCTGGGGTTTGCAGCTTGTTCAGTATGATGCGCATTGTATTAATTAGCGAGTGCAGCATATCAGCCACCTGCCTGTCTTGGTCGCATAAATCACTGACAGTAGATGTCGGGGGTTGTCCAGCAAAATTTTGCTGTGATTCTGTCGGTGGATGCTGTCGTTTCGGTAAAGCCGGCCAAAATTCTGCAGATGTGGTCTTCTCAGTGGCCTTGTTGAGCCGGTTGAGTTGTTGGCCTTGTTGTTGTTGTTGTCGTCGTTTCGGTAGAGCCGGCCAAGATTCTGCAGATGTGGTCTTCTCAGTGGCCTTGTTGAGGCTCGGATTTCAAGATTTTCACTTATCTAGAATTGCTTTTCTTCTCGTCTTGCCGCAATATACTTCTTAGCCCGGAAATACCTTTTTTTCCTGGAAAGATGCACACCAGGCTTTCGGTGCACGCAAGTTGTAGCCCTCACGGCAAGAGTATAATGTAAATAGGAGACGGAGTGCAAGCCTTTTGCAACCAATATGTTATCAAATGGTAGAATGAAGTTGCGATTATTTCGCTGGGAGTTTCTCCTTGCCTGACTTTAGACTCAAACTTAGAAAATGTGTATCTATAGAAATAATGCCATTCACTGTCAAAGTCGTCACGCCGCATCTCTTCTGTGAACTCAAAGCCTTAATGCTAAGCTTCTGGGTGTACGTTTTTCATTGTGTTTTATTGAACACATCTTCGCAGCCAATACTTTGTGCACAGTATTGCTCTGCTTCCACATGGCAAAAACCACAAATAAGACAAAAAATATGGAAGATCAACAAATTATGCCAATAGCACATTAACCCCTTACCAATGAATTTACGGGGTACACGAACGCCACCAGTAGAAGCGCTGGCGCTGCCGTCGTTTTTGTGTCGAATGTTGGCTCGCGTGACACTGTTTCGCCTTGGTAGCGCTCGTACTGCTTGCAGTGAGCCGTCTTATCACGCAGGTTAGGAGGTATGTTTTAACATGTTTTGGCCAGGAATGCTATCCGCAACAAATTAATGAGACACTTACCTTAAAGGCTAGCACAATCTTGCACAATATGATTCTGACCAAAGCTTCTTGAACAATTCTCAGGCTAATCATGTTGTGGCTAAAAGAGTTAAGCTAAAGAGACGATAGCCGCTTGTATCACACAGATATGAAACTGCATGTAATATTAGACGGAAAAAAATGCGATAATCTGATTGAACCAAAAGGATAAGACAGGCATGTCAACGTCGTCAGTGAGAAACCGTGCTGAAGAAGATGATTTGAGCATCGTTGAATAAATTCTCTTTCGTGTTCTAGCAAGATAAACGCTGAAACTCGACACGTAGCGATGCCGCGCGTCCTACTGGCTGCACCTGAGAGTTGCTTGACCTCTTTCCTGCATCCAAATACTTTAGTGCTGAGGGCCAACTTGTATGATTTTATGCGCACATAGGTTTGCTTTAAAGGCTGGCCACCAGGTTTTAACAACAACTTAGGTTCCGTAAAAGCTAGCGTGTTCGTCCATTTCCGCGGAGTAGTTGCCGCGCGAGCAGTACACACAGCAAGGTTTGATAAAAGGATACAAAAAAACACCGAAAATTCTCATATATCATAGAAAACAGTTCAATCAAATAGAAAAAGAAATACTCTTACTAATAAATAATAGCTGGAAACTGCCAAGTTGCGCGCCCGTACGATGGAAAACGTAACACCCGGCGCTGCCGAAGTCGTCGCTCCGCACATGATCCAACTTTACAAGTCACTCGGCCGCTGGCGGCAGATGGCGCCCCAGTATGTACTCACGCTCAATAGGGCAGCATAACAGAGTAACGAACGATGCTTCTCGTAAAAGAAACTTTTTTGAAAGAGTACACATAGCATCTCGCAAAAAAGTTGACACTCGAACAATTACACTGCAGAAAAGACAATTCTGTGAGCTTAGTAATATCATCTTACGTAGGTTAAGAACTACAAAAAAAAAGAAAACTACTTAAGGCTCTTACATAAAACTGCTAATGAAAGACGTGTGATCAAATTCAGGTTTCTTTAGCACACGACGTCACTGACTTACGTGCTCTTGCTCACCAGTCACCGCTTTGGATCTTGACAAACTTGCACTAGCAAGGTTGAGATACCGCGCTCCTTGCTGAAACCTTCGCGGTGACATGTTGATGCCATCCAGAATTACTCCAAAATTGAGTGCCCAGCTTGCATCTTTTCCTGCCTTTCTTGTTGTTTGCTTTTGTGTTAATAAACGTATCAATCCCAAGGCTTCACAGGATGGCAAGAGCCAGTGCAGTCAATAAGGTAAATTTGCTGTTGCAAAGAAAACATTCCGTGATTACACATCTCAAAGACACATAATGCAATGAAATTTCAAGAATAACTATAAATGCTATGTATAACTTACTATTAGAAAACATTGGCACATTGACCGAAATTCTACGTAAAACTGTCGTATTGGTTGTTCCTATGGAGATCATACCTTCGTGCGCTTTGTGAAATTTACAAGGCTGACCAAAATTTTTGACCATTTATCACATATGTGGCTCTTTCATGGTCACCGCATCTCGAAATCAGTCTTTTCCCATTTACCTCACTTTTATTGAACGTGCATGGTCTCATGCAATGGTCTGCTGTGCGTTTTCTTCACAAGAAATAGCCTGTGTCATTATTGGGTTAGGCTCATCAAGTTCAAATATTTCTAATGGTCTCATTAGTTAATAGGGCCAAGTAAATCTTCCATTCTCACCGCAGAAAAGGGTTCTGATGGTTCAAAGTTCTTATTCCAGTTGCTTAGCCAAGCTTATGTGTTGTGAATATCGTAGTGGCTGTTCGAACATACGACAGTCCAAACTTTCACGTTGGGTGAAATGATGCGGTAAAATAATTGTACGTATGCCTTCGTTCTTAACATTGCAAGATTTCCTGCTTGTTAGAAGGAAACCCACATTGTGTAGATATAAATCATGGAATACTATGCATGTGTTATTCTCGGTCGTACGTTATCTTAATAATTGTTTGGATGCTACTAGCGTTCACAGTTCTCGTGTTTCTGTTTGCTCTTCCCACAGGTATCCCGTGAATGATGAACTGCAACAGTCGAGAAAACGCTTCAAGTTTCCTTAGGTGAATCTCGGTGTGTGTTCGAGAGGTGTACACAGCAGGCTGCAGCGCAAGCAACCAAAGGCGAAGGCTTGGACAATATTTTCAGTACATTGCATTAATCGCGTTTCCCGTGGGAGACGCCACTAGTTTGTGATGAAAAAAAAGTTATTTAGGCAAGCAATGAGTGTTTAGTGAATATTCTTTTTCTGGTTTTCTTTTGTTTTGTATACTGTCTTATTGTCATGCTGCCCTTTATAGTGCTTCGGCGTATCGGCACAGCGCTGCTTTTATTCGTGTGAGGTGACGATACTGTATTGGTGTGATAGAAGAGTATAGTTTAGAAGTCTGTTGTGCGGAGCGCCGACTACCTTTGACGCTTCAAAACGTCTTTGTCGGGAGTGTCTCAGTACGCGCTTAGTGTTCATTTCCTCTCGTTTTGTCTTCTGAAAGCTGTCCTTGCTGATACAGTGCATCCCGACGTCTTGTGCTTACATTCACGCGGTTGTGCCATGTGTTGGATCGCGCTTGCGGAAAACTGCGGAAAAGGATATTTGTGAACTCTGCATGATACTCCAAAGTACAGCCAGCTAATACAACTATCACGAATAGATGTTGAGACCAAAGAGACAGCTGTTTGAACCGAAAAACAGAAAGAAGAAATTGGGTTCACAATGTTGTACTAGTCACAGTGTACAAAGAAAAACTGTAATCACTATATTTATAGCAAGACTATCTTTATCGTGTGTCTTCATAAAGATATATCCTAAATTTAAAGCTTAACTTATTTAATTAATAGTGGGAACATTTATTGTGCTAGCACTCAATATAAGATGCGGACTTTTTAAGCATAGTACTGTGAACAGGGAAAGTGTAACATCACAGACATCAAAGCATACTTTGCTTCAGAGATATATTTTTGTGAGGCAGTAACGTTCCCAGTGACCTTCGAATCCAACTGACTTTGTGTATTCTTTGAACTCATTACTAATGACTTTTCTCTATCAATAATCATTTGCTTTTTTTCATTATTTTTGGGTCGTGCCGATATGTTTATTTTGTTATGTAATTTACAAGTGCTACTTTTTTCATTCATAACCATTGAATATGTTACTGCTTGTTTGGACCATTTTTGCATGATTATCCTGTATTGTATTTTTGTTACTAAAGCTATTTAATTATAAACATTGATTTTGAGTCTTCCTTGTTTTCAATTCGACATCAATACTTTCAAAGCGAATACTTCAGTTACTTGTGTTGGAGTCGGGAGAACTATGGAGTGTATGAGTGAATGTGCTCGCAATCGTCGTCACTTGGGCTCTAAAACGAAATCAAGACCCACTTGAGACCAAATTGTAGGCGCACGCAAAAATTCAAATTTCAGAAACAAGCCGGTGCACTTGCTTAGACACAGTGAGAAGTCGTCGCGACCTCAGAACACTGCGCCACTAAGATAATTTGCCATGACGTCAGATATTACAATGACCTGACGATTGCATTTACGTCAAATCTTGCTCAAGGTGACCTATACGACGCGCACATTTTGAAATGGCACTTTCCACAGAACATTGACTTAAGAACTATGCCTTAATTGCCATGCGTTCAGCGCTCAATGAGAACATACTAACAGCCATGGCTTTGTTAGCACATTGTTAACCGTAGCTGAACGCGTGGTATACAAGCTTCTTTAAACTTGGTCGTACAAAAGCACCCTTGAACAGACGCGTGGCACTTTCAATTGCACCAGTCAAGGATTACTAAAGTTCACTTTAATTGGTATTTTCAAATTACAGAAAGATTCATGCACTCATACTGCTTCGAAGAAGCTACATAGTGCACGTCACACCTTCCTAAGTTTTGTGGGTTGTGGAAACGTAGATACGTAACGCTGTTGTGAGATAAATGAGTTGTAAGAAGACAACTTGTGCCTCAAGGAGACCAAGGGACCATCGGCATTTTGTATAGACGTGTAGATTCGAAAACTTGCCACACATTTTTCACTGTGTTATCTTCAGGTATGAAAAAATGCGAAACAGGAACCAGGGGTGCCATTTTCTGAAAAAAAAATGTTTTCATTACGTTCCATTATTTTATCATGCCAGACACAAAACCGACGTAAGAGATTCTGTTCGTGCCCAAAGTCTGCGTAAATTTGACATGTGTGTTTCCGCAGGAGCAGTTGTCATTGGTATATAAAAACGGAGGATACCAATACGAGAATAGAAGCTCCAGCTGAATGCGTTTCGATGCAAGTGAAGTCGAAGCGATATGACTAAAGAGATGACGCTTTTCACGCGTATTATATTTACATAGTGACGCCTACTACGTCGTTTACAGAGGAAAGCTCGTCACAGAATTTGTGTCGTGGACTGAGATATTTTCTGAACATCGAATTCGTAGGAATTAATTGGCGCTGACGTGCTCATACGACACTTCACGAAGAGAGAGGCGGCGTTAGCATATTGATGTAATTACAGGGCACTAAAATATTTCTGCACATTTCTGCGGACAGCAGAGTGGCACGTTTGTTTCAGCCGCGGCCCTCGCTCGTTTTTGCGGCCAGCATAGTAACGTTTATTTTCGAAGCATCTATGCATCGCGGGGAAGCTGCTTATACGGCAAAGCCAATAAACCTTGGGAACAGCAGCACCCTTACCTTAGCACTAATCAGTGGTTACCTAACTTGGTTCTTGTGCCGCTGGTACCATTACTTACATCATCTTCTTTGTGTTATAATTTTTTTGCTTTCTCTTTAAAAACAGTTCCAGCTAGGATTGTCCCTCATCTCGTTGTTGCATCAAGTCAATTCAGTCTCCACGGCGCACATTTTGGCATTGGGTCAACATTATTGCCTGAAGCACTCAGCCTGTAATAAATCCCCGCGTGTATAGACGAAGCGGCCTGAACTAGTACTCATTGATAGGGTTGCTCCGATGGTCCTTCCTGCAGGCGTGTGTTTAGCCTTCAAACGTACTGTTGGGCAATTAAGGGTCTAAGGTGGCAAGCCGTCGTACAACATCGCTTCTCAAGGGATCATACAGCCAGTCTCCATAAGAATGGCTTAAAGCGCCAGTGGTTATTCCGGCAAATATTTAGGCTCTTGCCAGCCATATTTGTTTGAGGGTCCTACTGGACACATAATTCTTCGACCGCACTGCGTCTTCAATACAAATACTGGCAGCGAACTTCTTTCAGCACTTGTACTATGACGCCCATTTACTCTTGCGAAATGTTTTAACAATGCCGGATTTGAGCTCGTAGTCCGGTATAACCTGTGTAGCCGGTAGCTCAACCCGTTATGCAATGATTATATGACAGAACAAAAAAGTAATTGGACCAAAGAATTCTTATTCAGCAAATGAAAATTTTCAAATAGATCCTTTAGAAATTCAGCAAAACGTTGTTTCATTATCACTAACACTATTTAGATAAAGCTGCAGTTATGTTGGACACTAAGGTTCTGTCTTCACGATGATTTATTAAGAAGAAAGGTAACAAGCCTATGTGTGTGTACAGCTTCAAACGACAGTAATTATTTCTTGCTTGGTGAGCCAATCGAAAAGAAAAGATGATACTGAAGTGCTAGACGGCTGTATGATATCGTAACTAAAGACACGCAATACAAGCTCGGCGATTTGTGTACTATCGTGAAAAAATCGACGTTTGGAGCATAGACCTCCTGTGTGTATGCTCAGGTATATTCATAGGCGAGTAATAGAGCATTTGGTTATTCACAAAAGTGCACAATAAGATATGCTCTAAGGAAAATGATGATCGTTCGCACTAAAATGACAGCTGTATTACAAGCATGACACATTGATTTTAGAGCATCTGCAGATTTGTTACTCTGAAAACGTTAAGCGCACGCTTGAGTCATGCAATTGTAGGTTACTCTCCTCCTATCGTCTATTGTATAATGGTCAAACAGCGTGTTCATTACTCAGGCAACATTTTTACGAAAGAAACAAAAAAGGAATTCCGGTATTAATAAACATGGCATCTACGGTGTTTCCCAAAGTCCATGGCAGGACAATAAGGAAAATATACGGATAGGGTGATATTAGCTCACTATATAAGCAGTTTTATAAGTAGTTCCGATCGCTCAGGAGCCAGAATTTTAAAAGTGTGTACGTCTATGTGCGAATTATTGCCGGTCCAGTGTATAAATTTAGCCCCAAATGTTTCGGGAAATATGGGAGGGATGATGTGCCTCAGGTTTGTTGTTCTGTGGTTTTGGAATAATTCATTCCACAATTAACTAAGACATCACATTTACGAAAAGACAAATTGACGAGGGAATGAGCACAAATCTGGCACAGAAGGTACGAGACTGCAGGCGGCATGCAACATTAACCTTCAAGGCCCGAATGCCGGTACAAAGCTGTGTGAATAACTTCTCGACATGTAGAGGCCACATATTCTGAAACACTCATTGTGCTTCTCAAAACGGAGAGCAAGCAGCTCAAATGCTTTGTAGCCATTGATGCGTAGAGGTATGCGTCCGCAGCGAATTTTTCGGTCGACGGGAACATATTATTATGCTAGTACGCGAAGCAGCGCACAGCCGGTTTGATGGGACCACACAATCAAAATGTTAACGTAATTGTCTTGTAGCAAAAACAGCAAATTTATCGACCCTCTAGTTGCCCTACTGCCTAAAGTCAGATGATGGTTTTCCTTTCTTAATTCTGCTAGACATGCTTAGATTTAAACATTTTAGTTAAGTTCAGCAACGACGGCAGCGGGCGAAGCAAATGTTTTGTGGGAGATACATCAATCTTTATGGATGCAGAAGATTATTGTTCCTTTGATAATTGCATTCGATCGCTATGAACCATTTGCTCAGTGATCAGCTTCAGTGATTACGACTATACTGAGAACACAAAGCCTTTTACCGCAAACACGCTCTTATATGATGTCGAAATATTTGCTCCTCTAAGCTCCGAGTTCTCTCAGCTTAACATGCGACCAAAAAGAAAAACAGAAAAGAAATTCCGGGCTCGCTTTGCAAAGCGGCAATCCTATGCAGGGGTAATTAGAAAGCTTGACTGGGTCAGATGGGAACTTTTACGCTGTCACAGCAGGAATGGCACGCTCAGGAATTGTCCTTTATGTGGCCGGTAGTTTCAGAATTTACGCTCATGTCAAAACAAGCGTTGTCAAGGTGAAGCTTACTCTGTAGAGAACGTTCCGTCTCTAATCATTAGAAAATTCAGAAGACAATCACTTCACAGTATGGCGTTTGAGTTAAGGGGAGCAAAGATTATCAATCATGCTGTATACACTTGTTGATCGTAGGTTAGGTTTGTTCACTTTCGTAACTTACGTAATAAAAAAAAAACGAAAGTAAGTGCATCGGGACGTCTTTAGGTTTGCCCATCAAGCATAATAAGCAACAAATATAAGAGGCATACAAACGCGTCTTTGATCTAAGCACGCAATGCTGAGTGGACGCCGTGCGCAACAACATGAAATCCATGTTATTTTGTGCTTTGCAGCTATTTCTTGCAATCCAAAACCATAACATTGTATTGGGTCAATGTTTTATTTGACACTCACAAAGCCGATGTTCAAGGGGTTTTAGGATGAAAGTAAAGATCACCCATAGGCGGTTTTCTTGTCCCATTGTATGTACCTACATACCAAAACAAATTCTTTAGTGTCTGACCTACCTTTACACCCGATCCTACTCATTGTCAGCAACTGTTACCGTCATTTCGCAATTTTTTTTCGCATATAATATAGTTGTCGCACAAACGAGCAGAAATTCTATATGGAAGCACTTATGCAGAAAGCACACAATTAGAGTTCAGTTGACTTGCCAAGGTGCATCAGCTGCTGAATACACACGTTCCCACATTGCATTTTTATTTGCTTAATAGTTGACTGAGTAAATGCGTAGAAGCTACACTATATGCACTTTATAGATTCCACTACGCTAAAGGAACACTGGCCAAGGTAATTTTGTATGCATAAAAATCATTGTGTTGCTTCTCTGGTAAGGCCTGTGGCAGTCGTACAATCAACTGACGACGTCAAACTTTATTACTGTATAGTTAGCTTGGGACTATGTTACAGAGGAAAGCATGATATTCCAGATTACTCTGATGACGTAAAAGTTGCGTTTTGTGTTGAACGGAGTGTTGACGCGAATTAAGACAAGTTTTAAAAATATGAGCAAAAATTTCATGATTTACAGTGTTTCGAGACGACCCATATTCGCGTTCAAATTTAATCTGCATGGACGTGTCGCGCTTGGTGTCTAGTCTGGTGGAGCGGCTGAGCTGTCTAATAATGCAAATATTGATGCAAAGTGAATATCTTGTACAGTATGCAAAAGTCTTGTGAGGAATGGTGTCCTGCTTGTTAACCTTTTACTCGTGCTCCAAGAACACCAATAATACCTTGGCATGTAGAATAAAAAAATAGACTAGGATGAACCCTATAGCTTTGACACGTATGTATGCTTAGTTGGTGTTGCCGTTCTTAAAGACAATGACATACTTAACAGCATTGTATCGAGCTGAACACGTCAAGCGTTCAAACGCTAAAGAATGAAACATATCATTAAAAACTGTAGGCTCTTGCACAATTTGTCTTGTTTAACTAGTATCCACATGCTGTCGTGTCTGTTTATTCAGGGGTTTTGCCCTATCCCTCTCCTGATCAATGCCTTGGAAGATATATAATACTTGCATTTTTGTAAAAGGCTTCGTGATATAATAGAAACGCAAGCTCCTCATTTCGACAGGGGAATGCATGGGCGAAAAAGAAAGCATCAAAACAGTGGTGTTTAAGTCCACATGTTTCGCACCTGTTACAAGGACACTCTTTATAGAGTTTGGATTCTTGTGCTGACAAATAGATATTTTGAAAATACGAACAAATACGAGTTACTTCCGACATCTCAACAACACCTAACTGCATGACACTTTAGACTGAAAGAAAGGCACCTACTGCACAGTTGATCCAAGTGTGGAAGCGCTTTGTATAATAAAACAAACTGCACGCGCAACATCAAATGTTATTACGAGTGCCTGTACGTAAGCCTCTAGCTCCAAAAGTAATTTGTGTAACGGTGATTAACGACTATGAAGATGACCCAGGCAGTAGACATACGGGGAAAACATCAGTAATTGTGAACAATAATAAAAAAAAGATCCGCTTGCTGAACTTCAAACTTCTCGCATTCTAGAATGTGCAACACTGGTTGTCTTTGAGGCCTGTAATATGCGAGTAAGGCAACCATGATAACGCTGCGGATGTCCGAGGACCATATGTAGTGGCGTCAAGTCTGCATTGTACAAACCAGACGCGTAGTGTGTAGCATTTAGATTGGACCATTTGCAAGATGCATATTCTGATGCCGTTTGTGCCCTTCCCTTCACCAGGAATGCAAGCTACTGAAGCAACTGTTGTCTCCATTTATGGTCCCTGTTTGATTTCTCCGATTTGTTCCCACACCTTCCAGGAATTCCAGTTAATATTGTAATACGTCTTTCCAGCGCTGAACATTGGAAAAAGCATTACATTTCATATCCCTACACCTGTATCCATTTATATGAAGTTCACAAAGCAGGCGAGTCATGGCTCGAAGCAGAATCAGCATTAAAAATGTGCCCAACGTCCGTAAATGTGGCGCGCGTACACGGACTTCGCGAATATAGTTATTAAGGTACGTACGTAGTAAGGCACGTGCAAGACATGACACTTGGCCACATATCCGCGCGAAATATTTAAGGGCTATTTCCCTTGAACAAGACAGAGAGCTGGTTACGTGTTATAATTTAAATGGTAGACCTTAAGTTCGAGTTCGTTAAAGAGGAAGCGTTAAATCTAGAGTGCGAGCAAAAAATATTTCGTACTGAATTCAACTCCACATAACATCCTTTTTTCAGACTTTCTTGGTCAAGCACTTGAACTCTAAGGCAAACTGCAGTTTGTCTTACGAATTTTATTATTAGACTGTAGTTATACGTAACGAAAAACAATATCGGAAGTATATAAGACAGTTCAGTGATAACTTTCCACTATGGTAAGGATAACAAAAAATATCATCAGTAGCAAATCCTTCGTGTGTACTGGGGAGTTGAATGATGAGCACATAGGAAGGCAGGCACACTGTCGGCATAGATAGGGTTATTGGGGACTCCATTCGATCGGTGATACTGTATAAAAACAGAAAGTGCTAGCTGGCAAAGCATTCGACTCTGTTAGCTACCTTAGCTACCTTAGCTAAGCTAGCTGTCAACACCAAATAGCTACAGCTGCGGCCCTGGCGCTTCTCCGATTCGAACTCAACATGAAAGCGTGCATTTACGGTTTCAACCAAAGGTCTGAAATTTAATCGAGCCAGTCTCGCCTGCTGTGCCTTCTGAGATACCAAGAGGACCAGACAGCGCCTTAGATTCCCTACTTCGTGTACATCCTGCAAATGTCTTCTTATGTAACGGCAATACGCCCAACAGTTCCGGGAAAGCTGCTTGTCTTGTACAAGCACAAAAGCGCAGCTTCTTGATTGCGATGAGTCGTGGTGAGCTCTGGAAGCGTTTGACTAATGCGAGACATGCCTGAAAGATAGGGCGCAATACTCGTAGCTCTGGGTTCCCTAATCAAGAGTACCAGTGCCAGTTTTCTAACATTCACTCACTCACTCACTCGAAACAAAAAAAGAAAAGTCGGTTCTTCTATTGAGCGAGAAACGCTTCAACGCCTCGCCAAGACCAAGCTCGCATAAAATGTGGAACTCCACATCATAAACAAGAGCGCACCGACGGCATCACTGCAATATACATGTGTCTTAGAATGATGCGTCGTTGTAATAGTAAGTCTTACTTGTGAGTCGCATTTCTTCAATTTTTATGCGTCTTGACTATGGCAATGTTTTCGCCTTATAAGCGTCGCATATGCGACATTAGCAGTGAATTTTTGCAAGCGTGCGCATCATCAGCAATGATTCCGTCCAGCCTGGCTTCCAACTTTTTTGCGTTGAGCCAGTTCAATGCCTCTATGCTGTATTACGTGTTCGTATACGCCCTGTAATGTTTCCTGGTAGAAGTTTGTACCCGTAATCTACTAAGCATATTCTATAAAAATGAAACAGGAAATATGGGTGAGCCTATTCCTTACAATAAACTATATACTCGTGCATGTTGGTGAATACACGTTTGTCACATATTTAGGCTTATGCAGAACACTAGCGCGATGTAGTATCCCTTTTTAAAGCCTGTTTTAAACAATGACTTCGATTGCCTCTGTTTGTTGCTGTAGTTTTGTGGTTGTAAGAACTAGAGTAGTTGCGATGTGAATGCAGATTTTGAACTGTCCTCACAAAAGGACTGCATACGGCAATGCCTTGGCCTTCTTGTTAGCCCGAGGGAGAAAAAAAAAGTTTCTCGGCATCCCCAACAGTTTTGTGACTGTAGATTAACCTAGCAGAAAAGAGGGCCCCGAAGAGCCCAAATAATTTTACAGGCTGCAACAAATCTTCCTATAGGCTTCAGAATTCTCTGTTTATTTTTTTTTTGACCAAATTCTTTTCAGTTAAAGAGTCGAGGTTGACAAAAATGTTCTACAATGAAATAGCCGAAATTAATTTGCTAGAGTAGTTGTTTAAAGAGCGGTTTTCTGCATCTTCTGTATTTTGCTTTCTGAGCTTATTGCTTGCTTTCACATTCCCATTTTGATACCGTGAAACATAAGAAACCCGACTCTCTCGTGCTGTCTTGCTACGAAACTGTGCTTTTAAAGGGATGTGTGTGCTTTATGCTTGAACTGTTGACGTGATTGATATGTAAGAAAAATAAAACAAAACATAACTAAAGGCTTCTGGAGTAATCATTCACGTATCAGACCACGGCTGCATCACTGCAAGACCCAACTTCTGCTACAGACGGGCTGAAATAGGCTGCAGGTAAGTCGTTTGCACGCAGAACCCTTTATTGCAGCAGCGAATAGAAATGACCGTGCATTTGTAAATGTGACATAATTTTCGAAGAGAATTCTTTCCGAGATTTTGAACTCTCGACTGCAGATGTTTCGGGGGCCGATCAAAGTGAACGTACACAAAGTGCTTCCTGACCTCTGAAAGTAGTCGTTAGAATGCTCAATCCGCATATAACTTACCATGTTGTGAAAGTTGTCCTGAGAGGGGCAACAAGACGGGGAAAGACTTCGCTTCGATGTAGCCACGGAAAAGTATAAGCGAGCAGCACGCTTGATGTTTCAAACAAGTGCATCAAACCGTAAAACAATTAAAAACCTCCTACTTTCAAAGAAATCGTGATGGCCAGTTCACCGTGTCGAGAAGCCCTTCCGATTGTTAAGCAATGGGACGCTGTTATCTTCGTTCACGACAAATTCTACTGACCGCGCTACGCAAAGATCTCTGCCTTCACAAACGACTTGTATGGATTCCATTCCACCCCGATGCCGAGCAATTCCACACCCGGCAGAGCAAGTATGGGAGTCCAGAACAGCACATAATAAAGCATGCCCTCTGCTAGCAAGTACGATCGGCTGTCCCACTTTAAAAGCACCTATTAGCTACACCATGCTCTACATTTGAACTGGATAAATCGGCACCAACTTCAAATCGCTGGCAAATAAGATTCGCATGCTCGTGAACAGGAGGGAATCATTAGCGCCTCGCAGCACATTTAAAAATCGTGGACTGATTCGCCCCCCCTGCTTGTAAACCTTGTGTAAAAGTCCCGGCTCACAATGTGCATTCACTTCGCGCCAAAGTGCGCAGTGTACCGATGTCTCAACATATAAGAGCGGACCCTAAAGAGACTATATCTACAGTCCCATCGACGCGTTTCCGCGCGTCGCCTCCCTGCGTTGTTCTTGTGTGAAACAATTGTACCACACGCGATAGAGCTTTCAGGATAAAAGTCTTTCGCTTCCTCCCCATGCCGATCACAACAACAGATTACGGCAGATAAAAAAAAAGAGCAGGGACCCTTAAGCCCCGACTCTAATGACAGCGCGAAGCTGCTCCACTGCAACATACCCCTTTACATGAACTAGCAACCACAATTAGTAGGCATACAACCGAACGAATAAAAAAAAAAGCAGCGCTTAAGATTGGTTTTCACTTGAACTCCATTGTGCATTGCTCAGTAAGTGTTGTCACTGTGTGCGCCCGCAAGCGGGCAAATTTATCTTAAGTGAAGGTTCGAATTATCGGTGACGTGTAAAAATGCGCGGTTCTACTGAAGGTGATATGAATGAGTCAGCAACAACCCGTCGAAAGATGTAAACCTGAACAACGGAGCATGCAGAATGGGAGTGTGACGGTAATGGTTCTTTTTTCGGGGGGGGGGGGGGACTTCAGATTGAACGAAGCTACGAAGTGGGGCGCATGAAAGGGAATCACACGCTGAAGACTGACTTGCCGCAGTTTATTGTAGCGTAGTTTTGATATGTTAATTTTTTGCGGTGCCTTATTGCAGAAAAAACCATGCTTTAGAACCGAGAAAAATGGTATCAGTGAAAAAAAAAAAGACATTCATACGTTCGGATTATCCATATGAACAACAACAAAATTATTGCATAGGACATTGAAATACAGGAATGGGAAAAATCTAGCGAATTGGTGATAAATAAGAGAGAGAGAGAGAGAGAGACAGACAGAGAGAGAGAGAGAGAGAGAGAGAGAGAGAGAGAGAGAGAGAGAGAGAGAGAGAGAGAGAGAGAGAGAGAGAGAGAGAGAGAGAGACGAAGAGGGGAAGGCAGGGAGGTTAACTAAGCACGGGGCCGGTCGGCTACCGTATACACAAGGGGAGGGGAAAAAGGAAGAAGGAGGAGATAAGGAGAGAAAAGAAGAATAATACTCCTTCACAGTCAGTCGCAGAGGAATCTCCACTGTCACAAGCGATCATGTAATCCAGTGTCCTTCAAGAAACGCAGAAGGGCTTTTGTGGCCTTTTGCATGCAAGAACGCATAGGCCATGGTCCAAGGATCCTTTCTTCTGAGAGCGCTCTATCGTCTAGCAGGTCGAGTTTCGCTTGTAAAGTACGTCGTTGAGTGTCAAAGGATGGGCAGCGGCACAGAAGGGGCTCTATAGTCTCATTGCACCCGCACAAATTGCACGCCGCACTGTTGGCCATTCCCATCATGAATGAATAGGAATTTGTAACTGCGACGACCAACCACATGCGACACAGTAAATTTGTTTCGCGATGGGATAGTCCAGGTGGTGTCCCACGTAACTTGAGGGAAACGTTAAAAATATGCACATGCCACGTAGCTAGAGCGAACCAAGGTAATGTTGTTTGCAGTCGCTTGGAGATAAAATTTTTTCGTTTACGCCTAATTAGATAATTACTCCTAATGAATCAATCAGCTTCATAATTATTAGAAATAGATGAAAAGTGAGAATAAGAAAATTGCAGAGCAATATAAGAAACTCCCGATACAGCTTTCTCTTGCTGAGTACGTGCTACGTAACAGTATTTTTCCTAGCGTGAAAGGAGCCCGCGAACCCACGTAAGTTGCCTCGAGCGGCCAGTCGCGCGGTAAACATGCGTGCACTCGCGGGCTTCTTTCACGCTCGGAAAAACACTTTTGTGTAGCACGTATTGAGGAACAGAAAGCTGTATCGGGAGTTTTTCATGTTGTTCTACAATTTTCTTATTTGTACTATTAATCTAATTATAATATTTTAGAAGTGTATTAATTAATTAAGACTAATTATCAAATTAGGCGGAATTTAAGACTACAATATAAGCATCTGCAAGCGACGGCAAACAGCATTACCTTGGTTCGCTCTAGCTACGTGGAATATGCATATCTTTAATGTTTGGCTCAAGTTACGTGGGGCACCCTGTATAAAGAGAGGTGATAAATGATTTTAGAATTAGCACTCAAAGCAGTTGACGGTAATTAAAAGAAGAGTGGCATATTCTATCACGTTTAACCGCTGTAATGTCTTGGGAACACGCTGTGGCTCGCAGTTAGGTGGTCCAAATTTAAAAACTTACATTAAGTGGTTATACCCTCCAGCTTTGATCGTGTATGGCACGAAAGCTGATCAAAACAATAAACATAAGGTAGCTGAGAGATACGGTTGAAGAGAGCCAACTAGCTGAGTCGCCTCTCATTATATCTTGCATCCACAAGGTTTCACATGGGCTTAAGAAAGAGGCTAATATACACGATATCTTTATGGTCATTTCAGACACGAGAGACAAACAGGGGTGCTATAACGTAAAACTATTCCAATACGTTTCTATTCCAATTTCCTGACTTCAAATTTGCGTAACCACCGACGCAAGCACCGGGCGGTAATCCACAGGGTTGTCTGAACATACCAATCAAATGCTCTCCTCGTTCACAGGAGGTCACTTTTGTTTGCTTGAAAAACGAATAACATTGCCTACACTAAGCGGCTTGTCGTATCTAATTGGCTGACGAGAGGCGAGGAGAACGCTCAAGTGGAGAGGGATTCACTGGGGTAGAGCCAGTGCACTGAAAATCGATAACCGGATGAAGAGGGTGGTGCCGGCGTCTGCGATTGGTCGGCTTTCCCTTACTTCGCTTGTGGTGGCTGGTCGAAAATCGCGGCGGCATGTTACGGAAGCTTAAGAATGACGCTAAAACTGACCCTCAGCAAAGAAGAGTTGGCAGAATGAGGTAGTAAACGTGCCGAAAGTGTTTGAAAACGTTACACGGCCACGCAAGAAGTTTTATTACACGCAAATACACCCACGCTCTCCGGCAGGTGCGAGTAGCCAGCGTCTCAGTGATCGGCGGCAGCCATCTTTTATTCCTTTCGGAACGGGGCAGCCTGCGGCTATTCCGAAAAAAATTCAGTTTTGTTCGGCATATTAATGCATCTTTATCGCGTACACGTCACTTTGACCCGGTGAGTTTGTGCGGTTTTGTGACGTCGTGTGACAGGCAGGTGAAGTGGGTGCAGCCCGAAAACTTTTTACCAATAGCCAAGGGCTAATGGCGAAAAGGGGTCGAATCAGAAATAACTGTTTTTCTTTTTTCTGTGAAGTCATGCATGATCAGTGTGTACTCATCATATCAGATGGGGAGGTATCGCGGTTCTCGTGACGTCGCGTGACAGACAGGTGAAGTGGGGGGTGGTCGAAAAAAGTTTTTGACCAATCGTGGAGGGCTGATAGCAGAATTGGAATAGAAAAGTTTGGAATAGTTTTACGTTATAGCGACGCAGCATTCATGTTTATCATCTCCATTGTCCCGTTCTTAAGCGCCGTTCTTTCGCAAAAGTATGTACCAACCATACCAAGTTAGCACACTGTTGAGATATGTTTAATTAACTGATTCATTTGACGTAGGTTCCAATACATGCGTTGGATGTGCATATTTTATTTTTTTTACGCTCAGTTTTCGCTCACCCTCTCGCACCCACAGGCGCGCACGAGTGCGCGACCGTGGAGACTCAGCCACGCAACTGTGGATTGCAGGTTAAGTTTTGTCTACGCAATTTCGGTGATCGGTCCACTTTAGCACGAATTATACTGTACCTGAGCTGGGTGCAGTTGGTAAGGTAAAGGCAAACCCGGCATTTGAGCAAAACGTTGCCTTTAAAGCGCGCGGAAGCCGAGATGTTATCCGGCCCTGGCCGGCTTGAATGCCGCCACCGTGCTGCCCTCAATCGAGCTGCGACCAAACCAACTTGACCATCAACGCCGCGCTGGCGCGAACTGTTTTCCCCACAGATAGGCGCCATAGGCTGGAGATCAGTGGTTATACCTGGCGGCGGTATGAAGGTGGCGAAAAGTCGATCACGACGCCGGCTGCGACATTTTTGTCTGCCACTATTTCCGTGTGATGTCGCAAGTCGAAACTGCGCGCGCCGTTTCCCAGTAAAGACATGAGCGTTTTACGAGAGCGCAGCTATCACGTTTTGGCGCCCGACACGTGCAATTATTTGTGGCCGGTAACGTTTCTGAGGTTGCGGACCATGCAGGAAATCTGGGCCCGTATCGCAAAAACGTTCTTATACGCTAAAAACAAAAACAAAAACAAAAAAAACCGTTCTTATACGCTACGTTCATGCCAGCCATTAGTGATGTGGGAAATATCATTAGCGAAGGCGATGGACCAATGATAAACAGCAGTTACGAACGAAGAGCTTTGTGAATTCGGCTCCTGGTTTGTTCAAATTCAGGGCGCTTGAGTGCATTACCCTCGCGGCGCACGAGACGGCCACTGCGGTGTAATTTTACCTTTTTTTTACGCATTATAGTTCACGAGCTCAAAAAAAGAGAGAAAAAACTTGAGCGTAATTCATACGTATAGAAAAAAAAATTTCACGTCTTACGACACATTACATGTAAAACGGTAAACATTGTTGAAACATATAAACGTTGAAGAAAATAGGATATATTTTTGCCCATAAAGGTATATATACAAAAATAAATAACTAGCGAGGTAACTATAACCAAGAATGCATCAGTCTGACCAGTTTAGGCAGTATTGCGAGCTTTTGAGTAGTCTGCACAACGTTACTGAGGACAGCGTGTATAACGTTAACATTACCCCAGTAATCCAAATGTCTGGAAGAATGAACGGGATGGACATACGATGGCAGAAAAAGAAAAGACAGAGAAAACAGAATTCGGGTTGCCAACAAGTGGGGTACTGTCGAATACACGGTCAGCACAACAAGAACGGCAACGCTATAACAAGAAACCAGAGATGCGTCACCAAGAAACGAGAAGGGCAAACGAGGTCACCCGATGAAGAGGTCGCAAGGTATTTTTGATGAGTTTATTACCAAAGGGCTCAGCAAGCAATGAGTCATTCACTGTGCGAAGTGGGAGCAATTTATCAACAATGCACGATTCCTAGGGCTGTGATTTAAATGGTATACGGATTAGTACTATATGTTTTTCGCCTGATCCGAATCGGTGTACAGAGACTAATCCAAATGATTCATTCGCAGGTTGCAAATCCAACTCGTTAACACACCAGTTCATTGTGACCCATGCGCAGCACTAGTCTTCCACCAAAAGACAATAAAGAAGCGCGGGCTAAACCTTGTCAAGCTTCGCGGCCACAGGGGGCGCCTCTGGAACAAGGTGGCGAAGTCATTTCGGCAGAGCCCGGCGTACACAGAAAAGAACGCAGCTACATAGCTCGTCTTTGCGTTACATTTTGTGTTACTTATCAGGATAGCCTCTCGAAGGCTCGCTAGCCCACGGTTATGGCGCATTCAGCACTGACGTCCACAGAACGCCCGCTGGGACTAGGGACCTGATTGGTAGCGCCGTCTTTTGTGCGCTCCGAACCCAAGGCGGCCGCTTGGAATGCCGCCCGTGTGTCTTAGTTGTACCCGGGAGCTGATCAAGTTTTCTTCTACATCGCGTGGGGTTGTCTAGCGCTTCAGGCGTTGTTGCCGAGTTTCCTTACACGCTCGGCATTTTCAATGAGGAGACATGATTTAGGCCTTATTTTAGATGCATGAGCTCTTTGAAACAGTTGCATAGTACATCATTCCTAGTACTGCACACGCACTACAGAATTTACCATATTGACGGAAGAATGTCTATGCGGCTTCATTATGCTATGATTTCTAAATAAAGTACAGAGCTCGCAAGAATGCTTGTAGTGAGACTGCAAGAATACCTTAAGTTTAAGGAGCCAGAGCATTTGTATATACACCGGGTGTCTTGAACATGCATAACTTGAAGGTGGATAGTGTTTGATTGGGACCGAATAGAAGCGACCGAATTCACAAACGTTTTCATTCGTAAGTGTTCTTTACCACTGGAGATCCGCCTTCGATAATAGTATGTCCAACATTACAATTGGTTCGGATATGCTCTTTCGAGCAGTCCTATCTCAAGAAAATTTTTGTGAATACAGGCCCACTTTATTTATTTCTTTTTTTTCAGACGTGACTCGTGGAGAGCGCCTGTCTGAATGGCAATGTCCGGTGTACGTTCCTAGCTTATTTGTCCAATGCCATGGGACATGCTGTAAATACAAAAAAAAAAAGACCTACGAGCGTTTGATCAGTCGCCTGCTTCAAAGATACTGCATGATACTTGCGATCAAAAGGGCGTTCCATGTCCACCACCTTGGCAATGAGGGGCACTCGCTTACACTGCTAGGGCTGATCTTATACACAAATACCCAATGATTTGGACGCGAAGATGGTGCCACAGTAGCTTAATTGGTAAAGCATCACACGTGTAATGCAGGGGATGTAGATCTGGCTCCCACCTGTGGCATGTTAACTTTTCGTCCACTTTCATTTCTTTATCCGATCATTTCTACATTTAAATCAAGCCTAACAATCACCTTCTCCTGTGCTTGCTGTGGCTTCATATTCTGTCACTTGGCATGCTTGTGATTAACAAGAAACTATAAGCCCCTTGAATCACCTCATCGTCATCACCCAGAACCTGGAATAGCATGTCAGGCGAACAGCCAGGCCAACATCTCCGGCATATCATTAAAGCTTGTCTGTTTCTCTCTAACTCTCTCTCTCTCTCTCTCTCTCGGACGCTCGGAACTTTTGGGTACATTACTGGGCAAGTTTTGATCACCATAGCACTTGACCTTCTGTCTTATTTCTCGTAAAAGAACGATGTGTTGTGAAGCTCTAACCAACGCGCTTAAGTTTCAAGAACTTCAGTGAAGTTCAGCTTTTTTTATTGTGATTAGCATACTTGGGGAACTTGGCTGACTTTGCGGTATGCACCTAACCTCTTTCACGCCACAATTTAAGCCACTGGATACATGCCACTGTGTATGTGCCCATTCTTGGTCGATCCCTCTGATATGGGTACTTGTCACACTCTAGAGAGAGAGAAAGAAACGCTTATTATACGAGACAGTGTCCCGAGCGATGCCGCGTATCACCCTAAGGTGGGACGGCTCCTTAGTCCAGGAACCCTCTGGCTTCGACTGCCCTTATGGACTCTAAATTTAAAAAAATGGTGCTGGGTGTAACCGGATCCATGTCACATAGATTTCTCAATACCAGCAGCTCGACGCCTTATTTCGGATGCGACGCGCGGACTTCGTGGTGGCGCCGCTAGATGGCACAGCGTATTCAGAAAGAAGTGCGACAGTGTACCGGCCGCAGTAGACCTCTCATAGAAAACGCGTTTTTCAGTGTTCGCACGCACCGGCGCGCATCTCGGAGGCTATACGCGGCCTTTACAGCACGCCGCTAGGTGGCACAGCGTGCCCAGAGAGAAGCGCTCGGCTTCTGCAGTACATGCCAGATAGATGACGCGTTTCAGCGGCGAGAGTACAGTATGCCGCTACATCGCTTTAATGCTCATCGCATTAACTTCAAAATTTATCTTGATATGGGTCTTGCCGAAATTGTTTTGGAATATTACCGTAACGAAACCCACTTAATGTCTATGATTTACCACGTAAAAGTAAGTGCCTTTCTGATTTCTCTGTGTCAGCACGGTCATTGTAAGCACATTTCTTCTTTTGTCTCGCTGATCGGGAGCCTTGATGCGAGCATGTTTTCGATTTGCTGCTTCGTCAGCATCTCTGTGCTCCTGAATTAAAAAGAATTAAAGGAAATACAGAAATGATGAAACGAACGGGTCTCTTGCTGGTTATTGTTTCTAAACATGGATGCACAGCAGCAAGTCTGCTTCTGTCAGTCTGATACGGTCAGCCACGTTGTAACGGACACAGGGAAAACTGAGAAATCTTTCTCTTTTCACGATCTCCTGTGCTCCCGATAGGTTATAGCTGAGCAGTATTGAGACATACGGGAAGTCTTCTCTTGAATGCGCAATTTGTTTGCAACTGGCACTGCAAATACTTCCTAAACTGTGTCAAGTCTGGGCCGCTTACCTTGTAGTTCCTTAATCGCGAACTTGCTTCTTGCAAATCCTTTCCGCAGCCGAACTGCAGCACATATCCACTCGTTAAAGGAAGCCAGTAAGCCCTATTGACGTAACGCAAGGCGGCTCGACGGCTCTCACACGCGGTCATCGTGGGGATAGCCGTGGGTCGTAACAAAAGGGCCATCCGCACGCGCCATCCGCTTGCTGATCCTACGCGAGCAGAGTGCTTGGAAGGCAACGTCACGTCCACGGCGTCAGGAAACGTCGCCGCGCAACTCGGCCGAGCGAACGACTAGCGCGGCGCGCACTGTAGCGTGGGCTAAGTGTCACGTAATTGTGGGCCTTAATCCGATGAAGATCCTTCTTTATTCCGGCTGCTGGCAGCTCTATTGGATTGGCGGCGCCCTTATTTGTAGTCGGCCGGCCGCGTGGCGAGACACTTTCCCTGTTGACGCGCGAGCGCGTGCTCGGACCGACAAATCAGTTTCCGAATTCCCACGGAGGCCCCCCAGGGGTGAAGCGTATGTGCGTCTGTGTGGAGGCGGGGGGTTCGACGAAAAGGCGTCGAGCGCCACTTCATTGCCGGACCAAGGGCGGTCTTGGGGCAGCGCGCGCCTAATGAACGGGCGGCCCTCCTTGAGTCCAGGCCGCGCTGTTTGCTGCCGGCTGCGCCGCCGCTCAATCCGCCGCCGCTGCATCGCATATTGTCGCGGGCCGTCCCGAGTGGCCCGGCGCGCTGGCCGGCTTCCCTAATTCGCGGGCCTCCGGGCTGTGCAGCCCCCAGGCACCGACTCCTCCCCCTCGATGACACCCACGCGCACCCTATAAGAGGCATGGGACGCAACGGGTCCGGACACTTTGGTCTGCCTCAGAGTTCCCGGAAGGGCCCACCAAGTCAGGTGAGTGCGTTCTGGGCCACTCCTGGAGAATTTCGAGCGTTACTATCGCGCCGTAGACACGTGCTTGGGAGACAGTGCACGCCATGCTTCTGCCTTTTTCACGGCCATTTGATAACCATTGCGCACGTTTCACCATTTAATGCGGCATACCTTAGCTAATGGGTTTAGCGCCGTCCAATAATTTGAAAGATAGCAAGGAAAGTGCACATCATGGTTCAGTGCGTCAACTGGCCTACAGCTATATGGCCTCTTGTTCGTGATGAACTGACCGCGTGTGGTTATCGCCTTTCGAAGCTAACGTTCAAGAGAAAGAGGTAACAAATTTATAGTGTCAATTGTGCAGCTGCTAGAAAGAAAGGAATACAGTAAGTTTAATCTTAGCGAATCCAGCATTCACTGTTTAGAATTAGGGATCAAAACGTAATGCCGACGGGGCGCACTAATGGGGTGGGGTGAATATAAATAGTGCCTATATAATGAAAGACCTATGGTTTCGTAGGGAGAAACTGATACACCGTATTTCAGAAACCGTAACGTTGCCGCCATCAATTGGAAAAAAGTGACCAAAGTTTAGAAATGATGTGGCTTCCCAAATAACACGCTTAATTTACCAATTTTTGCCGGTTTATTGATTTAGATTTGCTATAACATGTAAATTTAGGCTCTGGCTCCTTCGTTAAGTCAGAAAAACCTACCACAACAGCGGTAAACTCCATTCCACAGGCTATATTTCGCACAGAAGTCGTGCAAAAGAGCAACTTCTGTCAGATAGACAAACCAAAATGATTCCTGTAGCTTCGCTTTCGGGCTTTATGTGACCAATGTCCTTAATTAAAATCGGAATAATTAAGTACCACTTCACTTTTTTCAGATCTGCTGTATAACTATTGGAAGGTCTCAACGCTTAGATGAACTGCTCCTATTTTTTTATAAAGATGTCTCATGTCGAGAGTCATATGAATGCCGGTGCGTAAAAGCCCTCTGACACAGTGTTACTCACCATCAGTTCACGGACACTCAGAATATGTACATCCGAAAGTTCTAACCTTAGAAGTCAACTGACGCGAATGGATGAAATATGCATGAGAGTGTGTGCACAGTCTGCCTATTACGTTTGATCTCTGCCTCGAATCATTTTTGCATCTAGGCCTGCAGACAATGTTTGCGCGCTTGCCTTTGCACTCCTCGCAGCAAGGTTACGGCGACCGCTTTGAGTGATTATTCGGTGCCGCGCATACAAAGCACCTTTCCGACTAAGCTATAGACCACCTCTTCCTTACATTAACGCTAATGTTAGAAGCCCACGCTTCTGCAGCATGCGTGGGTGACATATAACGGATACGACTGCCGTTCTTTTCGGTCGCTTCCATATAAGAGGAAGTGGCTAGCAAGGAAGCATTTTACCGGATGCCGAGTCTGTCGTCTTCATGATCTGTAAGCGAAACAATTACACAAATACGAAAAAGAAGAGACGATCACAGATGATCTATCGTCTTTCGTCCTGTGACCTTTTTTTTTCGATTTCAACTGAACACCCAAGTGTTCAAATAGTTCTCGCCACTTAGTAACTGGTGGCTAGGTTCTTCCGACTTTTATTAGTGTTTCCTATTCTAGAACTCAAACTTGCAATTTCACAGGCATTCTTCTATTACCCCAATTGAATTCGTACCTGCGTAAACAGTGGCGAACGTCATAATTATTCAGAATATCTGGATGTCCGGAGGCAGTGGGACGTCTGACAGGGAAGGGGTGATCGCTAGACGGCTTCTTAAGGTAGCCGCGTTGGTAGAAGAGGAGCCTGCTCGAAGGAATAGGAGACTCATAACTTAGTTCTTCTTAATGACCCTCGAGTTTTCAATGAGATTTGAGAGGACATCGAGTAAACGCGCGTCCGCACGCGTCCCAGAAGCCTCGGAGATCACCAGAGGCAAAAGCCTGGCCTTGGTTTCATTCAGAAAATTTTTCAAGAGAGTACATACAGATGTCCATCAGGTTAGCGTTTTTGTGGACGATGTGCTTTCTCGTATCAGAAAAGTTTCTGGTGGGATGGATTCCCACCTAATCTAATCAAATGAAGCGTTGAAATGCCTGCATTGTAATTTTTTGAGAAGGCAGTGAAGGCAGAACTTATTGCTGGAGCCGATTCTTGAATTTACAGCGCTCACTGACGCTATGTGTCAGTGAGGAAATATCACAGCAAGGAAATATCAGCAGCCTGGTGTTCCACAGTTGTTGAGCCATTGAAAATTTCCCCTAAGATCGGACAAATCAGCAGGAGGTCCAGAAAGCTTTTGTGGAATTACTTTTGCCACAGAAGTCCAATCTCGTATTTAGTGCCGTTATTGTGCCTGGGTTTAATGAAATGGGTTGCCCATCGTGGTCTACACTTTCCATTCTCCGTTTCCTCTCGTTTTCGCTCCTTCGAAGGGATGGGCACGGCGCCCGCCTAGGGAGATTTTGCTAACCTAACTTTATGTCGTTTATGTTTGGCGACGATGCTATTAAAAAAATAAATATCACAGTAAAAGTAATAACTTATCGTTGGGTAAGTCACCCTTCTATCTACTAGCGTTAATACCGAAATCTTGTCATTGTGAGATGGCAATAATGCCAAATTATCTGTGGCGCACTCTTAGCAATTTGCGATAGCAGTGACACATAGCGCACACGCCCCCGGAGGTCATCCCTGGCGTAAGGCTCATCCCCCGATATGGCTTCAGTCTTCATCATGCCTCGTTGCCTTGCCAGTTCGAGCACATTATCCACTGTTAACTTTCTTCGACAGTGTTAGACAATTGAAGCTTATAATACGTGCTATCGGATTTTTCACCAGTACAGCATTTCCTAACGCGCCACGCAGTGTTCGGTACTCCTAATCGCTGTCGAATTCTTTCATATCTGGAATCAAGAAACTCAATGTTGTCATTCGAAAGGCAGTCAAAGTAGCCTTGACCCTCCCACCCATGGCATCAACGGAGAACCTCCTCAAGCTCGGCGTTCACAATACGTGGGAAGAGCTTGTTGAGGCTCATTAAATCAGCCAACTATAGAGCGGCTCAAGCTCACACCCATCGGACGTGCAGTTTTGCGCTACCTCAACTACAGTGAACGCTACATTGCAGACACAGACCAGAAAGCAAGAATCCCACCTGCAATCCGGTATTGTATCAGCGTTGCAAGTATATACCGCGCAATGTGCATCCAACTTACCATTAGAAGCGTCGGCAAAGCAGAATCCGCGCACTCAGCAAAAAATGCGGGAGAGACCCTGATACGAGGTACACCGATGCTGCCCGGTATATTAAGCGACACGCCTTTGCTCTAAGTGTCACGGATCAAGGCAAGGAACTTGCAGCTGTCACCATCCGAGCAAGAGCCCAGAGACTGCAGAGGAAACTGCAATCGCTCTGGCAATAGCAACTTGCCCTGAAGTAGCAGTAAGCCTAACAGACTCCCAAGCAACACCTCGCAACTATCAAAAAGGACGCATATCAGAAACCACACTCAAAATACTTAGAAATGACATCGCACGCGACCCGCTCCCCGACACCTACACCAACTGCGTTCCAGGCCATCAGGGCATGACAGGAAATGAGGTGGCACACGCCGCTGCCCGCGAGCATACCAGCCGGGCTTTCCTGCCATCCCACACTAGGCCGGCCACCAACGTTGATGACATCACCCCAAAGTACTCGGAGCTTCTGCAACACCACCAACCCAGCAGAAGAACGTACGCTTCACCACACAAGAATCTGAGCAAAGACGAAGAAGTCATCCTGCGCCGCCTACAGGCAAACACCTACGTACACGGAATAATCATGCACAGACAATATCCTACGCAGTACTCGTACACATGCCCCCCATTGCGACGTCCTAGACACCCTGCGACACATGGTCCAGGATTGCCCACTGCGTGACACATCCGCAGACCCTACCTCACAAGCTCCACAAGACGACTCCAAGGAAGGCCCCCCCATAGAAGCACAAGAAGAGCGCCCCAACTCACTGCAGATCCATACGACAACTGAAACATGGGAGGCCAAGCTTTCCTTTGGTGACCTGGACGACCAACGCAGTTTCGTCGCCCGGGCCAAGGAGGCAGCCCAAGCCAGATGGTTCTTTGAATAAGGGATGCTCCCACCTAGGGTGAACCGGGTTCTGACTTGGATTACCGTTTCAGAAAATAAAAGTTTAGTTCTCTCTCTCTCCCCAGTGACGGATACAGAGGAGACAGTACCTTTACTGATGGGCTCAGAGAGAGAGAAAGAGAGAAAGAAGATGGCGAAATTAATCAGAAACGGGTTGTAAAGGAGATTCCTCTTCGATAAAAGACATATTTGCTTTCCCGCAAGTCCAGGCTTTTCCAACGCTTATCAGGCGGCAGATAAAAAAAAAAGGACGGAGGACATTGTAAGACAGCTTTTTAGTGGAAATCGGGCAATCTTCCTATCCGAATACCACCTTTCTGTGTTCCTAGGGCCTGCTGGTTGTACAATATAGTGCTCGATGTTTGCGAACGCTTTTGTTTTGCGTTTTTAGTTTGCACTAGTATGACTTTGCGTTTGCCACTTTTTTTCTCATTGCTTGTATAAGGAAGGTCTAATCTTTGCTATGAACCACTTTAACCGTTCATAGCGCTTTGCGTTCACATTCCTACATATTTTATATGTGGTTAGGCATTCGATTTTTTTTTTGTGCAATCTGAAATGAAATGGAGACGCAAGGAGCAAACGTCTCCATTCGCTCCACCTGATTACCCATTTAGACATGTTGTAGTAGGTACCACGGGAGCACGATGGGGCAGACGTCAACTAACAATGCGTCTGGAATATATTGCTCTTTCGAGAGATGAATAGATCAAGCAAACTTTTTACTTGACCGGGTAGTTTCATATCTACAGTGAGCTTGCCCCATATGTTTACGTAATATAAATTACATAACAGAAAACGCAGTTGTGTAGGCACTTGACCACTAGGTGTGTATGCTGAAATAATTAACTGAATTCAGTATTCGCATTCAGAGATGTCACATGGTGGCTGCAGTGGGAATTCAGTGACCTTTGTGTATGGGATAGTTTTCAGTGGTCTTCGTTCTTGTGCAGTGAGACCAAAAGCACATCCACGTGAACCACCATGCAGTCGTGGAGAGCCTTCCTAGTGCTGGGCACGCTCTTGTTGCTGGCAGTGATGACCAACATGGCGTGCGCCGCCTACCGCAAGCCGCCTTTCAACGGCAGCATCTTTGGAAAGCGGTCCAGAGGTCAGCTGCCCAACTTTCCTTCCCGTTGTTCGCTCTGGCGTGCAGCAGAATGTCAGAGCGGTTACTTCTTACAAGACTGTAGAACTGATACCTGTCTGGAATTCAGGGCTAGTTGTAAGACAGGGGAAAAACAATTGCGTAAGTTGGCTGATGCTGATTAGTGTCTACGACTGACCTCTAGCATGGCTTCTTGCGCTCATGTGGACATCCACATATTTAACTCTACTTTCATATCGCCTTTACTCAGACCTGGATGTACACTAGCGAAGCCTCTTAAGGCACGGTATTAAAGCATCTTTCGTTGTTTGTAGGATTGATAGAGCGAACAGCAGGGTAACCAGAGAAAGACGTGTAGCATGTGTTTTCAGTCAATGATGTGTAGATGCACATGACAAAACCAATGTCCATATTAACAGGTGAGGCATGCAAAAGGCCCCAAGTAACAAAACAAGTTGCGCGAACGCTACACAGAGGCAACATAGAGCTTCATAATGAAGTCCTGGATTACGGTTACCGAAGCTCTCGCATTACTACCGCGTATGCGAGGTCTGCTGCCCTGGTGTCTTCGTAGAGCAAGGTAAATCTGTGTATTTCACCGCGCGCAATTGACATGTAAGATGCCATTTCAAGCAAACAGAGCCAAATTATTTCCATGCACGAACTTTCTACTGCGGCCGCAGTATTGTCGGTACTCACTGCTGTTACGGCACCCCTACACATCTAACAGTCAACTAACAAAAAAAAATCAGTGATAATTGTGCAGTTTATGGTTAGAAAATTGCAGCCTGCAAAGTGTGAAGCTGATATCCAGTGGTCAACTGGGGTGATATTCTGGTGCCCCATCAAGGACATAACAAAGTTTTATCTCTCTCTCTCTCTGGTGCCATCACTTTCAGAGTTACTTTCCTTTTCTTTATCTCTACTTTGTTATCAATTTACCTTCCCCTCCCCTCTCTCCCCTGCGTGGTGTAGCAAACCGGATATTCCCCTCTGGTTAACCTCCCTGCCTTTCCCCTTTCTTCTCTCTCTCTCTCTTCCCTTTCGCGAGACAAGCTTCAACCGCGATCGGCGTCTACAGGCCGGATCGTTCTGGAACAGTTCCAACAGTGGTAAGACAGCGTGTAAAGAACGCCGTCATACCTAGACGCCGACGCGTCCGACGCTAGTCTCGTGAAGTTTCGTGAAAGTGAAAGTGCCCCTGAAAGGCATCACTCGAAAATACCACTCCTGGAGTAACAGAACTGGTTTTTGTTATATTTTGATGCGAAAACGTCAAATGGCTCATTGAGCAAGAAAGCTGACATCTGTAGCAGCGAAAGGGCACCTACATTCCCATTGGCTGTGATTCCGTGCCACGTGCGCGGCTCGACGGAGCAGAGCGGGCGAAAGGGTACAGCTGCTACGCTGGCGCGCCAGGTGTGGCGTGAGGGGAGAGAGAATCGCCGCGACCCCACGTCACCCTTGCTCTCGCAAGCCTGTGTTATCGGCGCGTTCCTTGCCCTCGCAAGCTTTCACCTGCGTTCTAACTTCGCCTCGGTAATTGCTTTAAGGAAATCAATGCATAGAAAGACAGAATAAATTCGAAAGGAGAAACTTTGGCGGTGGTGAGTTTCGAACCTACGACCCCACGCTCAGAAACCGAGTGCCTTACCTGCTGGGCTAAGCCTGCGTTGGCCAAGCGTCTCAACGCGCTCGCTTGCCCGTGAGGAGTTCGTAACTAGAAGGACGCCTCAGCGGCGTTCAATTGGACATTAATGCTTTCGCATTCAGAACTCATAAAAAGTGCTTAAGTGTCCTCGGATTTTTCGGCTAAGATTCGGCAGTAGCCATCCTTAACATGGCAAACGCTATCCATATTTAATATCTAATAAATGAGAAAGAAGAAGACGAATACGCAAACTAAAAAGGGAACGCAGCCTAAAGCGGCAGAGGGTTACACGAAGTGATAAAATTAGGAAACTGGTAGGTACGGGATGAAATCAGCTGACGGAGGACAAAAGGATGACGAAGGAGTGATGAAAGCCTTCGTCTTGAAGCAAGCCTCATTTAATGACATAGAAGAGAGAGAGAGAGAGAAACAACTTTATTTGCCACTGTAGGGTAGGAAGTTAGGGCAGGTAAGCCTAGTGTGGCTCCCAGGTGGGGGCGACGTCTTGGGCGCACGAGACGAGTGCGAGTTGCGTTTTCTTGTCTGCTCTTGTCAGCAGCTGGTTCCAACCCTCTTCGGAGGGAGCTGGCAGTAATGATTGTGGGGGAGGGTTACCCTCGCATCCCCAGAGAATGTGTGCCCGAGTGGCGAACACTCCATTTTCGCACTAAGTACAGACGGGGTCGTAATCCCCTCCAGTGGTTAGATAAAGCCTAGAATGACTGAGGATTGAATCCGTCTGCAGTCTGCGAAGCATGGTGGATTGCGCTCGTTCGAGGTCGGGGTGGGGAGGCGGGTACACGCGTCTCGTCTCCTTGTAGAAGTTGGTGATGTCAGCATAGGATTTGGGGGCCTCCGCGAGCGCATCTGGGTTCGAGGGGCCGGCCTCCCGGTTAGTTAGGCCTCGGGCTAAACGGTCGACCCCTTCGTTCCCAGAGTTCCCCGCGTGAGCAGGTACCCACACTAAGCTGACAGTTCTGTCGAGAGCGCAACCTATAAGATAATGGTGATCACACGATAAACATTCAGTGCTACCGAGACATTATGGTGGCAGGGTATCATCATGGTCCTTAGGAAGCGCGAGGCCTTTGCTCAGCAGCCGTTTTGACGAAACATTCACATGTTGGTGGGCCTGTTGCGTTTTTAAGAAAAATTTCGAGATCCTACAATATACCTTCTGCACTTAAAAAATAATTCAAGCCATGGTTTATAAGACACCACTTTCTAGATCAGACGCATCACATGTATGTTTTCGCACTTGAAAGGAGAGCCAAAGAAATATCATTTCATAAGCAACCACATTAGGCTTATGTCCGTCGAAATATGCTTTCGACTTTTTTAGTTCCAGCCCATACAGCACTTCGCTTATTCTGAAGATTGAAAATGCTTCGCAATGTGGCACTAAAACACGACAGGCCTAAAACATGGCGTCGGGAGTAGGACACTCCTGCATGGCAAACTTGCTTCACCAAGCCGACCTTTAGTTACGGATGGTTTCTTGTGCAGGCAGAGCCCGAGTGTGCACAATTTTATTCTGAGACCTGCTGTAAGGATAATGGTGACAAATTTCCGATTCTTTCAGGGCCCCTCAATTTTTCCTGCCATGTAAACGAGCGTGACCCTTGACTCATTTAGTTATTTAAAGGCTAGTAGTGCGTCACGGAAATATGCGACCAAATTCCTTCTCGTGTGATGGCGTAAAAGAAGCCCGCCACGTGATGGGTGTAACAGCGGATCCCTTCTGTACAACGCCCAGAATAATCGCCGAACGCAGTGCAGGAAACGCGCGAATATCAAAGCGGTTACGTGGCTGTCACGCCGGAAGATATGTTCACCCTTACAGGCTCACCGATACGCTTTTCCGCCACTGTGGCCATTTCTTAAGCAAGAACTAAAATATTATTACAAACAACAATCACCATAGCGCTTATTTTTCATTAGTTAGAATAACCGGATGACCTCGAACATTTACAGTAAGTATCGACAAGTAGCTGTGTTATATAGCCCATTAACAATGTATGTGGTGGTCAAGAGAGTGTTTTTTTTTGTGTGTGTCGTCCACCCAGGGGACCTGAACAACGCGGAGATAAAGTACGCTATGTGTGAGGCAGTCTGGGACACTTGTACGCAATGGTTCCCGCTTCCTCAGGACGGAACCCAGTAGGACGATCTTTGTCTCAACATCCAGGTGAGTACAGAAGTAACGTTTTTGCTATACCTTCGGCATTTTGCTTTCCACAATGTCTTTTGAGCTATTAAATTTAACGAATACGCTAGAAAATCAACAATTTCAGTGCTTTCTGAAAGAATACGCGCACTAAATAATGAAAGAAAGAAATTATGCAGCACATGGGAGGTAACATCATGCGAACTTCGCCGTGCAATGCGGCTTCACGGCAATAAGGTGTACATCGCGGTGAAGAAGGATTAATCTGTACAGAAAGAGCAAAAAGAAGGCTGTTCTCGCATTGTGGTGCTTCGAATGCAAGGCACCCATAATAGGAGTATTTAGCCCCTTTTACTCCTCCCTCTTACGCATCCGACTTCGCCAACTCTTTTTAATAAATTTATTCTACTTCTCTTGGTGTTGTAACTTGTTGACTTGTTTTTTCAGCATTCCGATACAAAGTGGATGGTGAAGCCACACCATGTTTAACTCGAGAGCCGCAGCGAGAGCTGTGAATGCTGCGCACACAGAACGAAATTGTATCTGAAGCTTCGTATTGCGCTTATAGCTTTGTGGAGTTGTTCATATAGAATATCCTAGTTTCGTTACCCATTCTTCTCCCCGCAAGACGTGGGGAGAGCCGCACTTGCGCAATTTTGCATATGCGTTATTGGAGGTGCGGTTTCGTGCTGTAGATGTGGGAGTTGGAATAGTTATGTGGCCGTAAATACTAATTTACGGGAACATATACGGGAAAGACCGATATTAATTTTTGCCTAAGGTTGTGTATGTATTAGACACAAGCTTTCTTTTTCTTGTTGTTTTCGGCGAAGGCAGTCTTATCAGCTTCATAACCCTATACTCCGGTTCAGACAACAGGTGGAGCGCTGTGGAGGTTAGAGAGAGCTTTTGCAATGGCAGCGTCTGTACTTAGAAATAGTTCGATGTTCTTGATAGCAATTGTGCGAAACTGTACTCCATATAGACTCAGTATTGAATTAAAAAAATGTTTAGTCCTTAGAAACAAACTGGAGCATACGGTTATTTAATGCGTTGTTTTAGATAAATTTGCTTTTCATTGCGTTTCTTTTCGGGTTTTTACAGCGAAGCTGTTTATGCGGACCCAGTGACGTCGTTGTAGGACTTCGCTAAAAGAGGCCACGTGACCTAGCGGGAAAGGAAAAGAAGAGCTCAACAGGGGGAAACGGGTCGGAGTGACCCTTTTCCCCCTGTGAGAATGCTTTCTATACTCGAATCTTAGACGGTTTTCACACTGCATTTTCGGCGATCGATCCAGATCGGCATCGAATTTATCGACGATTGATTCCACCCTGCCGCGAAAGAAACATATGGTGTGCTGGTGGTTTGCGGCCAACTAACAGTGCCCAGCGAGTGAAACGCGATACTAGGAGCACGTGACAATCGACGCGGCTGCTGAAATTTCTTGCTGGCGCAAGAAGTGCCGGCAGCCACGTCAATATTCAAAACAATTCCAGCGCCCGCATCTCCAGTGGTGGGCCTTGCGCTAAATATACATAGCTTTGGATTAGTGGCTCCTCACATTCCATCCCAGCTACAACTATGGGAAGACCATGAGTAGTGTGTACTCCTGAGGAAGAAGCTGCCTATCTATCGCGCGCGTCAGCGAGAGTTGGGTCGTGAACGGTCTCGTCTTCGTAGGGCCGACCCCGAGCTGCGCGCCAGAGATATATGCCGAGCTTAAATGGCAGCGCTAGGAGGCCGATCCCGAAGTTCGCGCCCGAGACCCGGAAACACATCGGCAGCGCCAGAAGGTGAAAGAATGGTGAAACAAAAGATTTACAATATAGACTGCTTGCGAAGTTTAACTTACATGGTATAATACTCGCTGTAACTAACTTAGCGTCGCTGTTCGACCATCTTGACGGACTGGAAGGGGCGGTGATTTTTTTTATTGGCGACCCGTCGCGGAAGCTTCACGTGCACAATCGCGCGATCCTTTGGCGTGAAGCGAGGTAAGGACAGAACGCGCGGAGTGATACATTTTCGTCACCGAACTTCTTGCGTAGCTTCCATAGCATTGCCCCTGATGTCTGAAACGGAGTACAGCATAATTGGCGGTTTGTTTGAGGCCTGAGGCACACGGAAAGGAACGAATGGCAACGACCACGAAGCGCGCACATGCATGGGTCGATGCAGGGATAAAAGAAAATGAGGATCCACACTCTAAGAATTTTTACACCCTTCAGGGTGTTGCTCTGACTCGTGGCTAACTCTCCCACCTTCAGGGATATAATTTTTTTTTATTGCGTACGACAGCGAGCTCTAACTACACGTGTGATGAGAAAAAGTGAAGTCAAATGTTATGCAATAATTCCGACTACCTTGGGTGCAGAGAAATATCTGACAAGAGAATTTGACAGTGACAGCTTTGAAGGTATATGTAATGCACTTTCCCTGTTGTCTGTCGCAGCTTTTCCGCTGAAGTACATGCCTTAGCCGGAAAGGGCGACGGCTCAGAAAACCGTCAGCGCCGGTCAAATCTGCTAATTTTTGGTATTCCGGATGAGAATGGGGAGAGCTGGACGCCAGCTGAGTCGCATGTTGTCTCATTTTGTGCTGATAAGCTAGCCATTACGATTAACAGCAGTGATATTGAAAGGGCGCATAGACTAGGACGTTACCAGGTTGGAAAGAACCGTCCGATAATTGTAAAGTTTGCAAGATTTAAGGATAAAAGTTCAATTCTTTCTGCAACATCAAAGCTGAAGGATACACCCTTTGCAGTTCGCGATTACTCGGCACGTGTCAGAATAGCCCGCCAAAAACTTTTTGCACATGCGCAAGAGGCTCGGTCCACTTCCTTTAAAATTCGTTTTGACAGGCTAGCAATGAACAACAAATTGTTCATTTACGACTGTCTGACTGATACCGTTAGAGAACTAAAGTCGTAGCGTTCACCGCTAACTCGCTCGCTGTTATCCTGCCGCACTACATGGCCACATTCACACCAGCCTAAAGTCCCAGTATACGAGAGTATTTCATTCCTTCTGGGAAACGTACGAAGCTATCTTCCTAAAAAAGACCTAATAGAAGCCGTTATTGATGAGAGTTCTGCCGACATTGCAATACTTACAGTCATGGCTTACTACTGATATAGACACGCAAGAACTTTTGTCCAATGACGTGTTCAACGCCTTCAGAATTGAAAGGGTTGGTCGCAGGGGGTATGGTGTTCTCTTACTGATTAAATCTGATCTGTCTTCCTCCGCAATACCAATCAACAACGAACAAGAAATTCTTTTCGTTAAAGTGTCTTTTCGTTTTTCACAAATATTATTATCGCGTGCTACCGTGCGCCCGACTGCGATAGATTTTTTACGAAAGACTTACACAACTTGCTTTTGCATTTATTTGTTACATTTCCCAAAAGTAACTTCATCCTCTGCGGTGATTTGAACCTTCCTGACATTAACTGGGATAAAATGACAGCATCTTCTCAGCTATCTAAAGAATTTCTTGATCTTGTTCTAACATTTAACTTCACACAAATGGTGTCTACGCCGACTCGCGGTGCCAATATTCTTGATTTAGTTTTGGTTTCAAACCCCGATGCTGTTCAATCATTAACGTATATTGATGGCCTAAGTGATCACAAGGTGGTGTTATTTGACCTGACCTTCCAGGTACCAACCAATCAACCTTCAACAAAATATATCCGCAATTACAACAAAGCAGACTTCTCAAAAATAGATCAAGAATTAGATGCTTTTTTTGTGTGTTTTGAGCAGTCCGCTTCCTTGCGAAATGTAGAGAGCAATTGGCTACTTTATAAACAGAAGATATTATCTCTTGTTGAGAAATATGTGCCACTTGTCCGCATTCGGGGCGATGTCGATAAACCATGGTTCACCAACTCCCTTAGGAAGCTCGTAAACAAAAAGAAGCGCCTTTTTCGGGCAGCTAAACACTCGGACTGCGATTCCAAATGGGAAAAGTATTTCGAATGCCTCCGCCAATACAATAATTTGTTAAGGCAATCAAAAAGGAAATTTTTACATATCGAGTTTCTTAGTATCCTTCGTGAAAACCCACAGAAATTTTGGAAACTTCTACCCACAAACCGCAGTGCTTCTCACAATGTAACTTTGTCATATCCTGATGGATCACTTGTCTCTACTGATCATCGATCCGATGTCCTGAATTCTTATTTCTCTTCCGTTTTCACTCAAGAACCGGCCTTAGCTAACAGTACCCTTCCTGACTGCACCTTTTCCTGCATGCGTTCAATTGACGTCACATCAGAGGGCATTTTGGCCCTGATCGCTAATATCAAGGTCTCCAGTGCTCCCGGCCCGGATAACATTCCCGCTAAAGTTGTCAAAAGCGGTGCTTACTAGTAAAATTCGACAAATCACCTTTACGCAGTCCATAACCACCAGTACCATTCCTAACGACTGGAAGTTAAGCAAGGCGTGAAGCAAAGCAAAGCAAGAAGTGGCGACAGAACTGATCCATCGAATTATCGCCCGATATCACTCACCTGTATTGCCTGCAAACTTCTTGAACACATAATCTATTCTCATGTCGCCTTTCATCTTGAAGCTAACACTTTCCTTTTCTGTAACCAGCATGGCGTCCGACCAGGTCACTCATGTGAAACTCAACTTTGTGAATTCACTACTGATCTCCCTTTAAACCTTGATTCTCTCTTCCAAACTGACATAATTTATCTAGATTTTTCAAAAGCCTTTGACCGTGTACCTCACGAACGACTACTGATCAAAGTGAACAGCTTGTGTCTCCATCCTTTAATCACGTCCTGGATCCGGTGCTTCCTAATTGGCCGATCTCAGTTTACAGTGATTGAACAGCGTCCCTCTACAGTCACCGAAGTATTATCTGGAGTACCGCAAGGTTCAGTCCTTGGACCCCTTTTGCTTTTAATTTTCATTAATGGATCTCCCCTTTGGTATTTCGTCATCCATCCGGCTCTTTGTCGATGACTGCGTGCTGTACCGCCGTATAAACTCGTACAACGATCAGTTGCTTTTACAGCGTGACCTCACTACAATTGAAAAGTGGTGCACAGAGTGGCTCATGCAGCTAAACGTCAAAAATTGTAAGTTCATGTGCATATCGCGGAAACACTCTCTCATGTGATACTCTTACTCTTCTCATTTCCTTCCTATTGGGCTGGTTCAATCATACAGGTACCTTGGTATCAGCTTCACTAGCAAGCTTACATGGTCAGAACATATCCAAACTCTCGTTACTGCCACTAATCGATCCCTGGGATTCATAAGACGGTCACTGTCGTCATCACCCCCTGTGATCCGTCAACTAGCATATGAAACATTTATCCGTACTAAACTGGAATTCGCGTCGGCAATATGGAATCCTCATCAAGCGTACCTTGTTGACCTACTGGAAGCCGTCCAAAATCGCGCAGCCCGGTTTATTACATCCCAGTATGACTATCGGCTAAGTGTTGCAAACATCAAATCATCCCTCAACATCCAATTATTAGCACATCGTCGAAAAATCTCACGCTTATGCCTCTTTCAAAAGCTCTATTACGATTTCCCGCATTTACGCGACACACTTCTTTTGCCACCCAACCGTACTTCATGCCGTCTCTCAAACTACGTCAGTGTTCAACGTCTTCACGACTCTATTAAATCCTTCAGCAGCTCTTTCTGACCGGCAGCTATTGCAGAATGGAATAGTTTACCGGACCGCGTAGTAATCGAACGTAACCCTACCAAGTTTCCAAACATACTAACGAACTTTCTGAGTATTGATGCTTAATGGATTTGACTTATTTTTACATCACACATTTTTAGTGCATTGGTTATTACCTTTTGCGTTTGACATTGATTTGATTACACCTTCTTTACCCCTTATGAATGCTATTTTTATTGTTTATTACTTCAGTCATGACTGTTTGTACCTTTCCTTTTCTTATGTATGCTCCCCCTTATGCCCCTTATGCTCCCCCAATGCCGGACAGGCCGCCATTGGAATATGAACCTGGCAACGTTTAACGCTAGAACGTTATCTAGTGAGGCGAGTCTAGCAGTGCTATTGGAGGAATTAGAGGTCAGTAAATGGGATATAATAGGGCTCAGTGAAGTTAGGAGGCCAAAAGAGGCATATACAGTGCTAAAAAGCGGGCACGTCCTGTGCTACCGGGGCTTAGCGGAGAGAAGAGAACTAGGCGTCGGATTCCTGATTAATAAGAATATAGCTGGTAACATACAAGAATTCTATAGCATTAACGAGAGAGTGGCAGGTCTTGTTGTGAAACTTAATAAGAGGTACAAAATGAAGATAGTACAGGTCTACGCCCCTACATCCAGTCATGATGACCAGGAAGCCGAAAGCTATGAAGACGTGGAATCGGCGATGGGTAGAGTGAAAACTAAATACACTATACTAATGGGCGACTTTAATGCCAAGGTAGGCAAGAAGCAGGCTGGAGACAAGGCAGTGGGGGAATATGGCATAGGCACTAGGAATATCAGGGGAGAGTTATTAGTAGAGTTTGCGGAACAGAATAATATGAGGATAATGAATACCTTCCTCCGCAAGCGGGATAGCCGGAAGTGGACGTGGAGGAGCCCGAACGGCGAGACTAGAAATGAAATAGACTTCATACTCTGCGCTAACCCTGGCATCATACAAGATGTGGACGTGCTCGGCAAGGTGCGCTGCAGTGACCACAGGATGGTAAGAACTCGAATTAGCCTAGACCTGAGAAGGGAACGGAAGAAACTGATACATAAGAAGCCGATCAATGAGTTAGCGGTAAGAGGGAAAATAGAGGAATTCCAGATCAAGCTACAGAACAGGTATTCGGCTTTAACTCAGGAAGAGGACCTTAGTGTTGAAGCAATGAATGACAATCTTGTGGGCATCATTAAGGAGTGTGCAATGGAAGTCGGTGGTAACTCCGTTAGGCAGGATACCAGCAAACTATCGCAGGAGACGAAAGATCTGATCAAGAAACGCCAATGTATGAAAGCCTCTAACCCTACAGCTAGAATAGAACTGGCAGAACTTTCGAAGTTAATCAACAAGCGTAAGACAGCAGACATAAGGAAGTATAATATGGATAGAATTGAACATGCTCTCAGGAACGGAGGAAGCCTAAAAACAGTCAAGAAGAAACTAGGAATTGGCAAGAATCAGATGTATGCGTTAAGAGACAAAACCGGCAATATCATTACTAATATGGATGAGATAGTTCAAGTGGCTGAGGAGTTCTATAGAGATCTATACAGTACCAGTGGCACCCACGACGATAATGGAAGAGAAAATAGTCTAGAGGAACTCGAAATCCCACAGGTAACGCCGGAAGAAGTAAAGAAAGCCTTGGGAGATATACAAAGGGGGAAGGCAGCTGGGGAGGATCAGGTAACAGCAGATTTGTTGAAGGATGGTGGGCAGATTGTTCTAGATAAACTGGCCATCCTGTATACGCAATGCCTCATGACGTCGAGCGTACCGCAATCTTGGAAAAACGCTAACATAATCCTAATCCATAAGAAAGGGGATGCCAAAGACTTGAAAAATTATAGACCGATCAGCTTACTGTCCGTTGCCTACAAACTATTTACTAAGGTAATCGCAAATAGAATCAGGAACACCTTAGACTTCTGCCAAGCCAAGGACCAGGCAGGATTCCGTAAAGGCTACTCAACAATAGATCATATTCACACTATCAATCAGGTGATAGAGAAATGTGCGGAATATAACCAACCCTTATATATAGCTTTCATTGATTACGAGAAAGCATTTGATTGTGTCGAAACCTCAGCAGTCATGGAGGCATTACGGAATCAGGGTGTAGACGAGCCGTATGTAAAGATACTGAAAGATATCTATAGCGGCTCCACAGCCACCATAGTCCTCCATAAAGAAAGCAACAAAATCCCAATAAAGAAAGGCGTCAGGCAGGGAGATACGATTTCTCCAATGCTATTCACAGCATGTTTACAGGAGGTATTCAGAGACCTGGATTGGGAAGAAATGGGGATAAAAGTTAATGGAGAATACCTTAGTAACCTGCGATTCGCTGATGATATTGCCTTACTTAGTAACTCAGGGGACCAACTGCAATGCATGCTCACTGACCTGGAGAGGCAAAGCAGAAGAGTGGGTCTAAAAATTAATCTGCAGAAAACTAAAGTAATGTTTAACAGTCTCGGAAGAGAACAGCAATTTACAATAGGCAACCAGGCACTGGAAGTCGTAAGGGAATACATCTACTTAGGGCAGGTAGTGACTGCGGATCCGGATCATGAGACAGAAATAATCAGAAGAATAAGAATGGGGTGGGCTGCGTTTGGCAGGCATTCTCAGATCATGAACAGCAGGTTGCCATTATCCCTCAAGAGAAAAGTGTATAATAGCTGTGTCTTACCAGTACTCACCTACGGGGCAGAAACATGGAGGCTTACGAAAAGGGTTCTACTCAAATTGAGGACGACGCAACGAGCTATGGAAAGAAGAATGATAGGTGTAACGTTAAGGGATAAGAAAAGAGCAGATTGGGTGAGGGAACAAACGCGAGTTAATGACATCTTAGTTGAAATCAAGAAAAAGAAATGGGCATGGGCAGGACATGTAATGAGGAGGGAAGATAACCGATGGTCATTAAGGGTTACGGACTGGATTCCAAGGGAAGGGAAGCGTAGCAGGGGGCGGCAGAAAGTTAGGTGGGCGGATGAGATTAAGAAGTTTGCAGGGACGGCATGGCCACAATTAGTACATGACCGGAGCTGTTGGAGAAATATGGGAGAGGCCTTTGCCCTGCAGTGGGCGTAACCAGGCTGATGATGATGATGATGTAATACCCCAACAGGGGCCTTTAAAGGTCAATAAATGACGACGACGACGACGACGACGACGATGATGATGATGATGATCACCATTTTTACTTGCCACAAAATTTCGGCAAACAAAAAATTTCATTGGGGCTCACCAACGAGTCGACCTTGCTCCTTAAATTTGAGGATGCTACCCCTATAACAAGCAAACACCCTTTATACACCCATAAAGGCGCAATACATTTTAGAGTACACGGAAGCGGGGCGAACTTGGAGAAGAAACTGTTGCAAAACGAGACAAGCCGAGATGCAGAGTGTGCAGGTGCAGTTCATTGAGCAGAGAACAGCCTGACACGCTATTGTTAACCAGGGATATGCGATAGAGAGTGCGCACATGGATAAATAGTGGCAGCATGGTACGTAAAATGAAGTGCGCGGGGCGTTTAGATGAAATGTGTGCGCAGGGGTCGAAATTGAAGCCCAAGAGTCCGCACTGGAAATTTGTTTATTAGGCATTGCATACGCTTCCCAGCACTACCGGTATCAGCATTGAGAGCCTACATTCGAAAATTGATTGGTGCACTAGAGAGGTTCGTAAGAGCTACTGCCAGCCTCTCACAGCATGGGAGCCTGGCCTCACAGTTCATTAGCCCAGAAAGCAGTTCGAGCGCTTTTTCGCTACCTGAGGGCAACAGACTTGAGTGCCCGACTATAGACATCCTACACCTAAGTTCTCTCTTTTTCACTCCCCATTCCCCTCCCCACGTGTAGGGTAGCAAACTGGACTCAGTCTGGTTAACCTCCCTGCCTTTCCGTCTTCCCTTCTCTCTCTCTCTCTCTCTCTCTCTCTCACACACACACACACACAACAGTAAGCAAGTCAATAGTGAACGCGACTGCTCACTTCTCACGCAAGAACCATTTTGCGAATTGGACTCCTGATGTCTTAGTCAGACGGCGAAACAGCCATTTTTGCCACAGAAGGTCCACATGGTTGGGTTTACCACCAAAATTACAAACGCCCTTTGAAAACTGCGTTGGCGGCCGCTAGAGCCGCGCATTAAATAATGTCGATTTGTTGAATAGGACAAATTAGTCGCTTCTATAGGGATCGCAATGTCTGTAAATACTAATGTCAGTTTTATGCTGACGAAGAGAACAAAAAATCTACAGTAGCATAAAAATTAGTTTTGTGCGAAACAACGAGAAAAACCAAACAAAACAAGAGAAAACATTTTTCCCCCTCTATTTCTCGGTGACAAAAGAAAATAGAGATATTTGACATGTTTTGCTCTGACTTCTGTAGTAAATTATTGCGTGCACATCGTCTAAATATAAAAAGAGCAAGGCAAAAATTTCAGCGCTATTACGTTGTAAAAATCACTCACTCCTTCAAAAGAAAATATCGAATGGGTTCACGCCAGATTATTTATAAAAGACGAAATTTCAAATTATAGTAACACCAAAACCAGGGACGAGAACCAGAAAGCGTACTAAACACCCAGGGATTTCTGGTATGAGCCAGTATTCTGGCAATGAAAACCGTTAATAATTGGTTACGTGTTGGTTTCGAACTGACTTACTGGTCGAGGAAGACTGGGGGCATACTGGTTTTGGGAGGCACCTAGTTGTTTTGAAAAGTAGTAAACTAGTAAGGGGTAGAATTTACTTGTTTTGGCATGTAAACAACCAACTAGTAAGCGCGCAGCGCGTACTGGCTTTTGAAACACTATTATTTGCTTCTAATTATATTCACTTACTGAAGCTGGCTACTGGCTTACAGGCTAAAACCAGTAAGCGTTTGCTGTTTAAAGGTTATACAGTAGCGAGTAACCAGAAAGAATACAGAAAACTGCACTTATCTTCGCGATCAGTATAGGTTGCGGTGAAATTAGCGTTTATGACAATGCAACATTTTAGGTATCTTCAGAGCACATGACAAGCGGAGAAATACTCTCGTTTGGCCACCGTATAAGTGCTTTTAATAATATTCCTCGCATTAAAGAAACAAACTTCTATTAACTGATGAAAGCAGATGCTTTATTTGAGGCAGACAACATCTCGGAAAATTAGGAATAAAAAATATCTAACAGTGATCTTACTGTTTCGTATCTTTGCAATAAAAGTAGGTACCGCAAGTCTGAAATTTGTACTTGGAATGCCTAAAACACGAAAATAAGATATACTTGTTTCAAGCTTACGCGAAAATTTTACATTGATATAAGTGTATTGCAAAAGTTGCGAAAGTTCAAAGGATTTAAGGACTTGGTATGATACTTCGACGTTGTTTACTTTCAATGCTATAAGTGATGTTGTTCATAGTATTGTGATATCAATTTTCATTCTTGAAGAAGAAAGCCAACGACTTGATGCTTGAAATCTTTAACATCTTATTTTCCTGGCACTTTTAAACAACTACATAGACCCGAGTAAACTATCAGCTTCCAGTAGTCGACAGAATCAAACAACTCTTTTTAGTTGCAACATATTTGATCAGTGAAGGCCGAACAATGCCATTTATATTTTATGACGTGCATTTTACAAAGAAAGCTAAGAACTGCAATTTGGAGACATCACAATGGTGCATTTTCTTAGACCCGCTTAGTTTGCTCTGGGGCGCTATAACGTAAAGCTATCCCAAACTTTTTTATTACAATTCTGCAACAACCCTTCAACGATTGGTAAAAAAAAAAAATTTGGGCCACCCCACTTCGCCCGTCTGTCACGCGACGTCGCGAAAAGCGTAAGAACGCCTCACCTGATATGCTGTCTGCACACTGATTATGCATGATTAGACCGAACAAAACAAAAATAATTCTTTCTGGTTCGACGCCTTTTTTTTGCCTTTCACCTTTGGTATTGCTCAAACGTTTTCGGGCTGCACCCACTTCGCCTGTCTGCATGTCACGCGACGTCACAAAACCGCGACAACTCACCGCGTCAAAGTGACGTGTACGCATTAAAAACGCATTAGTATGACGAACAAAAGTGAATTTTTTTCTGAATAACCGGAGACTGCCCCGTTCTGAAAGCAATAAAAGATGGCTGACCGCTGATAGCTCTGGTACCGGCTACTCGGAGCTGTTGGGGAGCATGGATTTACCTGCGAGTAATAAAATGGTTTGCGCGGCTGTATAACGCTATCGATCCGTTCGGGCACGTGTACGACATCGCTCTGCCAACTTTTGTTTTGCTGAGGACCCATTCTGGCAGCAATTTAGCCATTCCGTTGCACGCCACCGTGATTTTGCACCAGCCACCGCAAGCTAAGAAAGGGGAAGCGGACCAATCAAATACGCCGGCACAATGCTCCGGTTATCTACTTTCACTCTGCCTTGCCCGGCCCTCTCGAAACCCTCACCCCTTGAGCGTGCTCCTCACCTCTTTTCAGTCAATTCTATAAGAAAAGCTGCACAATGTAGGCAATGCTATTTGCTCTGAAAGCAAAAACAGTGACCTCCTATAAAAGAGGAGCGCGTTTGATTGGGTTTTTCAAGCAACGCTTCAAGCTACCCCCCGATACTTGTGTCAGCGTTTACGTAAATTTGACGGGAGGAGATTGGAATAAAAACACAATGGAATTGTTTTACTTATAGGGCTCCTGGTTTCCGTGTTCAGCTTCAATCTCTTGCCGATATAACTTTTGTTTCATATTACAAAGTATGCGTAATCGATCAGAACGTCTCACGTTCAACCTTTCCTAGATTACCTTGGCAACTTCTCAAACACAGTGACAATATCATTTTTTGTCATACAGCAAAGTAAGCTGTACATATATACTTTAGCGGGATACCTAGAAGGAACTGGTTATAGAGCAGTCATCCTAGGCGGCAAATAGTCAAACAATTTTTTTTGAAATTTACATACTATTAAGTGTCGCATTGCGAAGTTTGTGCATAAAGTGTAGCTTTTTTTATGTAGTACGCATCTGGAATAATGTATAAAACCACTAAAAGAGTCGCATTTCTAACGTTTCCGCTCAAACAGCTATTTTTTTATAGCTGCTGAACCAGGCCTCCCCACCCCTCCTCCACACCAGTTCCCAAAAACTTCCAAGTAAGTTACTGTATATCCCAGAAGAACCTGTCTGCATCACATACCACGAGCAACATCTGCAGCAGGAATTATGCAAAATATGCAAGGAAAATACTCGACCACGTCACTGCACGCCCTTTTGGTCGATCTTTCATTTTTATGATTACCCTTTCGTGTTTACTTCTTCAGGCTCTTGGGATAGTTTTCCTACCCAAGAGCCTCAGTTCGCCGCATTAATGCATTATCTCTCGAAGATTTCCTGGTAGTGATCCACGATACACCCCCCATATCCGTAGAAAGCTTGTCGTGAATGTGATGAACGCTAAACAAACACGAATGTCGGGCCATCGCGATGGCGTGGGAGGAAGTAAAGCAGAAAGATGATGCACTATGGTATTTCCTAAGCATCAGTAGGAGGGTGAAGGAAAATGAGCAAACGTTAGACAGAAAACCTGCGCTACAAGCGTCATATAAGCCTGATTGCACCTCTTTGATCTCAGCCGGTTGGTGCTAATTGCGACGCCATAAATGCATCGAAATAGGCACTCAGCTGGTAGTCTGGTGGATAGCCATGTCTGATAGTGACTGCAAGAAGGCTGACACTCGCGTGTTAGATGTCGTGGTTGCCACGGGAGAGCTAAAAACAAAAACACAAGTATACAAGCAGAACGTTACTATTTTTTTTCTGAACTTCTCGAGTTGAGTGTATAAAAGTAGCCGAAAGCTGCAGAACAAGAAAGGTACTTGAACGGAAACTAAGGACTGCGCAGTAAGCGATGTAACGAAAAATGGCGGTTGTAACATAAAATAACGGCAGTAGGGGTGTGCGAATATCTGATACATCCGAATAACTAATAGAAGAGTGTACCATTAAATTCGGTTTTCGAATGGAATAGTCAATATTCGTAAATACGAATATTTTTGGAACACTGTTCGAATGTTTCAAAATGTCAAATGTGCCCGAATAAACATAAAAATTGGAGGAAAAGTACGTAAAATTTCACCCCGCGGGCGTACTATATATATAGACCTAAAACATGAGAGCTTGCGCAGAGGAGCATGCTACGTCACTTAGATAGCCATACTTCAAAGGCTTAAATGAACGATTCGCACTCTCTGAAGAACCCTTTGCATGCGAAGAAACTACTTATTTGCCACTAATGCTCCATTAGGCTGTTAATAAACGACGCTTCATACGTATTATGCAAAGACAAAAACTTGAAAGATTAACAATACTAGGATGTGATCACGATTTCATATTAATTGAGTTAACGGCTATTCATTATTCGAAATCTATTAGAAAAGTATCGATATTCGATTCGATTTGATTCGCTTCTGGCAATATTCGTTTCGTATTCGATCCGGTCTCCAACATCACTATTCGCCTCCAGACGGGACTATAAAGAACAAATGCGATAGGCGATGCTCTACTTCAGAAAAAAAAGGCCGTTGGTTACTTTATGTAACATTTATGTAACAGGCCCCCAAGTAACCTACACTAGAGTCATAGAATGGGCGCGAAAGGAAAGAAAACTGCGGCGTCTCGAGGTAGCGTTTAGGCCAGGAATCTTCCCGGCACATTGATGAGTACGTCCAATAGTAGGAGTGAAGGAAAAAGGGCTTATTTTACATTATTAAGACTGGCTCTAAATATGGAGGCTCACTCTATGAAAGAGCATATTAAATGTCTGAGTTCACATCAGGACCCGTCAGCACACCCCTCCTGCGCCAAACGTCTCCGCTTTAATCCCGTCAACTTCCCTAGGAGACTAAACTAGGGAATCTGGTTACTATATCTCGGCCAATCACAATCGTCGAAACGATCGCAATATCCCTCTCAGGATGTCGCACTGTTCCGCCTTCTATGTTGCACCTTCGCCCCCGCATTTGGAGCTAGCGCGTACTAATATGGGAATTTGAAATCGACGCTGTTTTCCTCGGTAGCCTTCGCCGTTGGCCCCTTTCATCAATTAGTTCAGCTTTTTAGGGTCAAGTTCAGGTAGAGCGATCTTAGCAGTAGTTGTCATCTCGAAGTGAGCTTTGTTTGCGCGTCACCGCGGCGTCGTCTGGGCGCGCACTGATGAGAGGAATGCCTCACGGAAAACGTCTGAGGAATGCTCATCGCCGTGTTGAGACGTAACAAAACGCATTCGACGGCTAGAGCTAACTGCATGGAATGATGAGATAGATACTTTTTCAGGCATATAGTGGGAATCACTGTGCAGCGGAAATGAAACGGCAGTCATGACTCCAAACTGAATTAAAGAGAATGACCTTCAGAGAATGATTTACCGGGTGCTTTATAGGCTAGAAAGTTTTAAAATATCGCCTTGTGGCAGGTAGCATAACCTTAATTGTTGAACTGCATACTCGAAGAGGCGCACATTACCTGCATAATCGAGATCACAATAAATTAAAAAAATGAATGCTACAGAAATGTTGTGAATTGTCTACTAATAATGCGTAAGCATTCTTTGGCTCGCATGTTACTTCGATTTTACCTACTTGCTTTTCCTAGCTTATGCATGTATACCCATCGCTTTCCCGCTGACAATGAATGCCTACGCATTAGTAGACGATTCTCAGAATTCCTGTAGCATTTCTGTTGCTAATCTTGTCTATCCTGCTTAGACCATTTAATAACATTCCGAGCCCTATTACATTCCATACAATCATGGGATTACAATCTGCTTTCATTGCTGCGTCCTGCACAATTTGTTTTTGGGAATCAGACAACCTACATTTCTTTTCTGGAGGCTCGGCGACTGCTTTTCCTTCGCTTTGAATGTCTCTCGGTTTCTGTGTTGCCACAGCTGCTGGTTCTTGATCTCCGTCAACTTCTTTTTTCTTTTTCTTTGCTGATTCGAGTACGCAGTATTTCCTTTTAGAGTGCAGTTCTTAGGCACCCATTCCTGCGGCGAGCGTCAGCGTCCCTCGTAACCGAGCGAACGCGGAGCGCAGTGAGGAGTGAAAGACAGCGATAGCGAAGAGAGTGAGAGGAGGAAAGCGGAGAAGTGCGCAACAGAACAATGAGGCGGAAAGCGGAGGAGGAGGGTATGGCGAAAACGTGAGAAGAAAAGCGTAGTGGCGCACAAGATGGGCTCTGCGGTAACGATGGCTGCGAGATGACGCCAGAGTAGCGCGCGTCGGCTGTTAATCAATGGCATAACGTGTACCATATATGGAAACGAAGCGCTGCATGAGGGGAGGTCTGTCTGTGGCGGCTGCTGCGAATCGCCCCCACGCGTCACCCACGCGATGGCTCTCGCGGTCTCCCAATTACCGAAGCAGTCACGCCAGACTTCACTCCGTTTGCAGCGTGCCGCACGAGACAGACTGTCTGCGAAAGCCAATATATCGAGAAATGAAAACATGTAAAGAGTTGCGCTCAAATTTCGCATTAGGGGGTATCGTAATCGTCGGTTTATTTATTATTTTACTTCTTTTTAATGTTGCGACGTGAGCGTGTTGACGTCACCAAATTTTTAGGGCTACCAATAATCTGCTATTACAATGTTGTCACCTCTCCCAATAAACTATTTGATCATTTTTGTTTAATATCGACATGTCTGCACAGCGCAAAAGACGATGATAGAAGAATGAACGCAACACAGGCGCTGACTTCAACTAAGCTTCATTTGCGAAACCGCCAGAACTATATACTTTAGACATGATTAAAAAGTGACAAAAACATTTGTATGATGTCACATATCTCTAGAACCCCTATCATATCACAGCCAGATACTTGATTTCGTTTTTAGTGAGGGCAACAAAAGGCATGGTGATGCAAAAGTCATCCAGTCGCTGTTCCTTGCCAGCCTCTATGATTTCCCGAGTAAGCTGTTCTCGGTGTTTGGAGATTATGAGGCTGACAAGATACAGAACCTGGGGTACCTTTGCATCAGCATGCCATCAATTTCCCTGACCAAACACGAAATCAAGCATCTGGTTGTGATGCGATAGGGGTTCATGAGATGTGTGACATCATACAAACGTTTTTAACAATTTTGCTCATGCCTAAAGTATGTAGTTCTTGCAGTTTCGCAAATAAAGCTTAGTTGAAGTCAGCGCCTCTGTTGTGTCCTATCTTCTGTCCTCGTCTTTTGCGCTGTGCAGACATGTCGATATTGAATCACCAACTCGTCCAAGCTTTCACTTTATTCAATCATTATTTTACACTCCGAAATTTCAAAGCAGGCTTCTTGGCACGCACACCAGTATTGCTAGAACGCAAAGTATCAAGGGGCATGACGAGCACGGTTATCTCTATTCGCTTTAATTTTTTTTTTCATTTTACATTCCTTCTTTATCGATAACAAAACTAGAAATCATCTACGTTTAGACTAGTACAATGATTAAATCTCTTAACTTTGGCAATGATGCGTTTACATTGCAGATAAACGGTGTGACATTTTCACATTACGGACAGATTTTGCTGGGGTACTCGCTAAAGAATTCTTATGTATTAAAATTACGAATGAAGTTCTTAAGTAATTACTCTACGTCACCTAATGCAATATTACGAATTGTAGGTGGTGAGCTTGCAAGGCATATCCACCTTTTTTTTCCGAGGATGGCATCGGTTTCGAGATATGCGCCTTAGCACTTCGCGCCATACACTGTTGCTCCACTTAACTGTTTAACAAAACGACGTTTTTTGCATTGAAGCGCGAAAACAACTTGAACGCGCATGTACTTCGTCGCACACTTTGAGAATGACTACCGCGCAACTGGTGTCGTCCTGACAATTCGTTCCAGGTTTACGCGCCTTTCCAACTCACCTGCTACAATTCATCAACCGCATATATGTCGTAACATAATCAGTCAAAATGCATTAGATTATTTTGTAATGAGTCGATTATGCATTTCAATTTATCATTCCGCCTATTTGAGCAATCCACCACATGTACTATAATTACGATGTCTGCAACAGGCATCGTAATTCACTGCGGCGGCGAGGAGTCCATCGAACACGTGCTCTGCCACTGTCCTCAATACAGCGCGCACCGGCTGTCACTAGCGACCACGTTGGCACGCCTTGACGACAGGCCACTTTCAGAACAGTCAGTTTTGGAATGCCGACGTGAACTGTCGTCGCAGCAAAAGTCGGTCAAGGCTTTGTTGACTTTTCTACGTGACAGTGGCCTATTAGAAAGACTATAAGGACCCCATTTCATCCCTTTTCTTATTTTTTTCTCACGCTTTTATTTTTGTCACGCTCTTCTTTCCGTCTTTACTTCCCCTTTCCCTTCCCCTAGTGCAGGGTAGCAAACCGGAGGTTTTAAGTCTGGTTAACCTCCCTGCCTTTCTCTCATTTGCATCTCTCTCTCTCTCTGCAACAGGCAATTAAAAGAAAAAGAAATTATGCCTTCTATGTAACAAAACAAAAAAGAAATAGACCTGGTATACGGCCTACGACGGACACCAGAGATAAACACCTGGGCAAATAAAGATGACTAGGGAAGCGAGTCTATAACAGATATTGCTGGAATCGCTAAGCCTTTGACTGTCGAGAAATTCCTCCGTAGTCAGATTTACTTACAATGAATCTCAAGCCATACTAGCATAGCTGTCACAGAAGATAAACTGGCTGCTGCGGCACATACTTTAGCCGTGCTGACTCCTGTTGTAGTCTCGAAAACGGATTCGAAGCGTTTCCTTTGAGACCTGCGATACAATTGTGACGGCCGACGTGGTTTGATGAACGTGAGATTCGTCTCTATTGTACAGCACTGAATATTTGCCTTGCTTGTCTGTAAACCTAAAACTTGATCGCGCAGTTGACCAGCTCTAACGCAAACGCAGTTTACACACCCTTACTTCCTGCAAGGAAAAGTATATTTGACTGCACGCAATGTCGAAAAATGGAAGCTTCCGCAGAGCAATATCTCGCTGAATGCGCCCAAGACTATAGCAGTGAGAGATCCTTCAAAGAAGCCTCAGTGCTTTACTAGACAGCAAGTTTTTTCTCTAGGCAAAGGAATGCTTGAACACTGGTCGCGCCCTAGGAAACAGTGATTGACTTTCGAAAGCTCTACCGGATTTTCTCGTGGACAGGCGACTTTATCAATTCTGTGTGAACTGTGATATCTGTGTTCCTATGGCTTGTTTATGTGTGTTCTTGTACATTTATTGCCGTTTTCTTTCTTTCTATTTTTTTCTTGATCCATGGATTTGTTTTGATATGGTTTTCTTTCTCCCTAGTGCTTTATATTTTTTTTCAATTTTCGACTAAGCTTTGCGACAGCCAACCCTTTCAGCTGCCAACATGTTCAGTTTTTTATAGCTAATAAAAATGGGACTGTGCGTTTCCTTTTTAAATGCAAAAAAAATCATTTTGGTACCCTGAGGCATTTCGCGTGTGTTTTCAATAAGAAAATCTAATTTGATCCGGTGATACAGGTTCCTTCTGCAGCTTTCATCTCATAAATTCTTTTTCGCGCCTCTTGTTTGATGTATTACAAAGCCAAGCTGCGCTGCTTGAGTGAAACAGGCTTGCTGTATGCCACAATTGTCTTGGCTTTTTACAGAAGGACGCGTTTCTTGACACAGGAGCAGACGAAGCCAATATCTCCATCCAGGACAGAAGAAACCTCCGACAATCTGACATAAAGGATCCGCAGCCACCATTACACAATGTACACAATGTGCATCTGGTCACCTGCGGATGTAGAGTAGAATGGAATAAACACATGATTTCTTCAAACAGCGTCACGGTTATTAGATGTCCTTACTTTGAAGCATGGCTCAACCTCCAACCAGCATTTCTTATGGTAGCCAAATGAGAAACTGGCCCTCCTCCGAATTCTCGTCGTAAAAGAAAAAAAAATAAAAAAATGGTGAAGTGTCATTGAACAAGTCGCTACAAAAATCTAGAGAGTGCCGAATGAATCTCTGGAAATCTGAAAGACGCCAGTAAAAACAAGACCCACTCTTCCTTCGGGACCTACTCTAGGGTCTGTTGGGTTGTTGGATTGATATTGCAGTGGACGCCACCAGTATAAATATTTAATTCTGGTAGCATTTGGAGATGCATTATTCTGCTGAATCCTGTAGGTGTAATGAAGTTTTGGGCGTAAGACTACACTGCCACCTGGTGCTTATTGGAGTTAAGACACAACTCCCTCTTCTAAATTTTGACTTGAAACAGTAACTGAGCTGTCGACTCAGTTGCTGTGTTTGGACCACGTAGTTAGAGTTTATGTTGTTGCAAATAAAAAGAACATGGCAGTTCCGCCCAAATGGGGAAAAAATGGCTGCGACAGCAAGGTTAAGCGTTGCGCTTGAACTTCTCGGACTGTGTTCTAACTATACGCGGGTCCGTCTAACGTGGACGCGGCATACCCAGGGGCGCGAAAATTTCTGGCACCCTTGAAAGCTTCAACACGCCGTGTAGGGCCTGTAATGACATCGCATGGTTGCCATTACGGTACCCGTAAGGAGCTGCGCCAGTAAAATTACATTACTTTCAAGTTTGAGCTCTGACATTGTTTTGCCCTAAATATTTTATCCTAAATATTTTTAGACTGTCTATAGTCTAAAAAGATTTAGGATAAAGGACATGCACTGTGAATTTAATGGTTCATGATATTTGTTTATGGGACGCCGTTCTCGAAATTCTGAGGAATAATTTAGCCAGAAACTTAAGACCTGGTATGAGCTACTTTAGCGACAGAATAGTGCAGCAAAAAGTTCGGCAGCATGTTACACTACTATAACACATGATGGCGAAAGCCTGCTGCACACTTGGTAACGTCCCATTTTGCCTCGTTGCGTTGCTGCTTTCGCAGTTCGGCTTCTTCGGCTCATTTTTGATGCTTAGCTGCGGCTTCGCGCGTTCGTATAGCGAGGTCAGACTCGCGCCAACGACGTTGCTCTTCGACTTCATGTTGCACTCTCTTAGCAGTGGATTGAAACGCACGTTGTTCTATGTGTTGTATGGGGGATTTCAATGAATGTATGCCCTGTTTGCTTCCCTTTGTTGAACGCTAGTAGCCTCAACTTCACGAAGGTATGACCTGTTGCATTTTTCGCTTGCTTAGGAGGGTATGAGGCGTTGCTGATGAGGATAGATTTTGTACCATTGGACCGGACGACGCGTCTTTTCTCAATATTATAATTTATAACTTCTCAAATATTATGATGAGATGAAAAGTGTCAATGAGAAAATTGTAGAGCGACATGAAAAATTCCTGATACGGCTTTCTGCTGAATACATGCTATATAGAAGTGTTTTTCCGAGCGTGAAAGAATCCTGAATATGCACGCAAAATTGCCGCGCGACTGGCCGCTCGAGGCACTTTGCGTGTATTCGCGGGATTCTTTCACGCTCGCAAAAACACTTTTATGTAGCACGTATTGAGCAGCAGAAATCCGTATCGGGATGTTTTCATGCTGCTGTATGATTTCCTCATTGACACTTTTCATCAAATTATAATATTTGAGAACTTGATTAATTAATTAAGACTAATTATGTAATTACACGGAATGAGAATATAGTTTGAGTGTCCCCAAGTGACGGCAAAAAAACATTACCTTTGTTCTGTCCAGTTACGTGGCATTTGCGTATTTTTAAACTCTGGCTAAAGTTAGCTGCGACACTCTGTATAGCATACATACAGGCATTCGCTTGTACAGTCGGAGCCTCACGGCAACGCTGGCGGGGACGACGACGGCGAAAATTCGCTTGGAGTGTCACATAATTGCCATCGCAATAAAAAAGAACCCGGCAAATGAAAATAGTTTGGCACAACTTGAAGAAATTACATATACTCCCCTGAACAAATTTATATGAACCAGGTTTTCGGCGATAATCTTCTTCTCCCTCTGTGAATGTAAATTTAAATTGAGGACTGCAGTCCGAACTTGGCATAGCAAAATTGCCGGTGCACTCGCCAGTTTCAATTTGTGTGCTTAATAACGAAGAAACTATTTTTTTCCGCTGCACTGTGACCCATGTACTTTTGCTCGCGGATGTACATGGGTATGTCACGCGCCTATTTTCCTTGAATCTTGCTTTTCAATAATTTAGGATGGATAGAAGGTAAGAGGCCAACCGATGACGAACCGATGAAGAGGCCAACGATAACAAAACGGCAGATATATATCTTCTAAGTCTCTCTTTCTGGTAAGAGTATTGGTTAATTTGCAGTCGCCGTACGTTATATGACGTGATAAGTTGCACACGCTAGACAAAACCAACGGCTCTCACATGCGTAAGGTCTGGTAACACACAGCTGCTTATTCAAGCAGCAGTCACAACAGCGAGCATGCTTCATGCGATCGATACAACGGTTAAAGGTCGAGGTTATATCTAAAGACGAATTAAACAATATAAGAAAAAACCCGGTGAAGGTGGTCACATAAATGTTATATAAATATAATTGTTAGTTGCGACAATGCTAGCAAATTTCAGGCCTCTCAAAGGAACACTGACTCATTTTCGTAGTTATATAAGCTTTACGCCGCGCTTCTCTCATGCAAAAGAATGAGGCAACAATTACCGAGGTTGGGAAACAGTTTAAGATATTTTAATGGGACCAAGGGTTTTATATGCGTTCCAGAACGGCGAATGTGTTTTAGTAACGTCTACCGCAATACACAGCTGTATTGCGGTGAGATTATTTAGCTTCCGAAAATAAATATAACACCCGCGAACAGAGGCCGCAGGAAAGCACCTAAAATTGTACCAAAGCTGGAAGCTCAGGATTTCCAGGGCACTCGAGGGGCAGCGGGCGGATCAAAGCAGGAACCAAGACTATCCTAGGGTTGGGGACTTGGCGAGCCTCCAATTCACGGACCAGTCCGTGTTCTAACTTTGATGTTTCCGTCGCCCCTTTGGTATCCCAGAGGCGCCGCAAAAGTATACTAATGACACGTAGTTTATGCTCCGCATTTTCGCAAAATCTCACTTCCCTTCACCGCAATACTTTGTGTTTGCTTCATTGCGCTACCCGAGTGTACTGCGGTGGAACTTACTAAAGCAAATCCGCTTCTATGGAGCGCATATAAGAACCAGTTATTTTAATTTGATACTAAAGTAGGTCCCAAGATACCGCCGTGGCGTGACCGACATTTATTGTGACGTAATGACACATCAAAATTTGCTGACGTCGTGCAGCAGTAACGCTAAGTGTGAGGGCGTTGCTCATACAAAGTAGATAAGAGTACTGCGTGCATGTCTTCTGGCTGTGCTCGCACGTGGTAGCCACATTGATCGCAACAACAAAGCGAGCCAATGTACCATGAAGTCATGACGTGTTCACTTCCTTGGTATTGACTGAAACTGGTTCCATGAAGCGAGTGTTACAATAAACTAGATAGAGCTTTCTGACACTTGCCTGTATGCATGCTAGAAATATTATGGTGTGGATAATTATTTAAGGTAATAAATAAATAAATAAACAAACAAACAAACAAACAAACAAACAAACAAACAAACAAACAAATAAATAAATAAATAAATAAATACATATCAAGTAAGAAATATCATATCAGTACTCCTTTAAACGCAGCAGAGAAGTTCACGAGCAGGCCAACTCTTATGCCAGGTGGTCCAGAACTTGATCAATATTTCTGAAATTTAGTTTTCCAGTTTACTTACAAAAAAAGAAAAGTGATTCACTTTGGTCATTAGCGAGGTTGTGCAAATAATAAAGAAACAATAAAGCATCACAATATACTAGATTACAGATGCTCAATTTCAAGGGAACCGATAACGCACTGATAATTTTGCCGCTTGCTAAGTACACGGAATCCTGAAATGAAATACTAAGGTGTCATTGAAATCGTTGTCACATTTGTTTCATGAGCAAAGGGACCTGAATTATTTTTCGGCTTCCCATACCATATAATACTCAGCGCTTCATACCCAAGTATGTTTTGAATTCCGCGCGCGCCCTCCACAAAATGGGAAATGTCCTAGCAGATGCTCCTGATGTACAAACTAGTATGCACAGTGTTGTGCCGAGTGCACTCTAGGGCTGCAGAATCAAGTTTGTCACTGTAGCTCAGATTGCTCGGGCTCGCTTTTGCGAGCTGTCCTAACGGTCCTAGCTTTTAACTAATGAAGCGTTTCACGGATGCATGGATGGATGTCATGAGCGTCCCCTTTGGAACGAGGCGGTGGGTGGCGCCACTAAGCTCTTGCTATTATACTGCCTAATGTCCTACATAGGTTAAAAAAGAAAATAAAGAACAGAGAAAGAACACTATGAACTCTTACAACCAAATTTTTTGATCCGCTATTGCGAACGTTGCTTTTGTACTTCTTCTTTTTGTCGTTTCCCTACTTTTCTTCCACCAATCCTCCATTCGCATCTTACTAATGCCTATTGCGGACATGATTGCTTTTCCACTGCTCTCGCTGAACCCGAGGGTTTCAAGGAGGCCAGTGGTGCCTAAATCGACCGCTGGCCACTCAGAGGATGGAGCCCGCCACCCAACGGCAAATATGTAAACGATACTCAACGGGGTTTCACGCCGTGTCCACCTGAAGGCAGCACAAGACTCCCCACCTGCAGAATGCAGCCACGGCGTCTCATGTCCGCTTGTCGGCTGCTGCACAACAACAGATGCGACATGCTCTTCTAGCGCGGTTCTTTAAATTAGTACGCTTTTGTGCTTATTAAACGAAGCAATGCATGTTTGAGGAACAATTCGTGCCACTATTATAATTCGATGCTTCGATGATTTCTGTATCGTAAAGGAACACCGAAGAGCATGCCTAAACTAGTTTTCGCTGTAAAGTGTTATTTGAGAACTTCAGTTTATTGTTTTCGTGGGTACACGCTTACTGTTACCGAAGAAAACGAAGGTCAAATTTGCAATGTTTGAATTTGGTGGCGGGAAAAATAAAGTGTTCTATCCCGTTAATGTCGGTTTGGTGTTGGGAACTTTCTCGAGACATACCAGGTTGTATCTTCTATTCTTCGAGAATGCAGTGTTGTCCTCCTTTAGCACCTCAACAATTCAGTATATCTGCACAGTTTCTGCCAAGATCAAAGACATCCCGGTGGCATCCTCGTGACAGAACTTCTGCACAGCGTTGCTCGGGAGGAATGGAGTGCATAAAGAGCGAGTTGCATGAGATTATAGATGTGATCTTTGTAGTGAATATGCATAAAAGGTCGCAAGATGTCACACGTTCCAAATACAGGTTGAAATCAAACACAATTTTAACCATTGCCGTTAGTTGCATAGCATTGAATTAACCGCTTGACCACAGCTTCTCTTCATCGCGGATTCAAACATGTGCGTTTATCTGCATAATATTTAAATGCGAAGAGTACTGGGGGAGTTGAATCAGTTTTCTTGTGGCGGGTATCTGGCATGGCATCTCACGCGAAACATGAAAATGCTTGACACGTGCTTCATGCGTCAATTTCCCTGATACCTACGCGCTGACAGCTTAATCTTGAATAAAGGACTCCTACACACGAGCCGCATCTGTCATATATATATATATATATATATATATATATATATATATATATATATATATATATGTGTGTGTGTGTGTGTGTGTGTGTGTGTGTGTGTGTGTGTGTGTGGACCCACAGGACACACACGTCGCAAAAGTCTTAATTGTTCGCTGCAGAAAACTTCCTCAATATCATCATCTTATTTAATGTCCACTGCAGGACGAAGGCTCCAAAAAACCCCTGTACTGCGTCAACGGATTCCAACTATCGCCCGAAAATTCCCTAATCTCATCATCCCACCTTGTCTTCTGCCATCCCCGACTACGCTTCCCTTCTCTTGGTACCCATTATGTAACCCTAATGGTCCAACGGTTATCTAACCTGCGCATTACATGACCTGCCCAGCTCCATTTCTTTCTCTTAATGTCAATTAGAATATCGTATATACCCGTTTGCGCTCTGATGCAAACCACTCTCTTTCTGTTTCTTAACGTTATGCCTAGCATTCTCCGTTCCATCGCTCTTTGCGCTGTTCTCAAGCTTCTTTGTCAGTCTCCAAGTCTCTGCTCCGTATGTCAGCACCGGTAAAATGCACTGATTGTACAGCGTTCCTTTTCAATGATAAAGGTAAGCTTCCAGTCAGGAGCTGACAATGTCTGCCGTATGTAATCCAGCCCATTTTTATTCTTGTATGAATTTCCTTCTCATGATCAGGGTTATCTGTGATTAATCGAGCTAGGTAAACGTACACCTTGACAGACTCTAGACGCTGACTGGCGATCCTGAACTCATGTTCGCTTGCCCGACTATTCATCAGTATCTTTGTCTTGTGCATATTAATCTTGAACCCCACTTTTACACTCTCTCTGTTAAGGTCCTCAATTATTTGTTGTAACTCGTCTGCAGTATTGCTGAATAGAACAATGTTATCGGCAAACTGAAAGTTGCTGAGATATTCGCAATCGATCCTTACTCCTAAGCCTTCCCAGTTGAACAGCTTGAATGCTTCTTCCAAGCAAGCAGTGAATAGAATTGGAGAGATTGTGTCTCCTTGTTTGACCTTGTCTGACTATACATATAGACCCACAGGATACACACGTCGCAAAAGTGTTAATTATTCGCTGCAGAAAACTTATATTATTCATAACAATCATCCTAAACCAAACCAAGCATGCTTCGCATTACGTAAATGTCAACTGTCCATCTGCCCTCAATTTTTAATGGGCAGTATGCACAGGAAAATGCAGCGGACGCAACGATGCCAGCATTGACTTTAGGAAAGGTAGCTGTCAGCCTGAGACGAGGGTCCTGATTTCTTGTTCGCAAGGCATATCAAAAGACTTTGTCGACATCAACCCATGTGGTTTCGCACCAGGTGAGGAACACAGCTACACCTTTATAAATTTTAGTGCGTCCAAACCCAGACTCTATGCAAACTGCGTCAGCAGGCTACATCTATCTATCTATCTATCTATCTATCTATCTATCTATCTATCTATCTATCTATCTATCTATCTATCTATCTATCTATCTATCTATCTATCTATCTATCTATCTATCTATCTATCTATCTATCTATCTATCTATCTATCTATCTATCTATCTATCTATCTATCTATCTGCCAGCCAACAAGCCAGCCAGCCAGCCAGCCAGCAACTTTCGCCAACCCAGGGGTGCAAGTTTTCTACCTGCTTGGGCCTCTAGGCATGCGCTCCTGGTTACTCTCGTCATTCTGTCGTCGTCATGTCATCTACCCCGACCCAGTCACCCAAGTTGTCTGATAGATTGGGCCACAGGAATGGGCTCGGGATCGTGATGTCATCGCTGTCGTTGCATCGCCTTAATTGCAGCTTTGTCACCGGACAATCATCACGCCATCGTCGTCTTGCTGTCGTCGTCACACAGTCTTCATGCATTTGTTGTTATACCGCCATAGTGTAGGCGTCGTATTCGTCCAATCGTCTTCATTCCAGCTTCGTGATGTGACTCTCGTTATGCTATTGTCATGCCTTCTACTCCCACCCAATGGTGCGAATAGCTTGGATCACTAGGCATTTGTTCAGGGTCGTGATACCGTCATCATCATTAAATCTTCGTCATTACAGCTTTCTCATCCGACTCATCAGGCCGTCTTCACCACCCCATCACCGCCACACAGTCGTCGTCACTCTGTCGTTTTATAATTGTCATCAATTCAGCAACATCATCACATCATCATCAAGCCATCGTCGTTATGCCAGGTTCGTCGTTCTATAGGCGTCAATTTTTCTTGGTTATTGTATTTTAATCACACTGCCGTCATTAAATTGTGATTATGGCGCCCTTGTCAAGCCATCTTTGTCAGTCGCTATCATGCCTCCATTGTCAGGCCGTCGTAGTGATCCCGTCGTAGTCGTGTCATGATTGTCCCTCCAGCTACGTTATCCAGCTCTCCTCATGGCGTCGTAGTCAAGCCATCGTCGTCATACAGGTTTGCCCCGCCATTATTGCCCCGCCATTACCATGAAACATTGGTCCTCATTCTATTGTCTTCATGCAGTTGTCTTGCCATCGTCGTCCATGCATCGTTGTCATAAAGTCGTTGTCAAGCATTAGTCATAATGCCATTGTCATCATGCCATCTTTGTCACGATATTGTCGTTACACTGTCGTTTCACCATCGTCATTCATGCCTTCGTCGTCATACCACCTTTGTCAATTCATCCATGCCATTCCTTATTAGTTATTCCATCTTAATGACGTTGTCATCACTCAATCGTGAATATGACGTCGTTGTCCCCCCAACGCTATCATGCGTCCGTTGTCATATCGTCGTCACCACGCCGTCTTGGTGGTGCGATCGTCGTCATTCTCGCTTCGTTATCCGGTTGTCGTCATACGGTCGTCGCCACACCATCATCGTCATTTAACGGTCCTAATGTCATCGTCGTCAAGTTTCATCGTTATACCATCGTCATAATTTAAGTATCGACATATTATTGTTGCCATATGGTAGTCGGCATACGCCTTTCTCGTTCCATCGATATCATTCCTTCTTCCTCATTCCATCATCACTGCGTTAGCATCATAAAGTCGACGTCATGCTTTCATGCACATGGGTGACCTGGCCAAGAGAGTTTTATAGCAAAGTGGGACAATATCGGAGTACGCAGCGTATAGCCGAATCAATGAACTTCAGAATTACCACTACACGTGTTAAATAAACGCGACTGCAGGATTATGGCCTGTCGTTACATTGCTCGAGGGACATTCGCATCATCGTCGACAGTTATTGGGAGAAGAGTTCTGCCGTAACCTTCTTTCTAAGCATTTAGAGAAAGCTTATTACCAGCCACATGGCTCAGTGGCATCCTGCTGCTAAGCAGGAGGTCATGGGTTCGATTCCCGGCTGCGGTGACGACATTTCAATAGAGGTGGAATGCAAAAGCTCTTGTGAACCGTGCTGAGGGTGCAGATTAAAGAACCCCAGGTTGTCTAAATTATTCTATAGCATACACGCTGCTACATCTTTCCGTGAGTCCTTGAGTGCTTTTGGGACATCAAGGAAAGCTTGCTAATTGCAAACAATTTCAATTATATTCAATTAAGCGTCATCTACTGACGCTTAATTCGAACAATTTCGCCGTGCACACGGAGTGTGGAATTAGCCGTCAATATTACCCGAAAAGGCACGGAGAGAGACTTTCGAATAGTCAGGGTATGAAATACAACCTTTTCTTTTTTTGGTTGTACAGGTGCTATGAGAAATGGACAGCAGAAGTGTCAGTTCTGAACTGCATCTTTGGACTATGGACATTCCCTACATGTCGTGGTTAGTTATTGGTCTCCGTTTTGGAGATTAGCTGTGACTTTTTGTAGAAAAATTACGCACGCATACTCGCATAAACTAATCCTAAAATGTCCTTACACCCTTTAATGCGATGAGACGTAAGTATTAGGAACTTCACGTTTATCCACCGTCCGTATGATTAGACAATGAAACGTATTCTTTATTATGCTGGGGATGGGATGAAGCATAAACATAGCAGCAAACTGAGGATGTGTGCCACAAGGCATATTGATTCGCCCCTGTCGAGTGCTCATGTGGCTGAAGTACGATTTAACGGTTTGCTTTCCTTTACATATTCTTATTCCTTGAAGACACGCCACGAATGAGTGCACAGGACGTGACCACGAGCGAATTCTACCGATTAGTGAAAGCTACGTGAGCAGAGAGGAACATTGCTGCTTTCTTTTACGTAATAATCGGGGGAAAAAAAGAAAGAAAAGCGAAATAAACGTTCTACAGTGGCGGCGACAGGATGCGACATGAATTAAGAGCCTGCTAAAAAGCCTGTTCGAAGTCGCCCGGAGATCCAAATATGGAGGCACATGAGAAAAGGAAGTGTGTTTTTTGTTGTGGACTGTTTGGCGCTTGAAATATTCACCAGGATTCCTCGCGCTGCGTATAGGTGCCGGAAATCTGCATAAATATTTCGTTGACGTAACAGGAAGGTCGCACATAAGCTTGCCTGGAGAGCTTAACTGATACGAAACTGAATAACATTTTTGTAGTTTTGTTCTTTAACAGGTGCGCATTGACGGCAAGAGATTAAACCCACAAAGACACGGACTGCATGGCCGTAGAAGTGCCATTTTGACTTAGCTAAAGGTAGCGCAAGAAAGATTCAGCAAAAAAAGCAAAAAATAATTAAAGAAATATACAACTAAAATAACCTAAAGTAATAGACAAATAAACATATAAATCACATAGAGGCACCGGACATCAGCTGTGTCGATTATGTTTTTCCTTTCAGTTTGCAAAGCACAACCTGCACCCATGGAAAATGTTGGTAAAAATTAGCAACAGATGGATTTACTAACTTCGTCAGCAATTACTAACACCTAAATACGCCTCTACTAGCCGTTTATTGTTTTAAATAATGTAGACTTGGTATTTAAGTGGTGCCTTTGCTGAGTAAGACTTTTGTAAATGCTGCCTTTACTAAGCGGAGAACAAAGGCATAGCTACGGTTCCAAGCCCAACTGCGCCCTCAAAAAATTACTTTTATGGGAAGCTGGTTCTCTTAAGCACAGCATTGGCACAATGATGGAATGACTGCTATTCCTCTGTGGAATTCAATAGACGAAAGGAAACTCCTGGATGAATGAGACTCGTCCTTGACGCGGAAAAGCTTAAAGCGCTTATGTGTGGAATTGTAGAGCAGTCAGACTTATTTGAGCAAATCAATCAATTGAATAAATAATTATGTCTGCAAGCATGCTTGAATGTATGCGTGTTTTTATTGCCGTTCGGTATACGACCAGCATCAGACGCAGGCTGCCACGTTTCCCGCGTGCGCCCGCTTTAACGAAAGTGTCGAGACAGAGTAGCCCAGTGCTTATAGAGGTCAGCGAAACTGCGAGACGCCGAGTACACGACATCATTGTTGCAAGTGAACCGTGTCGTGCTAGAAAAACAAATACAGTTCAGGAATCAGCGTTGCGTCGGCACCCTACTTCCACAAACTTCCCACACAGCCTTACGCCGTTCGTCGTACAGACACTTGAACTGCTGCGCTATCAGCTAAGAGAATGACATTGTTTATGAGCCCTTGACGTCACAAGACAAAACAATAGCGCGTGAGGGAAAGGAAGACACCGTACATTGCGTGCCGTTTGAAAAAGGAAGCGTGTTGCGGATTTCGCTTTCACTTGTCAGATGACAAGTGAAAATGTAAAAATACTGAGAGATATCTATAGCGGCTCCACAGCTACCGTAGTCATCCATAAAGAAAGCAACAAAATCCCAATAAAGAAGGGCGTCAGGCAGGGGGATACAATCTCTCCAATGCTATTCCCAGCGTGTTTACAGGAGGTTTACATCATTGTGGATTGGGAAGAACTGGGGATAAGAATTAAAGGAGAATACCTTAGTAACTTGCGATTCGCTGATGATATTGCCTTGCTTAGTAACTCAGGGGACCAATTTCAATGCATGCTCACTGACCTGGAGAGGCAAAGCAGAAGGGTGGGTCTAAAAATTAGTCTGCAGAAAACTAGTGTAGTGTTCAACAGTCTCGGACGAGAACATCAGTTTACGATAGGTAGCGAGGCAATGGAAGTGGTAAGGGAATACATCTACTTAGGGCAGGTAGTGACGGCGGATCCGGATCATGAGACTGAAATATTCAGAATAATAAGAATGGGCTGGGGTGCGTATGGCAGGCATCCTCAGATCATGAAGAGCAGGTTGCCATTATCCCTCAAACAAAAAGTGTACAACAGCTGTGTCTTACCAGTACTCACCTACGGGGCCGAAACCTGGTAGCTTACGGAAAGGGTTCTACTTAAATTGAGGACGACGCAACGAGCTACGGAAAGAAGAATGATAGGTGCAACGTTAAGGGATATGAAGGGAGCAGATTGGGTGAGGGAACAACCGCGAATTAATGACATCTTAGTTGATGTCAAGAAAAAGAAATGGGGATATGGGCAGGGCATGTAAGGAGGAGGGCAGATAACCGATGGTTATTAAGGGTTACAGACTGGATTCCAAGAGAAGGGAAGCGTAGCAGGGGGCGGCAGAAAGTTACGTGGGTGTATGAGATTAAGAAGTTTGCAGGGACAACATGGCCACAATTAGCACATGACCGGGGTAGTTGGAGAAGTATGGAAGAGGCCTTTGCCCTGCAGTGGAGAGAGAGAGAGAGATAAAACTTTGTTATGTCCTTGATGGGGTTCAGGGGTGGCGGGGGTCGGGAGACTAACCCCCAATCCCCCCTTCCTCAGACGGCGGCCAGTCCTTGCTTTCTGGCGGCGTCTTCGGCCATCCGGACGGCCCAGAGCTGCTCCTCTGGGTCCAAGCTGAGCAGCAATGTCTCCCACTGCTCGGCCGTAGTTATGCGTGTGTTAGTGTGGGAGGTGTTGGTGGGTGAGGCTTTGGGGCATTGCTAGATAATATGATCGAGGTCAGCGCGGGCCTCGCACGCTTTGCAGAGTGGAGAGTATGCATCGGGGTACATGCGGTTGTAAAGCACGGGGTTCGGAAAGGTTCGTGTCTGAAGGAGTCGCCAAGTGGTAGATTGAGACTTATTCAGTGTTTTGTGTGCTGGGGGGTAGCGTAACCGCTCCCTGCGGTAGTGCAGGAGAATTTCTCTCAACGTGACCATTCGGTCCCGCGCGTGACCGCGATGCAGAACAGAGGGCTGGTCGGGATCGGAAGACGCAGAAGAAGGATGATGCGCCCGGTGTGCGAGAGCTCGGGCGGCATCGTGGGTGGCTTCGTTTCCAGCCAGAGCCGAGTGACCAGGGTCCCAGATGATCTGCACGCGGCGTTGCCTTGAGGGAGGAGTGCCAGAGAGAATCTTCTGTGCTTGGGGTGCTATCAGTCCTCTTGTGTAGTTTTGAATGGCCGTTTTTGAATCGCTTATGATGCAGTGTGCATTGGTAGCCGCGAAGGGGAAGCCATAGTTGTCTTCCCCTTCGGCGGTCCATTGGGTATCCCCATGCCACCGCAGGGGCGTTTAGGTCCCCTACGATGTGCAGGGGGGCTCCCCTAGCTACTTGATCTGCTTTGGTGAAAAGTCGTAGAAACCTATGTTGTTGTTTGGGGCTGCTGTACACATCGAGGATGAAGAGACTCTGCTGCTTGCGCCTTGCAGACGGGATGATCTCCAGGAAAATGTGGGCTGCTGTATCGATGCCTGTGTGATGCTGTATAACCGGAATGTTTCGCTTAACTAGTGTGGTTACTTGGGGCCTGCGGTTGTCGTCGCAAACTGCGGTGTATGCCGCGTATCCCGACAGCTTAGCCGCTACTCCGGTCTCTTGTAATGCGATAACATCGGGGGAAGTATGTGGTGCGAGAGAGGTAATATATTGCTCTAAGTGTGCTCGTTTTCGCCGGAAGCCCCGGCAGTTCCACTGCCAAATGCAGTAGGTAGCACGTTCTGGATTACTCGCAGCCATCTTTGTCGGGACGCGAGTACGGCTTCTTTTGGGGACCTGCTCTGGGACGGAGTAGGGTGTTTTCCAATTCTGTCAAACGGGTGTTGTGATTTTGAGCCCGAGTCGCGACCATGTCTTGAAACACTTTGCGCGTGTCGTCCATGTTTTCCTGTCGCTGTTGTTCTCTTGCCGCAAAGGCTTGCTCAATTCTGGGCAGTAGTAGCGTTTCTAGTTTCGCAGTAAGGAGGTTGACCATTGCGCGTTCGAGAGCATTTGCAATGGAGGCGTCGAGCAACGTGGCAAGCTTACAGTCTATTGCTTCGTTGAGGTTGCGTTCTATCCGCTGTTGCAGCTCAGTGAGGGCCTCACAGTTGACATTTCCTTCTGAAGTGTATGCTGGTGGTGCCGCTGTTGCGATTAGTTCGAGAGCTTTGCGCTTGTGCGGGGTTGGTTGTTGGGTGGTTTGCTGGCAATTTATTGCAGGGACAGGAAGGTTGTCTGCATTTGATGGTAAGTGTTTGGGTTGTGTGTCTGCAAGTTGTGATTTGAGCTTAGCGTTTTCTGTCTTGAGGTCTTGTATCTCAGCACGTAAGGATCGGAGCTCATGCATGAAGCTGTGCATGGTACCGTCACTAACTGTGTTCACTGGGGTTGCTATAGGTTGTGAGGTGTGACCTGTGTGGGAGACAATGCTGGCCCAGCTTACCTTGGGGGGTGTGTCTTGCACTTTAACTGTCGTCGTTCGAAGGCTTGCGTTTCCTTGCTGCTGCGGTGGTGTTGAATCCGGTCCGCTCCGGGAGTGACTGCGTCCTTGTGACTGACTGCGACCTCGGGAGCGGCTGCGTCCACGAGACCGACTGCGTCCGCGTGAGTTGCTGCGTTCGGGAGCCTGCGGTTGTGGTGTCGGCTTCGGTGTTGGCAGAGCTGAGTCTCCATTTGCTGAAGTCGATGACCCCGTCTCCTGGTCCGCTCCTTGCTGTCCCAGTCGTAGGCGTTGCCATCGTCGTTGGAGTAGGAGGTGTGGTGTCTGGAAGCGGCGATGGCAAGACTTATCACCAGTCGGGTGGCCTTTGCCGCAGAGCGCGCAGCAAGGGTGACATGGGTGATCAGCCGGTGGATTTACTGTGTCGCAGCTCTTGCATTTCTTCTGGGTTGGAGTGGGGCATACATCGGCCCTGTGGGCGACGGTCCCGCAGATGTCGCAGACTTCGATGCGCTTCTTATGTAGATAGCATTTGTATTCTGCTCCGCGGTAGTAGACATGGTACGGTACTTGGTTTCCGTCGAATACGATGAGCACTGAATTAGTACTGCCCATTCGCCGGGCCTGCAGAATCGTAGGGTTCTTCTTGTAAACGAGACTGTTGGTAATGTCTTCTTCTGTGTCATATGCAGGGATGTTATGTATGACTCCTTTGGCTGTGTCCTCCGGCGGTGTGACGTATGCTGTGGCTGCGTAGCGGACTGCTCCGATGGGGAGGCTGCGGATGCGGCAGTATTTTTCGGCGTTAGACATGATTGGCGTGCTAACTACAATGACGTTATTATCCGTGCATGAGCGGTAAATGTCGTCCTCTGCTTCTTTGGTTGTAATGCCCGTGATCTGTAGTATTGAGTCGCGTATCTGGGCGTCTCCTAGTTTGGACACGTTGAAACCGTCTCTTGGGCGTATGACGATCTTGATATCGTTCTTCGGTTCGGTTCTGCAGTGGACGTAGCCAGGTTGATGATGATGATGATGATGATGATGATGATGATGATGATGATGATGATGATGATGTCAGGTGACAACCGCTGTGAAAGGCCACGATTGCAACGTCGACACAGCAACTACCCTCCGATCTGTGTAATGTGCAACTGACACTGACATGACTAAACGAAGGGAGTGTTAAAGCGTATGCTACTACAAAGTTGTAGCTAATACTGAAAAAGGAGAGGGCTGTAGTCCTTACTCCTCACATTTCTTTGTTTTTCTTCAATGTCACGTGTCACAAGCAACCAAGCCCGCCGCGATGAAATGCAAGGACGCGGAAGAGGGTATGCAGTTTCTCTCACGCATCGCATGATTAGCATCAGCGTTCTTGGTCAGCTGCTCAAATGAACCTCGGTAGCGGCATAAATGCGGGGGCCCTTTTACTATCTTGAATCTGTGGGTGTGCGGAAAAGCGAGCTCGTTAATGGAAAGGGACTTGAGCGTGCACTTCCTTCGAAACAGGTCAGGTGCAGTCATGTTGCTTTTGCCACATTGAATACCGTTAAAACGTTGTCTTGACACTGTTGATTAAAGTAAAAAAAAAACGCTACAAAATTCAGTCGCTTTATGGGTTCAAAAAAGGGCTGAGAGAGCTGCGCTTTCAGAAAGTTTAGAACACAGCAAGTATTCGCTTCACACAGCGGCGCAAGGAAACGTGCCAGCTTGCTTGTGTCGCTTTGTGAAAGAAAGCGAGCGGGCTGGAATAACGCGGACAGAATAACAATTTCTACAATATCAGCCTAGGCGTGAACGAAAAGTGAAGAAAACTGGCCTCCTTGAATGTCGTACGGCCTCTAATATAGGTGCATTCCAGAAAAAAAAAGTTGACTTTGTGATTGCCTCTTTGCGCTTAAAATTTTATTTTCTTGACGGATGACGTTTTACGGCATTTGGGAGAGAACTCTGAATGCGGAAAGAAAAATCTGGTTCTGTGTAATGCGACAATTATACCCCAGTTGGGTGGGAGGGGGGGGAGGTTGCTATATTATTTCGCGTTTCCTCAGTACAAAAATTATGACAGGAATTCTGTTGTGCTTTATTAATATTTTGTTGTCATCAGTAGACTTTATTTACCAATGGGTGCCAAAGGGTGGAAAGAGTTGCGCTAGAGAGCGGCAGATATTTACATAAAATGATGAAACAGGAGAGAGAGCGAATAAGAATGAAAGGCACAAGATTAAACAGAACAACTGTCCTTTCGGCTACTCTGCACTGAAGGAAGGGAGAAGGGTATAAAAGATGAGGAGAGAAGAAGAAACAAGGTATGAAATGAATCGGTGCGCAAATAACGAGGAAGGTGAGTGAGTGAAGAAACTTTTATTGCAGGTCCGGCGAGGACGCGAACTCGTCGCGCACCCGGCTAGTCCCACGTCGGGACCGGCAGGTCTAGCCCACCGGCCCGGTCGCGGGCACGCCGGACAGCCAGGATTTGCTTTTCTAGAGCGGGGCTACGCAGAAGCGAGTCCCGCTCCTCCTTGATGAACTTGGGGTATGTCGACCGACACTCCCACAGCATGTGCGCTAGAGTGGAGGTCTGCCCACAGGAGGGGCAGGCGTCGTCGCGATACACGTCCGGGTAAGCCGCGTGGAGAACGGACAGACACGGATACGTACTGGTCTGCAGAAGCCTAAGCGAAACGGCTTGCGCCCTATTCAACTTAGGGTGAGGGGGTGGAAAGACCCTTCTAGACATGTAGAAGAATTTAATCATCTCGTTGTGAGTAGCGGGAGCGTCCCTGTGGCCGTAGGGAGGAGGGGAGTCGGTGCTTCTTGCAGAGGAAGCGCGGTCGGTGAGGTCACGCGCAGCCTCGTGAGCAGACTCATTGAGGTTCGGGGGAGCACCCTCGACCGACCCTACGTGAGCTGGAAACCAGTGGATTGAATGATGCGTGAGAGCATCTCGACTCGAGCTGCTAAGAAGACGAGCAGCTTGCTTGGCGATGCAACCCTTCTGAAAAGCCCTAACTGCCGTTTTGGAATAGCTATATATCTCGGACCCACGACCGTCTAGCAGGGCGAGGGCGATGGTGGCTTGCTCGGCGACACCGGGGTATGAAGTGCGAATGGAGGCGCTGTCGGAAATCTTGCCGCTGGAGTCGACCACAACGATGGCAAAGGTCTTCCCATCGCTGTACTCCGCGGCGTCGACGAAGCTTGCTCTAATGTCTCGTTGCTTGATCCGTTTGAGGATGGCTGCTGCTCTGGCCTTGCGTCTGCCCTCGTTATGGACGGGATGGACGTTTCGGGGCACAGGGGCCACTTCGAACTTGTCTCGAATGCACCTGGGGATCGGGGTACTGACCATCGGGAATCCCGCAGGTTGGTAACCCAGCTCTTCGAGGATGTGTTTACCTGCCGCTGTGGTGCCCAGGCGAGTGAGTTGCGCGCGTTCTTGGGCTTCGGCAATCTCCTCGGCAGTGTTATGCACCCCCAGCTTAAGGAGATCATCGGTATGGGTCCTGATGGGTAGCCCGAGAGCCCTCTTGACCACTTTGCGGATGAGAGCGTTCTGACAGCAACAACTATTTGGTTCTTGTTGCTGTTGGCGTCTATATAATAGGCATGGCTGTACACAGGAAGGCTGACATAAATTGAATGTTGCTGCTACTAACGATGACGATGATGATCGATGCGTATAATTCCTCAATTGGATCGCCTCTGCCAGCCAGAATGAAACCAAAATGATTCAGGAATTTGACCAGGTCATGTGCATGGGTTTGATCATTACAGAGCACTCCAGGTGACACCCCTGATAATGACAGCCAGAAGCATCATCACGCCTCATAAATATTAATGCACTGGAGTGGTAGTTCCGCACCTATTTTCCTCGTTCACTTGAATCGGGAACGTACATGGATGCGATGTCTAGCAGGGAAACTTCGAATGCCTGCACAGCGCGCGCTGCCAATACCACAGCCCATCAGGCTACACACAGTAGCCACCCCTCCCTCCCAAAGCCAGAGGACGTTCAGAAACCTAAGTGCAACCCAGGCATGGCCTCCATTCACATGACACTCAGCGCAACTGAACACAAACAACGGCGGCTCGAGCAAAAGAAAATTAGATGCCGGTGAAACACATTCTGCCTCCCGGACGTTGCGCAAATTGGCGTGCCTTGCAGCAACCGGCCAATTACCGAGGCGCTCCCATGAGGGAAAGACAAACAGACAGCAAATGCACAACAAAAATTACGAGCCGGTACCCATATTCGAAGAGCAGTTCCCTGCATGGCTAGGTAACTTGATAGGAATTAGTGCTTGGTACTAACATACCTAGTAGCGAACATATCACGTTAGCTCCTTCCCCCGTCTCCCCACTTTTTCTTCTTTGTTTCTGTTTCAATATACATATAAACGTTCAGCTGGCGGTGATGGCGATATTTGCCCTGCTTAGGTAGATTTCCTGAAAAGGTGGACATTACTTGCCCAACAAATTGGAATCTTTAGTTACCTGATTAGCGAAAGTCAAGTGATTTACTTTTTTAATTATTCGCCTCGCGAGGTATGTTGAAATTGCGAAATTTAACCAGAGCAGCAATGATGTCCTGTCTGCTTTGCAGGAGTCCTAGGAGTAGCGCAAATTTCGATATACCTATCCGCAAGTATGCGTTACGGAATACATTGGCGTTGTAGTTAATAGTTTTCCAAAAGCTTCACTCTCGCAGTCATTGACTACTAGGGCACGAATGCTTTTTTCAAATTCTTTTTTGCCCATTTTGAGAGTGGGACTGTGGAATCGGAGCTGGTCGCGGAATTTTCGCTGAGCAGCATAAGGACATCATTGCTCGGTTTCAATTTATAATTCCAAGGTCTGCCGTGTAGTTAATAATTAGAAAATGAATTAAAAATTATGGGGTTTTACCTGCCAAAGCCAAGATCTGATCATGAGGCACGGCGTAGTGGGGGACTCCGGAGTAATTTAGTCCACTTGATGTTCTTTAACGGTTGCCAAAATCTTTTCGCATTTCACCCCCCATCAAAATGAGGCCGCCTTGGCCGGAATTCGATACCGCGATCAAATTCTGCAGTCCAACACCTTAGCCACTAACCTACCATGGCGGGTAGAGAAAGATAATTATTGTCTAAAGAACATGAACACTGCGGCAATTCCATAAATCCACCCAAAAGGGCCCAACAGCGCTGCTACAGACAATAAAGAACAAATGTTTGCACTATATAAAAAAAAAGGAGAAAGGTTGTGCACCAAACCGCGATCCTGCTATGAAAAGCATGTGTGAACGAAAGACTGCGAATGAGGCTTTGGAAATAAACTAGCACGCTTTCTGAAGGTATGGAAATGTAAGCATACCATTGGCAAAATATGTGACTTCTATCCACCTTTGCTATCCCGTTACATGTATGGTAACTGCGGAAAGATTTTCCAGATGTGTGGCAAACGAGAACTTGCCTCGCCGATTGCTTTACAAGCACTTATCGAAATGTGCTGTCTTTTAATATTATGACTTCGTATCTTCACATTCTGTTAAAAAAAAAGGTGTAGTTCGGCAGTGTGAAGCTTTGTGCCTCTTATGCGGTCGCAGACAATATAACCGACTCGTAGAACAACAATGTTTCTCGCGGTATTAGAATGGTGCCGGCCACCGCAACACACCGGTCTTCGTGGTCGTTGGTAGTCAGGTCGGCTTGGACTTTCATCAAGCGACAGTATATATTACTAGCCCCACATTTCTCGCTTTGGAGTTTTATTTTTAACGTTTATTTAAAGTCGAACGCGATGTGAAGTTTCTTTAAACACGGGCTAAGTAACAGTTGTCTCTTTTTCTGTGCTGCGCATTTTCTTAACATTATTTAGAAGCGATGTTACAGTCTCCGTTTACAATTCTATCTCCGTGCATCAAAGTTATAAAATAAAGACTCATTACAAGCCCCAATGAAATGAAGTGCTACAGCGCACGTGCGCGTGTTCGACCCATACCAAGCAGTTTCACGCTGCGGAGCTGTGCTAGAAGAAATAATAGTTTTTTTTTTTCTCCGATGCGTGGTCCCACAATTGTTGCTTGCGAGTGTATAAATGTTTAGATACAACACACACGTGCAGAAACAGACCAAGAAAACAATAATAAGAAAGGATGCCCGAGCCAAAGAGACCACATAACCGATTCAAGCGGGGTGTTTAGCGGCAGGAGCCTGGCACCACCTGACGGTCAAGCGTCCGCGCTTTGCGCGCGTCCAGCCCAGGGAACGCCCGCCAGCCGTCGACGTCTCGCCACCACCAGACTCACATTAAAGCCGGTTCGCGGCGTCTCCCTCCCTTCTCTCCACGAGTCCCTCGCCGCTCGAGTTTGGCGTCGCGCGAGACACGCGGTGCCATTGCTGCTACGCCGGTGGAGCCGGCCGAAGGCCCTGTTCCCGTTTGCAGCCGCAAGGACGGAGCTGTTTCGGATACGCCGCTCGCACGCCCGTCACCGGTGAGTCGCGCTCCTGCGGCGGCACGCTGTACGCGACACTCCTGCCGCTGCGGCGACATTGCTCCTGGGTGGTGTGTGTCCAGAATCGGGGATGTATGGAAAGCGCCTGCGCGCGCGTGTCTTTATGTTGCCGGGAAGGCCATGCAGTCGATAGTGCCATTCTGTCCGGCATGAGATCACAGTCTAGATGTCCAGCCTTTGTCAAATGTATACAGGCTACACCGCGCCTTCACCATACAATATATATATATATATATATATATATATATATATATATATATATATATATATATATATATATATATATATATATATATATATATATATGTCGTCCGGCTATGCGGTACAGTTTCTGTGGCGATACTGCAACTACCCTCATCCGGGGTTGGTGAGTACAGTTGTTCTTTTTATTCTCCAGGTCGTTGGAACGAACCTACAGCAAACCGCAGGAAGTCCCTTAAACAACCTGTATGTAGTCAGCCTGTTGGTCATAGGCTAAGCAGCCCCTATTCTTTTGAAATAGACTGTACGTCGCGTGGACAAGGAGTGAGACTGTGCTAGGTGCAAAATAAGTTGCGTTCAAGGAAGCCACAGCTGCAGCAACGTACCGCTGAAGTTAAGTTGCTACTCCACGTGCGGAAGTCGGTGCATGAGGTGTGCTTCAGCGTGTCTTTGACCTCGACTGCGATGCGTTTCACAGGTTCCTTCATGCGTGTCTGGAAGAAGTCCGTACACTGGCGTTTGCGTCTAGGTGGTTATCGTGCTATAAACCAGGTGCGCAAACTAAGCCACGTGCCCTTCCTCCGTTCACATGGTTTACGAGGCACTTGAAGGTGATGTTATATGAGCTACTTTGCAAGCTGTCGTTCTTGGCACTTGCATTTTTGTGAATGTTGAGCGTCGCCGGCCCCGTCAGAGCCTCATGGAACTTTCATGTTATGACGCATGTTCTCTTTTGAGTGTCGGATGTTGCAAATAGGAGATAGCGACGAGCTGACGATGACGACCAAGTTTGAGTCAAGTGGGGTTTCGCCTCGACACGCACGTGTTTACGCAAGTCACGTGTTGGCTGCAACGTATGCAGAAAAGGAGTGTCTAAGTGATTTGTCACTGGTTTATTTCTACTTGCTTTTGAAGGTGATGTTTTATTTATGAAATCCAGCTTTTCTTTGTTCATTTGCTTCTTCCGGCGGTCTGCCTCTTCCTTCTTCATGCTATGAGACAGTTAATCAGAAAGTGATCACCGTCGCGTAGATAATAGAAAACTTTATCGTGGTATACTGTACGGCTGTCTAGAACATGCAGTATGTTATGAAAACAATTTTACTTTCCTTACATTCGAAAGGGGCACACCTGATAAATTTGAGTAGGTTAGTCTTTCCAAATAAAATCATTATTGCGTATTTTTATGTCCACTGCAGCACGAAAGCATCTACCTGCTATCTCCAATTACCCCTGTTTTACACAAGCTGATTTCAGCTTGCGCCTCAAATGTCCAAACTTCATCACCCTCACTAGTTTTCTGCCGTTCTCGACAGCACTTTTCTTCTCTTGGCGCGTATTCTGTAACTATAATAGTCCACCGGTTATCTACCGTACGCATTACATGGCCTGCACAGCTTAATTTTTTGTCTTAGTGTCAATTATAGAACATCGGCTATCCCCATTTCCTCTCTGATCTACACCACTATCTTCCTATTCCTGAACGTTTTACTTAATATTTTGCTTAATATAACTTTTTGCGCTGTCCTTAACTTGTTCACGAACTTCTTTGTTAGCCTCCAAGTTTCGGACCCATATGTTAGCACCGGTAGAATGCAATGATTGTATACTTTTCATTTCAACGATAGTGGTAAGCTCCCAGTGAGGAGTTGGTAATGTCTGCCGTCTTCACTAAAATCCATTTTTTATTCTTCTGTCCGTTTCTTTCTCATGATAAGGTACCAAATAAGATACTGCAGCTCTATTTGAAGTGATAAACCTTGAATACACTTCATATATTTCAAAGTTTGGCGCAAACTGAGAACAGAAACTTTCTCTTAATACGAAACAACAAATCAAAAGGTTAAAGCACGTTCGCAAAATTGGCGATTTGCGTTAGTTGGTATTCCGTGATGTTTTTTTGAGTTTAGTGCAACTCAGTATTAGTGAAAAAAAAAAGAAGGAAAAGCAAGAATAAAAGACACAAGAGGTGCGCTAAAGTTCCAATTGTTTATTGCGTGGCACCTATGAATTGCTTTTATACCATGGCGCAAAATTGCATGGTATATAGCGTGAATTGCTTTTACATGCAGTATAACAGCAATCAATAGATGCCACGAAATAAACAGTTCGAAGCTAGGGGCCCTCTCGTCTCCTGTTCCTTCTAGTTTTCTTTTCTCTCTCTGTCTTTCTTTGCTCGTTTTAGTTAATCCGAACGTTAAGAAAATGTCATAAAAAACACGTGTTGCTGAAGGTTCATAATAGTTCTATCTTATACGGTTTCTCAGAATACTACACACACACACACACAAACACACACGCGCGCACGCACCCGCATGCACGCGCGCGCGCACCTATAGCGCGTCCAATTCCTGCGAAAAGTACCTGTCTCTCTTCCTATACATTTCTGTCAAGGCCAACCGAGGTCAATCGTTGCGAAGCTCCCTCGGCGGTGCTGTGAAGAAGAGGTCGCTTTGTATTCGCTCATGATTCAGAGGGTAATAAACCCTGCAGGAAAAAAGTTTTCAAGGTCAGATGGCTTAGGGTACTAGCTGCGCAGAAAGAAGGCTGAAATACTTGCAGCATGGCGGCTTTCATCGATTCGATCTCAGATGAAAGATTGCGGCTCGTGTCTATTACAATACAGGACGAGCCGTCACAACCAGAAATTTTGGCACTGACTCAACGAATTACGCACGAGTGTTCTGCGAAGCACAAAACGAAGACAAAAGATATGTTAAGGCAGGCGCATATGTTCACCCAGCTAACAAAACCTGTCGCTTGCGTAACTGAAAACTCTTACACCACTTTGCCCCCTAAGGAACGCGTTCTAGGAAAATGGAAGGTTGTTTCACAACAGGCGACAGCCAGTGTCTCATCCTCGCGACGCTTCCTTAAAAGGCAGAGTCCTATTAGCATAAGCAAACTGGTGGCACCGGCACCGAGAAAGTTTCTTGAATTAGCGATGCAATCCTCATGAACAGTAGAAAACAGTGTGGTAATGAATGCGAACTTTTTTCTTGCAATAATTCGCAGTCTCAAGTGGGTCAACAAATGTTCACATGATAAAAAAGAATTGGACGATTTGGTAAAATTTATTGTGGTTCGGCACTCGCAACCGGTTTTACTATCTACGAAAATTTTGCTGTGTTCGCTGCAACAAAAGCCATACGTGAAAAACATGCATTAATCCGCCCCAAAAGGTACCTTCTTGTGTGAAAGGGCTCCGTTAGGTTCACGGTACGTAGGGAACTCTTAAATGACTTTGTGATTTAATGTGAGCGCCAGCCTTGATGAACGCTTGAGTAATGAGCGACAAGAGTAAAAGATTTTGAATACGGAAGCGCACGCTAGGTTGCTGCATCTCTGTATTCAATCGCGCAGTTGCAGATAAATATGAACTTTCTGAGCGGTTTTAGCGCTGCCGCAGATAATGAATAGGTATATATCTGCAACTACGTTAGCTACGAGAACGAGGGCTTGGAAGGAGCTTACGCCTAATAGAGCCAGTGTTTGCCAATAAAAAAATATGACCCCCCCCCCCCCTCCCAGCTCGCCATATATATAACTAAGAATAAAGATCCATAAGTTGAGCAACTTCCCAAATCCAGTAATCCCGTATATGAACACATTGGGATCCAATTTAAAAGCTTGCACGTTTCTATGTGTAATATCTAAAAAACTGGATGTGGGCACTATGGGGCATATGGCCTTTAATAGAGAGCTAGTCGTCTCAGGTGGGTACCTGAAGTGGTGGCCTAGTGACTATGGCGTTGCGCTGCTAAGCAGGAGGTGGCGGGATCAAAACCCTGCTACGGCAGCCGCATTTCGAGAAAAGGAAAGCTGCACTTAACAAATAAAGTGTGAGCGTGAGCGGCCACAACAAAACACTTATTAGTACAGTAAAACTCACACTGTCTGATGCACTATCAGTGTCAGAAATGATCCGAAATGCAGGAGAAGACTCAGTTTGCAGAATTATGAAGCGAATTTCCTATTCTTACCTACATTCTTTCATTCTTCCTGGCGTCAACTTTTTTCACCACAATGTCGGTGTTTTGCCGTGCCTTGCATCGCATCGCTTCAGCGACGATATCCTTGTTTTACATTAAATGCTGCTCTGGCAGTATGATTTAGTCAATATCAGGCCCTAAAGAGTAAAATTTCACGAGTGTAAGTCTTGGCTTTGATAACGGCTTAGGCGCTTTTGTATTTTCTAGCATAAAAATAAATTAACAGAGCTACCACTAGTATCTTGTGGCGAAAGCTTCAATATTTCCAACTCGCAGTTATTCATTTTTCGTAACTACAAGCACTTTGGCTGCTGATTTCATCCTTACTTGTGTCTTCATCGACAGCAATTCTTTTTTGCTCTGTCTTTATCGTTGCACAGCTTCAGAACATCATTTCCCGTTCGAGAATAATATACTCAGCCTCAATTGCTCAATATCTGCCTATATAGCAAGCTATGGGCCATTGACAAAGCCGGACGTTTTTCTGGTTGGCCAAGTGAGAGCCTCGTCGTTTTGTTTCATCGTCAAATTGGTTGCCTATCGAGCAGTACGACCACTTTGTTAGCATCTCGTACGACGCATTCGTTTTAGTTCAGGAGTTAAATTTCTCGCCGGAGTCTCTGAGAGTGCAGAAGGCTTCACGACAATAGATAATCGGCACCTTAGCGACGACGAGCGTCTTTCAACAGCCAACGTGGCTCATTACCTCTTATCGATCTTTCTTTGCACTGAACCATAGTGCGTTTACGTGCGTGCCCATGACGATATGCCTTCGAGTCGGGGGACCAAGTGCAGTGCTGACGGAAAATCGTTCTGAGCACGCGTACGCGGAAGCGCTTGGCAGCAGGCAGTCTAAAACGCCTCCCAAGCAGAACAGCGAGAAAGGAAGAGAGAGTAAGAGACACAGAGCGAGCAAGGAAAATATGGTCTCATGCAACGAGGAAGCAGGCACTTTGTGTTACCGCAACATGCCAAAACAGCGCCTGCGGTGGAAAGACAAGAAAGGAAAAAAAAAGAAGAGAAGAAAGGACAGACACAACACACACGCTTGTGTTGTGTCTACCTTGTAGATCTGTAGGTGCTGCTTTTACCTGCTGCAATCTGAACCCGAACGGAGAAGACGAAATCGTGGTGTTTTTGCAGTACGTTGCGTCATGTAGATACTTTGTCATACGCATGCGGGATAATCTACGCCTTCACTATATATCTCGTTCGGTTGTGTGGTGCAGTTACCGGGGCGCTCCTGATACTCCAGACGCCTAGATGGTGAGTAGGAGAGTTCTTGTTCACCAGGGCATTGGAGCTTATGGCATACTACAGGAACTCCCATAAACAGCCTGTAATCATAAATCACAAACACTCATAAACAGCCGTAGTCTTTACAAAACTGTGATTGATAGCGAAGCAAAGTGGGTGGCAGTTAGGTCATATATATATATATATATATATATATATATATATATATATATATATACAAGGTAAGGTTGGCGAATGTTCACCGCCAAGCCACAAATACTAGAACAATGAGGAGCCAACGCTGAAGCTGAATGCTGCCTGGCAAGGCTCAAAGCCACTCCGTCAATGAAGCAGCTTTGGCCGAAAGATGCTTATCGAGGCTCGTAGATGACCAAAAATAGCTCGTCGCAGCCGTATAAAACTGAAAAAAAAAACTTTGAGAAATGGACGGAACTGACGAAGGAACAAACAGCATCAAGGCGTAACTTGAGCAATAAATAAGCAAACTCTAAGAGACCCCAGGGCGTTGGGAGGCATGCCAGGAGTGTGTCCTGGCCGCACGAGGTCTTTCATGGCTGGAGGGATACACCCGGATATTTAGTCGCTGTGGTTCTCCAGCGAACCACTGCCGATGCGAGCCTAACCGCGAGCTACGCGGGAACGTGCCGCGCACGTGCCGGGAACCTGCTCCGAAGTGCATGGGCGTAATCAAAGTTGGCCGAAGAGCGAGCATTCAGTGGCGGCCCGAGATCACAAGGAAGTAGAAGGCTCTCTGCTCCGGTACCTTCGAAATTATTTACCACTGTTTTCGATGCCTCGAGCAGCATCTTAAACTACGGCGACGTCTTATTGAGTCTGCGGCTCTGAAAACTCGGAGCGAAGGTTGTTTTTTTAGAATTGTGACTATTTTTAGACAATTTTAAGCAGGTTATTATTCATGAGATAAGAAGAGCCAAGCAGATAAACAGTTGAGCTGAACGTTCTATTTCAGTGTATTGAGATTGTGTAGCTGAGAAAGTGTTATACGTGACGGCGAACAAGCGGGTGCTGGATAGGGCATGCATGTTTCTGAGTTTTATAGAACAACGTTCCCTGAAAGCGAGCTCACAGTACTTGTTTCACCATAAAAGGGAGTACCATGACCTAGCTTTGGCCATCACGGGTGGTTCCCATCACGCATGACATCCTGTCAGCTTGTAATGACAGCAGAGGGAATTTCATCCGCAATGTAGTACCCAACAACATGTTTATGCGAAAAGTTTGGGCGTGGCAATTGAGGATGTCACGCCTTCGTCAGGGGCTTTGCGGCAGCTCGAGGCTTGATGGCAGTTAGTTGCGATGTGTGTGCCATCCGGCATCAACAGTTCATAGCACCACAAGACTCAGGACGTGTAGCGTTTCATAGGCTATTGCCTAATCAAGCGTCGCTGCATCGGCGCTCAAGTTGGTTGGTTGGTTAGTTGACTCCAGGGGATATGGCTAACCCACTACTGGGTATAAGCGCTCAATACAGTTCGCATGCCAACGCCTTCCGAACTTTCTTCTTCATCGGCGTCCTGGGTAGCACGACGTTCGTTGCAATATCAATAAATTGAAACTGAAACTGAAACTTGCGGCAATCTTTATCACTCAGTCGAAAGAAAACTGCTTGAGTCCTTTTATAGCCAGCACCGATGCCTTCTGGGGTTCACACTTTCACACAGTGGTTCAGTCAGCGTTCTTCGTCTCCTCGCTACTTGCATCATTGCCTTCCGTACATTGGTTGCGGTTGCGTAGCAGACGGCACCTTAGGGAACGACGAAGCCTCAGGCAAGATGGAATTAGGTGGCTTTCTCTCGCATGGCACGACTTCCCCGCACGAGGCAAGCGGCCACCCAAGGCACGCAGGCGCAAATCAGAGAGGCTCGTCTGGCCACGCGCTTTCTCCTGGAGTCCACCGAAGGAACGAGGTCAGTGCGAACGGACAGAGGCACGACCGGAAGCCGCCGAGCAACCAGGAAGCGGGCCATCGATTCCGTGAGACCAGAACGCGCGCCACTGCCCGGGACGCGAATCTTCCATCGACGACGCTGCCTCACATTGCGTCGAGCTGCGATAGACGCACCCTGCACCTCCTGCTATCAGTATTAGTACGGACGCTTGCTGCTCGCTCATGTTACGCCGTTGTAGAAATTGTACGCCTTCGGTGAGAGCCTGCGCTCTGCGCTCGGCGACATTGCGCGCAAGCTTTATATATATACTCGCGCGGGTTGTCATGCGTGGGAACATAATATTGTTATGGGGATGTTGTTTGATTTATTTATTTATTTATTTATTTCATGGCGTCTAATGAGCTGTTGCAGGTGCGTTATTGCGTATGTCTTGTCCCCAAAAGATCGAAATGATGTAGCCGCATGGACGTTACGTCCATTTACAATCCCCACTTAAGCTTGCCTAGATAGAAAAGGCACGACGCTGTCTCTGAGTTCAGTTGCTGCTCATATTTAAGGCATACTTGCCGACATTCTTTACGATTTTTTAGTGATCGCAGGAAATATTTGGCGGAGTGATAATATGCAACACTGCACCTGAGTACTTCGCGCTCGGTAAGATTGTGTTCGCCACTGGCCATGCACGTGCAGCCCGTAACAAATTGAAAAGTATTCAAACATCATTCTCTGCGGCTTTAAAAAGGCACATGTGAATTTCACTCTTTCTACTACCGAGGTGGGAACAAACTCGGTTGTACTGGGCGTGGATTGGTGTCGCGTTTGCCAAGTGATACTCGTTTATAAACTGTTGGGCCCACAGCATTATATATGATACATTTGGCTGTGATGAAACGATCGCACGCCTCATATATGTGTCTGCCCACTTCATAGTACGGAGAGGCCGGTGCTGTGTAGCACATTGGAGACACTGGACAGCAGGCCGCTGCCAAAACTAAAGATCTTAGGAAAGTGGTCACAACGGACAGATGTAGTGAAGACAGTTGACGCACTAGATCCTTTCCTGCGGTCTACGGGCCTAAGAGAAGACAATGACAGGCGACATATGGCACCTCAGAGGTTTATGCACAAACTTTCCGGTTCCTTACCTTTCTATTTCTCCTTTATTTCGTGTTTAAACCCATTTCCGCTTCCCTGCATGCAAGGCCGCAAATCGGAGTTTTTTCTGGTTAATTTCATCGTGTTTCCTGTTTCTTTTTTGTCTCTCTCTCTCTCTCTCTCTCTGCAATCTCCTCATTATGAACACGCCATGCATACGCTGTCGCGAATTCTGGCGATGCGAAAGAAGTGCCACCTGCGCTACCGAACTTGCTTCTCAGTCCACGTTCGCTAACAGCTGAGGGCAACGTCGCGCGGTTCCTCAACTTCTCTCGTTCTCGATAAAGGAGGGAGAAACAGACGCTTCAGAAAAGGTAAAGCGAGAAACGGTCCGAGTGCGGGAGCGAGCAACCCTCCTCCGCCGTCCCTTCAAATGAAACAGCATAGCCAGCGCGCTGACAGCCAGCGCCGTGGCTCGCGGCGTACTCCCAGCTGCGCCAATGTTTGCTCAAGCGCACAGCGAATGGATTCTATTGTGTTGCTGCTTTTTTCTTTTCGTCGAATTCTTTCTCTTCTTATCTTCCAACCATACACGTGCATCATGCGCGACGGGTGGTGCACGTAGGCTCCCATAAAACAAGAACATCGAGAGCGCGGCGTGCCTGCCTCAGGCTCCTACCGGAAGCTAACGACCCAACCACGGAGGACATGCTGTGCCTATCTCTTTCTCTGGTGTGGCTTTTGGTTCCTCGACACTACAAGGACAGAGGGAGCTCACTGACTCCGCAGGCTTGCATTGGTTTATGGGTTGGCTAGGTAGGGTCGGTTGAAAAGTTGTTTTAGCGAGTGTGACGCAGCAGACGCGAATAAGAGTTAGTTTCCTTGCTCTCTTTCTTTTGTGTGGGGAGAAAGTCAAACGTTTGACCTATAGTTTCGCGCCGTTTGGCACGCGTCGCTCAAAGAGCGAATATCAAGGAACAGGGTCAACCTGTCGTGCAAGCTCTGAGGACAATCGAAAGACAGAGGCACCCCTGCCACGCATCCTAATGGGTATCGGGCACGCGAACTGTAGCTGACTTAAACAGTTTATTCTGGCAAGGGTTAAGACATTTGCTTTTTGTTTTTTGCGTAGCATCACGAACGTCCCGACCGGTAATTGAACGCTCGACGTGCAGTCAATTGTGTCAATATTCTGACAGCAGACAGATGTTTGCAGTCCTTTGACTTACGTTAAATATGTGACCGTCTTTATGTGAGACGTATGTTACAAGGTGTGTGTATTCATGCCTTTTCTTTTTAAGCTTGTGGAGATTGAAGACTGACGCGCAATAAGCGGGTTGGGGGGGGGGAGGAGAATATCTTGAACAATACTTATCTGAATAAATGAATAAGCTCCTCCAAAAAAATAAACATTTGGCATGGCTAGAGGTTGTTCACGGTACTTAGAATAACATGTGTTTTGGCTACGTAATTCATGCTTAAAGCGCCGACATCAGCAGCACCTTAGTTCAATTTGACTGTCGTTTCATGATGCATTCTTGAAACGGCAAGCAACGCTAATAAATTAGCCTCGAAATAATTTCATTTTGAAGTAGAAATATTATTTGACACAGTGACCTAAAAGGTAACCTAAAACGCATGCTGACGAGGTAATAGTGCCAATTTGCTCTGTAAATGGCGTGTACTTCAAAGAGTCGACCGAAGCCCGTAGTACGAATTAATGGACTGCATAGACTATCGTTAAAGCACAAATAAAAATGTTTCACAGTGTTGACTTGTCTCAAGGCATCAATCAAGGAAAACAAAGATATTAAAGACGTAGAGGAGCTCGGATCAGAGAACATGATGTTATTTCCCCCGGTATGTATTCAGACATAAATCGGCTGTCTGAGTTTAAGGTTTAATGACCTGCAGTTCTACCGGTCCGAAGCACCAACCTTCGCTCATTTTCCGCGTAATTCCTCAGAAGCAGTTTTGCGAGTCAGAAACCGCGACTACTGGGTGCAGTGAACGAAACGACGGAGAAGGAAGGTGGCAGGGGCGTGGAGGAAATCCCTGAAGCGTGAATCTGGGAAAGAAAGTGACAAAAACAGCATTGAATAATAAAGAAAGTTCGAGTAAGAGAGTAAAAAAATATTGACATACCCACACCTAGAGTTCATTGAAAGCTATAGAGGAAATAAATAACGGTAGCGGCTGTGTGCGAGAACATTCAGACGTGGATAAAGTGACTTGCACATGATTCAGTGCGTGAATTTTCGCTAATTAAGGCAATTCTACTCATAGCATGCCTGATGTGCTTCCAAAGAGCCTGCGCGCAATGTATTACGTGGGGACAATACAAGATGCGGCTCCGAAGTCCGCCAATAATCGCGAATAGCAGCGAGGCGTCTTGAATCTTTCATCAATTGCGGCGTCGTCACAAAAATCGAAGGATCGTTCCAATAGATTCCATATTGACTCCACGTGCCACGGTGGTCGTTGTTACCTGGAGTCGCTTTGCTTCTCTTGACCTATAGACCGTATCGTATCGGCGATAGGGTGCAGCCACGCATTACATCCGTCCCAGCACGCCGCCTTATCAGGCAAAGTGACCGATACAAGCTGCCTCCTCGACCTCTGTGCCCCACATATCTGATCCCTTTCTCCACTTCCGGTCGCCAGAGCTCTCAGGTCGCCGAACGTCGAGCAGTGGGGCGCCATGTAAGCGTCGGGTTCCAGTAATCTTCGGCCTACACAGAAGACGCATTGGCGGCGCTCCTGTTGCAGGTGATTTAGAATTCGAAGCATTCTACCGCTAGCTGAAAACGCTAATTGTAAGAAATAGCAGACCTAGCGAAGGGGGGTCATAGTAGATGGCAAGCTTTAAGAAATAGCGAAGCCGCAGTAGGGCAGGCTATCGTCCCTGCTTTTTCTTTCTTTCACACACACACACACACACACACACACACACACACACACACACACACACACACACACACACACACACACACACACACACACACACACACACACACACACACACACACACACACACACACACACACACACAAACACACACACACACACACACACACACACACACACACACACACACACACACACACACACACACACACACACACACACACACACACACACACACACAACTTAAGAAATCCTTCAAGGGAAATTTAGTTGATGCTCACACGCAAGGTGGGCTGCATTCCGTAAGAGCATACACCAAACTTCCCTTGAAGTATTTTTTAAGTAATGTGTTGATGCCTGTGTCTGTGTATATGTGTGAGAGAAAGTGTTCTGTATATACATATATATATATATATATTCTACTGAGGGGGGAGGGGGCGTTCCTAGGCAGGCTTTAGCGAAACGAGACCTTTCCGTGCCTGTTACATTTATTGCTGTTTTTCGAAGCCTCCACAATCATTCACGAGCTCTGATGAAGACAGCAGCTTGAGCCTGATGGCGGAGCTCTTCTAGGAAAAGATTGTGTGTTTTGGAGTGTTGTTGAAAAGGACGGAAGCAAAATATGTTGAAATATACTACAGTAGGATCAGAAAGAAGAGAATGAGCAAAGATGTACTATATAACGTAATGGACCGCGCACCGAAGCATATTGCTGGTGTATTGGTTGTGGTATAATGTAGGCGAGGGAGGGGACGAAGTTTTCGCATGGACAAGGTGACCCGGCGTTGCGTAAATAGACGATAGGCACATCATTTTAATGAATGTCTAGATGAAGCGTGCGTTGCGAAACTGTCTAAAGTTCTAGATCTTTGGTCACAAACGAAACATCAGGAATAAGAGCGCTGAGGAGTGTGGCGAAGACTGATAGTTCGAGCACCTGCTGTCAGAAAGAATACTTGGAGGAAGCTTAAGCTTCGCGTTTGCGAGGGGAACGTGACATCATTCGAAGATCCCTGACTGCTTCTCACGCTTCCCGGCAGCTGCGGCTTATGTAACCGTAATGTTTACCGGGAAACGCTGGCGGCGAACGCTTTGCACGAAGGCGAGCTTTCTGTTAGAAACGTGGCCTCATGCCTAATCTGATTCAGGAGGTCGCGCACAGCCGCGCGAGAAGAAAAAAAAACAAACAAACATTATTTTTAGGTTTCTGTTATTGTCTCGCTCTTTTAATATTTATGTCTGAGACGATTTAACATAAAAGACATGCGCTGTCAGTGTTTTGTTTCATGGAATTTGTTTGTGGGTTGTCACTCGCAAAATTTAGGAATAACTTTCTCAAGAATGTAAGGCAAGGTATAAGCAACTGGAGTGGTAGAATGGTGTGGCAATATAACCCGCATATAGCGCATGTCCTATAGCAAGGCGTGGTGTATACATATACCTAAGTATATATGGGAATTTTCGCTCACAGACAATGCCACCCACTCCGATGCCGACACCAAATTTTCTGGGACATGAGGCCCTTAACGGTAACGCGTTAATATATTAGACACTAAACACACTGCCAAAACAAAATATACGTGTGTGCTGACTATGTCTCTGTCGTATACGCTCAAAGAAGATTCAGGTATGCTCAGCTTGACGACGAGTTGAACATTATCATTGTTTATAAATACCTTTATGGGTTATGACTTTATTAGTGGGAAAGAGAATCAATAAAAAGTGCCGTTGCTGAGACCTTAGTTAGAGAGGCAGGAAGCTTGCTATCAGAAGTGATCATACATACTAGAATGGTACGTTGGAACTAACTTATTGCGAAACCATTAATCAAGTGCACATATGACGCTCTACCATCTAGTCAGCCAAGCCGTGGTAGAATTTAATACTGACTGCGGCTAATAGCGTCTACTTTATTGCGGCCTTCTTCTTTCGACGACAATTGGCAAAACTGTGGGCTCTTGGTAATTGCGCAGGAAATCAGTGGCCGCATAATCTGTGCTAGCGTTTGCAGGTCTATTCTGGCCCCTATAGCCGGAACTGCTCTGCGGTCGTAACGCGCATTATGCCCACTTAAGTGCTCGCGACGGGCCTCTCGCATTACGAACGTCTTATTTTAAGCAAACGACCTAGAGCCCATCGTGAAGCAACGCGTGGCCTACTGGATCGATGCACATTTGTTACTTATATCACTGGCGATCCTGCGGAGATCCGAAAACACTTGGCCCTATCGCCAAACGCTTCAGCTCCTTTTAGGTGTGACGTTGGCCTGCACGAGGGTACGTTTCTGGCACCGCACCAGATATCGTTTACTAAGCGAAGCCTGAAGCAGCGAGAATTTACAGGGAAATGTTGGTTTACGACATATTACATGATGAGATAAAGGAGTACAACAATTTTGAATGTTGGTCTTCTTCTGAACCTCGTTTTTATTATTTTCATTAAATCGGAGCCTAGTCCCCGACACCATCGCAAATGTTATACTGCCAAATTAGTCCTCATTGAGGCTCACTGCTCAGATTAGCACGAAGTCGACCCCTACTAATCTGCTAGGCCGGATCATTGAGGCTAGCAAAGAAACTTGAAGACAGCACGTCGAGCTGACGGAACGGGAATATGTTAGGTGTAACTCTAACTGTTGACGTAACCAGCGCTTGTCCCCACGTTTCTTGTTTTAAGAAACTGTCCCTGTAAATAAAGAAAAGGGGAAGCCTAGATACACTTCACGTAATTAAAGAAATTGTTAAATCGAGAATTCAATATGAAGCATATGTTGAAGTTTGGTTGCCCGTACGGGTACCCTGATCCCAAAACAAAATACACAGCAGCAGCGATTGTTTATATAATCGTTGCTGCGCATTTAGTTTTGTGGTCAGGGCACCGTACTGGCGCCGAAACGTCAATATATGATGACTTAGAAGCGTTCGGAGTTTGGGGCCAATATATGTTTTATTTTAAACTGGCGACCACATGCTTTATTCTGCTATGACCTTCCCTCGCCGTACAATTTTCGTCAGACCCTTGAGTATTAATCTCAAGAAGCATGCAACGTTTATTCCGACCACTAGAAAGCCAGTAGAATGGCCATGACACTGATAGCCTTCAAATTAGTTCCACCACCTTAGTTCACTCGCAAACCATTTTCAATGTGGTAATGACGTCGTTTTAACCTTTGTGGCTGCTGCGTTTGCGTTAATACTGACAAATGTCGCCATCAAATGCTCAAAGCTCTTTTCTCAGTGCCTGAGAGAACGTGTTAGGCGATTGCGCAGGGAGTGCTTGTTGACCTAGGTCCAAGTAAAGCAGTGAAAGAGGCTGTGACCGCCTCGTGTTATTTTCGCAGCGTTCTGTTCGCACGTGATGAGGGTATTGCGCGAAGCAAAATGATGCTGTGAGGAATGCGCTGAGCCAGCTTAGGCGAACCGCGGACGCGCGGTCGGTATACCATCAGCTGCAAAGGCTGCACCCATAGCTGCAAAGGTATGTTTCATTACAGCAGCACATTGCCACCCGGGATACGTCGAGCGGTGCAAGTTTTGCCATGTTGTATATGGGTCTTACTTTGGTGCGTACAAAGCGGGAGTTAATAATGCATAACACAGTGTCATTAGAACTTATTCTAGGGGCATCCAAATACCACATAACTGATACAAAGCCGAGTCCTAAATGTATATGTGTAAATATTACGGCAGTCGTAGCACTTTTAAGGTCCAATGCATGCAAGAAAGCCTTGATATTCAAATTTCCTGCCGTGAGTGAAGAGGCAGTGAAAAACATGCTGAAGTTTGCCGGAAAACCGCGAGAAAAAGAACAAGGCCTATCTTTCACAACACATTGTCTGACGACACGTAAGTAGCTATATGCAATAGGTGGGAAGAGAAAGAGATTTATGCTTCACTCGTGTGGCAATAATGAAAAACCACGCGAGCAGGGGCTTTTATCTTGACAATTTGAGGGATCCAAATAGTGCAGGCACATTTGGAAGTGAAACGCACTCAGACTGTGAGTGATTTTTCTTGAAAGATGTTTCCAACTATAGTATAAATATATTCGGGACCTTGCAAATGACAGCGGTGACACTGACAACAAATTATTTTTTTATTTTATAGCTTACATCCACGTGGAACAAGGTTTCTCACGCTTGAGAGGATTCAACCTTGTCCTTTGGGTTTTCACGCTTCCTTCTTTGCCTTTCTCTGGTTTCTGATGTAGGAATAGGGTCTGCAGATAAACTTGAAACCGTTTATGCGACAATTTATTATAACTACTCTCTGCCTAATCTGACGTGAGCAGTAAATCACGTTGAAAAAATAATAGTGGCTTGAAAAGAAAAATCTTATATCTCCTACAATTAACTCCGTACGGAAGGCAAGCAGGTCTTTGAGTGCTCAATTGAGCGACGAATGGCATGTGGGACATTGGGTGTTCAGCTTAGGTTGTTTAAGGAGGTTTGCGTGTTCTAACAGAAAAGCGCGCTGGTAAAGCGATACCAGCTCTAGACGAGCTCGGAGTTGGTTTATTTGCTAGTTCATGTGCGTGCCCTACTATTACCCGTATCAGGCGGCTTATTTCGCACAAGAGTATGTTTTGGTAACTCTTAGGTCTCGCGAGGCTCTCATTAGCATGACTTGGGAAGAATCAAGCTACACATTACCTGAAGACAGTGTACAGATTTAGTATTACGTACAGGGCGGGAGGAAGGAAAGTTGGTAGTGGCTTTTGGGGAATGCAATGTCGAGAAATCTATACGTCAGTTACCTCGGTCAGGTATAAGCATTGCATAGTCTTTGCACGTGTAGGCCACTGCGCGAAGCTCGAGGGAGCCACAGACTCTCGGCTACGGTCGTGTTTAATCTCCTGCTTGGCAGCAAAGAGAAGCACGCACTGTTAAGGGGATAATATTTGCATATGTTCACGTGGCGACTTCTACAGACATGGTACAGAAAGTAGGAGTCCATCGTGTGACACGCTTGGCATTGAGGCTGTAGTATTTGAAATCTCCCACAAGCGTCAAATTCTTTGTTTTCCAACTTAGTAAATCGTCCTTGGCGTTTTTTGAGCGCGAATTTCACCCGCCAGTCAGGTGGAAGACAGAAACCCTCTCAAAGGAAATGGCCTAAGGGGATGGCGAAAGTACACGATCCTTTGTTTCATGCTGAAGTGCTGACGCAACACCCACGGCTCATCAACGCGCATTCACCGTTCTTTTCATTTGCGCCGCAATTTCTCCGGTCGCGAAAGTAGGGCGCACACTCGTGGTCGACGAGAGACCTGCCGGCTGTTTCGGACGCGCCCGCGCGCACATTTTGTAGGCCGCGCCGTTCGCCGGACCACGCGGTCGCCACCCGGCAACGGCGGCGGCCGAGCGCATCGCCAGCGAGCGCCCACTGGTTGCGGCATTTCTCGCCGCGGCCCCGCTTGCGAGTAGCTTTCACGCACGAGTAAGCTGGCAAGCTCTCGCGCGAGATTGAGTACATCGATAACTCAAAGTCGGCTGCGCCTAGAAAGAAAAGGCTGCAGAAGTAATGTTGCTGACGTGGTATCATGTACAGCTACGTTGCCCGAAGCCCGTTTAAGAGCGAATTTCATTCCCAACTACGAAAGATACCAATGGCGGCGTTTACACGAATATGTCAAGTGGCGCATCGCATTTCTAGCCCATCACGTTTATGTAAACGGTGGTAATGCATAAAGCGAATCGCATTCATGAACAACCGGGGTAGTGTGAGGTGGCGTAAGTCTTCACACGCGGTGCATGTAAACGCTGGCGTATCCCGTTGAGGGAGAGAGGTAGATCGAGACAGCTCCCAGCGTATGCTCTCCTCCCCTCACTGTTGAAATGCACTCTCCGTAAACAGGTTGGTGCTTCTTTCTTACGAAGGGGGATGCGCAACTTGTAAGCGTAGCATTATCGTGGGGCTCTAAGAAAGACCATACGATGCAGTCGCATTCTCGTTGACGCGGACAGTTGCCTTTATGCAACTACACTGCGAAAGTCGCATCAAAACCAGAAACATACAAACAAATGAAAGAAAGAACAAACAAACAAATAAGCAAGGATGCAAGCGAGCAATCAAGCAAAAAAAAAACAAGGAAGGAAACAAGTTCTGTCAATTTTTTCATTACTCGCAATTAGCGCATCGTTTTTTTGTTGTTGTTATGCATCAGTATATATGTTTTTATTATTATTTTCTCGCTCATTATTATGTGGCATTTAGTATTGCCAATTCTAGGACTGTGGCGTATAAACAAAGTCCGGCTATTGTGTTTGGTACTGACAACCACGACAACAGCAGTGACAGCAACCGCAATCATGTTCAGCTCGTGTGAGACTAATGTATATTTAAGTACTATTTATGACGAGCAATTTTATTTAAGTTTATATCCTGTACCACAGTGCACATTCCCGCTAACAAGAGCTCATGTTTTAGACATGAATATTGGTTTAATGTGAACTCAAGATTACAAATGCTGTGTTTGACCCGTATAGTGAACAGTCGGAGTTTCGTACAGAAGAGTTGTCTGTATTGTTCCTTATATTTTCATACTTTTATCACTTAAAAAGTAATTCACTATTTTTTTGAAGATTACACACCGTATTTAGCTTTCTTCCTGTTCGTTGGTACTGTTTTCAATCTATAACTGGTGCCAGCCATTTAAATCGTGCGGTAAGTGAGGACATTCGTTCGCGTCGATATTTTGCATTATTTGCGCGTCTTCTATGTGCATCTCCAGGAGAAGCTTTCTTGTGATTTGTTTCGGTATAAATTGAAAAAAAAAACTTATCTTATTATGTATATTCCTTATATTGTACATACTGTAGCCAGGACAAAAGGTTCGTAACCTATATTCCACAAATAATTCACAGAGAAGTTACAGGCAAGAGTGACGTCAAGATGTCTTGTCGACACTTTTCGTTGGCTTCTCAACCGCTATCTTGTCTATTTTGGAACAGTAAAGAATGAACAAAATGAGGAAGAAAGGAGGGATGTCAGCCACTGTAAATACCGGCTGGCTACCTTATGCTACTTAAGTGTTGCAAAACTAAGGTAGAAAGATTTGCGAAAGTCGAAACGAGCAAGCCCGATTCGCGCCAACGCCAACAAGCCAGAGATATTGCGGTGTCAAATATGCGCGCACACAATGTTCTTGCAGTGGAGCAATGCGCGTTCATTGTCTTGTAGGTTGATGTGTCGGCTAAATAATAAGTTGCTCTTTCTGATGCGAATACTTAGGGCCGATTTACGCTCGAGCCGCCCGTCGCCGCAAGCCGCACCGCACGCTTGCGGTCGCGCGAAAAATTGTACGTATCCAGCACTTGTGCACAAATTACCATTCACCCTGTGTGCACAGTGTATACCTTACACATTGTAAACCGAAATTTGTGCACAAGTGTTTGATACGTGCAATCGTTCGCGCGACCGCACGCGTGCGGTGCGGCTTGCGGCGATGGGCGGCTCGACCGTAAATCATCCCTTAGCGTATTAGGAGAAATAACACATTTGCGGCCCTCATGCAATTAGTGAAAAAGGCTTCGCTGTCGCTGTATACGACCCAGTCCTTGAGCGTCTCTAACGCGCCAGCTTGTATGGACAATGAAAGCAGGCCGGAAGTGTTTCTTTCGCAATATGGAAACTATCATGCGAGCCCTGAGGAAAGAAATGTGTACCTGCAGGTGTCATTTAATGGCTGATAGCACTTCTTAGCGCCTTGCGTCATGAGATTTTAATGGTATGGCTTCATTGACGCAACAGTAACATCGACGGCTAGTAATTAGAAGTCCTCGTGGTGTATATTCAGCTTCTTTTGTTATGGTGCCATGAAGCTGTGTATTCAAGAAATGAGCTAGGGACGTGTTTTCTTGTTCCCATGAAAGTATGCAAACGCTAGCGCATATACACAGCAAAGCGCAGCAGTTAATAAATGCTACGCGTCAGCTTTTCTTATAAAGCTCCATACGGCTAGACTTTTTATGATGTTTTCCCAAGTTTTACTCAAGTTACTTCGCAATTTAGGCGTAAAAAAAGCCATAACTAAGAAGTTATGAAGTATAAAAAACCATAACTAAGAAGTTATGAAGTATGAAATACCATAGCTATGAAGAAGTTAAAACTAAGAACTACTAAACATACAGAAATCTAGATAATAAATGTTTTTAAAGGGGTCTTTGCTGAAAGTGTAAGGATTACTGCACGATGAAGCAATGGATTTATGGATGCAAAGGCTTTGCCAAACAAGACGTGACAGGGCGTGTGTTTCAGTTCACAAAGTATAGTTCTAAGCGGGAACCACCGTTTCTTTAGTTGGCCGGTGACACACACTATTGCGCACAAAATGTTTTTAAGTTGTTTTTTCTTGTACAAAAGTAAGTACCTAACATTGAATTTGCCGCATTCTTTAAGCAAAGCCAGTTTTTCTCACTACGCTGCTTTTTAAACCGAGTTGCCAGGGCCAATGCATCGCAGCCGGCGTCTTTTTCGATGCTTTGTGAAGGGAAACGGGGGCAAAAAAGCCTTTCGACGTTGACAAGAGAAATTCCAGTTGCCTGAGCGACGCAACATGGCGTCGTCGCTGGTCCCATGCTTTCGATGGAGTCGCTCCCACCGCTGTCACGACACGCCTCTCGCTGCTTCGTGACGCAAGAGACGCCGCGCACATCAGGGCCAGGGGACGCGCTGTCGCAACGGTGTCACTGTCTCGGCGCACTTGAAAGAGGTTGAACGTTCTCTGGGAAATCTCAAAACAAGCATAGGTCTGTGCCTGAGTTAACGCATCCACTGTCGAATGGCGCCAATAAAACGCTATTTCTGTTCATTTTCTGTGAGTTATCGAAAGATTGCTGAATTAAGGGTTGGCTAAACTGAATGCTTGGGTGAGGCACTTCTGATTCCGCTTCACGCTGTAACATGTCCCTTACCCGCCTACCTCATTCATTTTTTAAAAATTTTTCCAACAACGCCTGATGAAGTAATTTCAACAGTTAGAACCCTTAAAGCCACTAGCACTGGCCTCGATAATATTAGCGCTTACCATATTGAAATGATCGCACAACATATCGCTAACGTTTTCTCAGCGATCATTAACTTGATTTTTAAAACCGGTGTTTTCCCACGTGAACTCAAGCGTGGTCGAGTCATTCCTGCTTTCATAAAAGGTGATCGCACTCTTACACAGAATTATAGACCTATTTGCGTTCTTCCATTTTTTAATAAACTTATTGAAAAAACTTATTTAAAAGCTTCTAGCAAAATATTTAGATTAATACAGTATTCTTTCCCCCTATCAGTTCTGCCTACGTTCTGGATTTTCAACTAATCTAGTACTTATATCTTTGACTGATTATATTAAAAAAGCGATTGATGAAGGTAAATTCGCAGCCTCGATAGTCGTTGATTTATCCAAGATCTACGACAAAATTAATCACGCAATTCTCTGCGCTAAACTTGAAGCCATTGGAATAACAAGATAGAAAACATGTTGTTAACATGTCTGAGTACTACTCCAAAGAAGCTGCTACTAACATAGGTGTACTGCAGAGCTCCACATTATATCCCTATACCTTTCCTGATTTATATTAATGATCTGCCTAGTTGCCTCTCCTCATCGAAGTGCATCATATACGCTGACGACACTACTATATTTAATTATAACAATTGTGTAACAACTCTAACAAGTAAGCTAAACGAAGATCTTGTGAAAATTTTGACATGATGTGAACGTTTTGTCGTTTTTGCCTCGCATCAGCGATCGCCTGTGCTCCTTCAATACATTTCCATCAACGATCACCTAATCACTGCACTTGATCATTGCACCTATTTAGGTGTCGAATATGAGCGCCACCTTAAATTTCACCTTCACATAGCTAGTGTAAAGAAGAAAGTGACATATGGTATGCGCGTTCTAATTAAAGCACGACCATATTTCTCATTTTATACTCTTATGTCGCTTTATTATGCTTCTGTTCAGTCTCATATTAACGATAACATTGAATCATTGGGAAACACTTATAACAGTCACCTAACTTCGCTGCAAGTCATTCAAAATTGAGCTATTCACCTAACAATATTTTCATCTCGTAGGATTAGCGGAAATCAGTTATTACATGCACATAATATTTTGAATGTGACCACTCATCTTGCTAAATATAACCTGGCCATTTTTATTTCTAAGGCATTAAACAATAATATTCTAGTAACCATCATTCCAAAGAGATATCTTAATACTATAAACAAGACTAGATTTACATGGAATATGAACTTCATTTTACCCTGCGTTCCCACTAACTACGGTATAAGCAGTCACTACACTTTTCAGCTTTATCTCTCTGGAACGCATTGCCATTTACTTTAAGATTGCTCAAAGCTCCCAGATTTCACATAGAACTTAAGCAATTTCTTTTAGCTTCTTCCGACTTTCCTTTTTGAGAGTAGTATGTGCTGTATTTTTAACTTTAACTTTGTTTCTATATTTGGCTCCCGCATTTTTTTACTGTTTCTTTTTTAAAAAGCACTCTCTGTAGTTTTCCCTATTATTGACTAATCCGAAGCCTTGTTATTGTTTAATGCATTAAACTGCCACTTTTCAGTTCATTTGTGCCTTGTTTACTAAACATTTTAATTGTCGTAAATTTTACATGTTGCCATTGTTGTTTGTATTATCAATTCTTGTCATCATGCACAGGAGGTCCCATTCCAGCTTATAACTACGGCACTTCCTTCTGTATATACTTATCATGTAATTATCCCCATTTTTGTCATGAATAAACTGATTCTGAAAAAAAAAACACGGAAACTTGCGGCTCTTGTGTCATTATGTTGCGACACTGAGAGAGCACTGCACTCATGATCCATGACGCTTGAGTCTTAAGGCCGCTGCGCACATTATGTGCTGATACGCTGTCGCAATAATTTGACTTGCGTCTGCTGCACTACCTTCGTTAGCCACGACTACCTTTGCCGTTGACAGGTCAATCTTGACACTTAGAAAATTTCTGCATCAAGTGACCAACACCTTTCAGCAATATGATAACGATAATTGCAGACTTTCGGCCGATGAGAAATCCTGCAGTGGAGAGCTTCAGATCAGTTTCGACAGTCTGTCTAGTTTTTTTTTTTTTTGAACGTGCACTAAGTGTAAGTACGCGGGTGTTGTTCGCAGTCCGTTCCTATGAATGCGGTCACGGCCGTTAACATTTGAACCCGCGACTCTGGTACTGTTGCCGCGCCGAGTTTTTCAAAATATGACTGACAAGGCAAGCGAAAAGCCAGTTTCAATCATTCATGTGAGTCACCATTCCTCTACCGACAGCGTAATACTTGGTACTGTGCTTCCCTGTTGCTGACCAACAGGAACGTCTCGTGGTGCCCTCGAAACCAATTCCAAGGTTACCGCATTAGGCTTCACCGAGTTGTATGGGAGTTGCGCTAAGCAGTTTAGCGGCGCGAGGTACAAGCGATACAGTTATACACTTCGTTCCCCCAGGAATGCCATTTTTTCCGGTGAATGAGTCGACGGCAAGCTAGAATAGACACAATTTTCTGGCTTCGCCAGCGCGATTTCAGTCATTTATACATGTCATTCCAGAGTGCGTGAACTCATTAACAACTAAGCTCGCATAAGAAAAAAATGACAGTCAATTAAGTATCCTTACGTGATTTGAATGCGAAAGCATTCTGACTTTTCTAATTGATTGGTGACGTCTGTCATACGTGACTTCACACACTTTCACTTGTCGTTCACAAATATACTTTAATTGCCCCTTAATCCACTTTGCTGTAATTCGTATCAACATTAATTCACATCAATACACTTTAACCCATCTTCATCCACTTTGTTCCACGTTAATCCACTTTAATTCACCCTAATTCACTTTACTCCAGCTTGAGTCACCTTACCCTACCTTGTTATAACTTCAATTCTGTGTTACTACTGACGTTATACAAGTCGTTTATGATGTCACTGATAATGATGATCATTGCTACAACGTCGGCTTTCCTGCCTCATTGCACATATAATGCTTTCGCATTAATTAAGGAGTTTAGGACTTTGCTCAGTAGCGTCGTTGCACGTGCGAACTACGAGCAGAGCCCCTCTCTGTACTGATGCGGCTTAGGGACAGGGATACGTAGTTTCATATTTGCGGCACTGTAGCAGCTTCGGTACGACAAAAGTGGTGCCGTTGCCCTATAATAGGTTGGATTCCGTAAGCATCAGGTAACGCAAATCAATGACACCTCCAGCCCTTGTCAGCAGTCATTGCCGCCGCAATACGACCTCGCCGTGTTCGCGATGTGCGAGCGTCACGGCAAGGGTTGCAGCAACTCGAATTTGAATGGCGCGTCGTCTCGGAGGGAGCCACGCGGTGGAAGAGCGCGCTGCAGAGTGCGTCCCGGGGCTGCTTCGGCGTTCCGTCACGCATGCGCAATTCTACCCGTGCAGTCCGCCTGGCTCGCTGGCTGTCGCCGCGCATGTTGCAAGCCGAGGGCGCTGCTGCTCATCCGGTTTGCATAATGGCTGGGCGAGATGCCGCTTGCTGCACCCGGCCCGGACACCGACAATCCCTTCCCCCCTTTTCACTGTTCATTTGCAGACACAGGTCAAAGCATGCATAGAATACATTTTTGTCGCGCAATAGCTAAGTATTATCTAAATCAGCCTTGGAAAGTCTGCCAGAAGGAAATGGAGGTTGGTGAAGCGAAGAACTTCAAAAAATGTGCGCCTCCATCTATGCACGGGCGTTGAACCTTCGGCCTGAGGATTCTCAAGCGTGAGCGGCATCGCCCGTGGTGCAATGCGTGCCTGATCTGCCATGTCGCAACGATAGAGTGGACCTAATGAGGTCTCCAGTGACGCATGAAATATTGTGTCACGTCGGAAAGAAATTGGCCTTGAGTAGATGCACGGATGGTATCATGAAGGTGATGGCGCCTTCATGTGAAGTCACATACATGTGAAGTCATGTGAAGTCACTTCATGTAACGTCACATACCAAGACGTCGTGACTACTTGGGCCATACCGATAGGTTTGGATGTGGTGAAAAGGCGGTTGTCAAAATACTACTCAGATTAATGGCATAACGCTTTCCGCGTACAACGACGCTGGGCTTCGGCGTGTGAAATCTGCTTGTAGACAGATTATAAACGAAACAGTAATGTTTTCGTATGTTGTAAAACATGTTGTAAATAATGAATGAATGAATGAATGAATGAATGAATGAATGAATGAATGAATGAATGAAGGAATGAATGAACGAATGAATGAATGAATGAATGGCTATGTTTACTGGCTTCCAAGCAGGATACCTGAAAAATGTTTTCCCGAGTAGAAAAGCTACCGGTCAAAATAATGTGACCATTCCAGGCGACGTTCATGTAACGGTGATATTTGCCTCATGAATAATCCAAAAGCGCCTATTACGTGGTTAATACTTAATTTCGTTGTGCGCCAATTAAATATTGCAGATCATCTAATATTTAAACACTAAAGGCGTTTGAATATGTTTTCTTTCAATAGAAAGAAAGAATGTATGTTAAGTGACGTTTGCGTTAATTAATCATGTGGCATAAATTTTGAAGACGTTATGATGTTTGAGTTCAAGAGATATTACCTTATATATTTCTGAAATTACGGCCCAGTACCTGCGGTACTCGACCAGTCAGGTGAAGCAACGTTCTGTTTTCATGTTACCTATAAACGTCACTAAACGCTTTTTTGCTCATTTACCTACTTCCTCGACGCTCTCGTGATAGGGTTGCACATTTCCATAGGTGGTGTTCACATTTATTATTACAATTTTGTTTATGAAGAGGTTGTTACAGTGAGATAGCAGATATGGATTTAACCTATTCAAACATGGACAGAAAAATATTGAACAAGTACGGACAAATGAACTAACCAGGAAGGAATACTACACCTTAAGATTTACACATGTGTACGCTATCGTGTTGAGCTATGGGTTATTTCTCGCAGTCGCCTTCTCATCCTTCACACAAAACCCACCATTCGTTAAATTTTTTGTCTTTGTGCTGTAACATGATCTTGGATTGTAGCGCGAAGGGACACGGACGCAGACAAGAAGCAGTGCCCGTGTCCCTTCATGCTACAATCCAAGATCATGTTACCGTACCAACTAGCCCAACTTTCTATCCTTTTGTGCTGTACACTTCCTGTTCACATAATAATAATAATAATAATAATAATAATAATAATAATAATAATAATAATAATAATAATAATAATAATAATAATAATAATAATAATAATAATAATAATAATAATCCTGGTTACGCCCACTGCAGGGCAAAGGCCTCTCCCATACTTCTCCAACTACCCCGGTAATGTACTAATTGTGGCCATGTTCTCCCTGCAAACTTCTTAATCTCATCCGCCCACCTAACTTTCTGCCGCCCTCTGCTACGCTTCCCTTCCCTTGGAATCCATTCCGTAACTCTTAATGACCATCGGTTATCTTCCCTCCTCATTACATGTCCTGCCCATGCCCATTTCTTTTTCTTGATTTCAACTATGTCATTAACTCGCGTTTGTTCCCTCACCCAATCTGCTCTTTTCTTATCCCTTAACGTTACACCTATCATTCTTCTTTCCATAGCTCGTTGCGTCGTCCTCAATTTAAGTAGAACCCTTTTCGTAAGCCTCCAGGTTTCTGCCCCGTACATGAGTACTGGTAAGACACAGCTGTTATAAACTTTTCTCTTGAGGGATAATGGCAACCAGCTGTTCACGATCTGAGAATACCTGCCAAACGCACACCAGCCGATTCTTATTCTTCTGATTATTTCAGTCTCATGATCGCGATCCGCAGTCACTACCTGTCCTAAGTAGATGTATTCCCTTACCACTTCCAGTGCCTCACTACCTATCGTAAACTGCTGTTTTCTTCCGAGACTGTTAAACATTACTTTAGTTTTCTGCAGATTAACTTTTAGACCCACCCTTCGGCTTTGCCTCTCCAGGTCAGTGAGCATGCATTGCAGTTGGTACCCTGAGTTACTAAGCAAGGCAATATCATCAGCGAATCGCAAGTTACTATGGTATTCTCCATTAACTCTTATCCCCAATTCTTCCCAATCCAGGTCTCTGAATACCTCCTGTAAACACGCGGTGAATAGCATTGGAGAGATCGTATCTCCCTGCCTGACGCCTTTCTTTATTGATATTTTGTTGCTTTCATTATGGAGGACTACGGGGGCTGTGGAGCTGCTATAGATATCTTTCAGTATTTTTACATACGGCTCGTCTACACCCTGATTCCGCAATGCCTCCATGACTGCTGAGGTCTCGACTGAATCAAACGACCTGCTCAAAGAGCGCAAAAAATTGTTTTTCTGTTCTATGGTCACCGTGGGCCGGCTGGAGCGTCGAGTCACGCTTTAGTGTGAACTTCTTCTTTTCTTTTTTCCCGGTAGCTCAGCTATTCATGGCAGTTGAAGAAGGTGGCCTAAAGGCAACTAGGAGCGTAAGACCTACTGTATGGCTTTAGTGCCGGCAGACACAAAGACGCGAGAGATTCTCGGTTACAGACGTGAACGCCAAGTCCTCATTTTCACACAACAAAAGGAAATGTAACAGGTAACTGGGGCTAGAATCTTTAGCCTGGTGGTATTTAGGTTGCCCTCGTAGTTTCTGTTGGGTCAAGACGCATTTCGCAGACTCGTCGTTTAACTTCGTTACGTGTATTCCGGCCAGGTCGAAAGGTTCTTTAGCGATGGAAGATTTCTTAGAGCAACACCGCGGAAAGTTCGAAGTAATTCTTTGGTAGCTTCCCTCTTCGTAATTGTACTAGTGCCGATATTTTCGCAGCCACGATTGTGTTACAAAGAAAGAACACGGTCTCTTACGAGAAATTGACTCAATGCACCCCCGTTCCGTTGACGATGTAGTGAACGGGGATGAGAAAGAACGTGAAAGCGTCAAAGTGGTAGTTGTCGTTCTACAGTGTAGTGCGACTCCATCTAGGACTTCGATGCGCCAACTATTCCTTGAACTTGTTATGGTTCACTTGCCCGCGTTATTGACCTGCCTCGGCAGCGAACGCAGCTTTCCGCTTGCGCTCCCGGCGCGCGCCGCCAAGCGTGTATGCGGCTCGCCTTGAGACGGCACTGAAGGCCTCACTGGGCGTGTGCCTGTATGCCATAGGATAGGCGCGGGAGAACGGCCTTCGCTGGTGCGGACATTGGCCAGAGAGTGGCACTGATTGACCGACCTGTAGCTTTTGTCGAAAGTACCGCAACCTTCCCGCGCGCATGACCCTGGCTCTTGGTGAGGCTAGGAAATTCAGGGCGCACCGCGAGGAGGTTTGAGCGTCGAATGCAAGTTTATATGATATTCGCTTCCGAGACCCTTTCGGCTTTCGGTATGGGACAGCAGTGCCCCACCTACGTGCAGAGGTGACTTAGTGCAGCTGCCCAGAGTGAGGTCAAGCGTTCGATTCTCGGCCGCCGCGCCATTCTAATAGGAATCTGCGGCCTAGTTAACCTGTTTGCAATAGGTTTTAGCCAACAGTTACCACCAGAGCTCTTGTTTTCTGCAAATAATATGTATGTATGTATGTATGTATGTATGTATGTATGTATGTATGTATGTATGTATGTATGTATGTATGTATGTATGTATGTATGTATGTATGTATGTATGTATGTATGTATGTATGTATGTACGTACGTACGTACGTACGTACGTACGTACGTACGTACGTACGTACGTATGTATGTATGTATGTATGTATGTATGTATGTATGTATGTATGTATGTATGTATGTATGTATGTATGTATGTATGTATGTATGTATGTATGTACGTACGTATTCATGCATACATGCAAAAACACTCGTTTAACGAGATGTCGGTACATGGTAAAGGACCCCAGGTTATCAACATTAACTGGAAGTCTGCACTTAGACGCCTTTCTGGTCTCTATGTTGTTTTGGTGCATTAAACTCTATCACCCATCAGTGCCACCCCACGGCATAAAGCAAATTTTGCTGTTTATATGTTGACTTTTGACATAATATGTACTACCATTATCACATGCATGGGTAAACTTTCAGAACATAATTACTTAAGCGCTTGGACTTCTGCAAGTTGTACGACTCCAATGTACGTACCTTTGCGGTCACGGTACAAGTGTGCAAGTATCAGTGCATCCTTTAACACTGCAACTCAAACGGCGATGGAAAGGAAAGTTTTCATTTAAGCCACGCCACAGAAGCCTGAGCGCTCGAATTGCAGAATTGGTATTTAAGTACACAACTACCATAGAATTCATAAGATGGCGGTTTAAATATTGTTGCTGGATAAGATAAAAAAATAAATGACGGCAGTACTGCAGGAAGTGTGGTAGTGTTTCAAGTAAAATGAGTGCAAGCAAACAGTTATTTGTCGAACCATACTAAGGGCTTATAGATATCGTAGAGAGGCCCTGGACAAACGACATCATCCAAATGGTTTCAGATACTGCTTGTTCTTGGTTGGTGTACGGTGTACGTTTCCGCTTAAATGACCATAAATCAAGGCATAACTGAACAGGGGTAATCAGGAATGCCGCTAATGTTTGAGCATTAACGTTTGGTGCAAAGCATCCTTTGTAGCTATTATGGGCCGTACTTTCATCGAAAGCCTTATATTTGAGTTGCGGTGTCACGTACACGAGCTGGTTCTTTTCGCCCTCGGAGACACTGCAGAAATAGCAATGCCATCAGAACCGGTTTAACGCTGTCACTGTTGTTTGGCCAGCGTAATACCGGTGGAGATTTCCTGGATAGTTTCTATAGCCCGAACGATTTCATTGCGTGATAAGTCTCGGGAAATAACATCGATATTTCGTGGTGCACACTTGAATGGCTACAACCCCGTGAGATTATTATTTGAACGCATAAAAGTGACAAAAATAGCTGCATTCAAGTTTATTACGGCGTACAAATATATTGCTTCAAAAATCAGGCAACAAAGAAAAATTAACACGAAACGCGAGGTCTCGGCCTCTGCAAAGACAGTGCCAGAGAATTGGACCATTGCTGTCCTGCTCAGTTAGAGCGTCGATAAAGGCTCCAAGCAATGTCTTGGAAGCTCTTTGCATCTAATATTCGAAGTAAGCTACTTCAGCATGAAGCAGAAATAGTTGACATGTGTATCGTTTTGAAAGAAGATGTGATTACGATATAGAAAAAAAAAGGAAAACATGACTCCGATATTCCGGACGTGTGCGGTCAGGCGTAACGGCCAAACCAACCGCATTATAGCTCAGATGTGTATAAGGATGGGATGCTGCCTGAGGGCATCTGTACGACAAAGTTTTACTCGATTACATCTTATCTCGGATGAGCATATGCTAACCTTCCACAAACTCTCCTACGTAAAGAGAATGCGCACACATCACTGCACTGCTCTCTAAACTGGATCACATCAAGAGAGCTTGCTGCGCTGCAGCTGGAACCTGATCTGAAAAATCTAGAAAAAGTTATGCAGATCCAACACCCATGCCAACATGTATGTGGGTGCGAAGCTTTACTGAAGCGGACAAATACATGTCATACACCTAAAGGCGACGTGTACAAGTGCGCTTATTTTCATCCTGTGGAACGTGTAATCTCCGCAATGTTTCTGTTTATGATCCGCGCAGGTCATAACTTTAATGTCATGCGATTTTTAGGTTGATGGTCTACACGGTTCGCGAGCTACGCCGAATTGATAATACTGGTTCCAGCTGGTGCACAGTGTGAGACGTCGACGCAGTCGTGTGACGACGACAAAACCGATGTGTGACGAAGGAAGAACGATGATGATGGGGAGTACGGGGAGCACAGAGAGGTTCGACGCACACGTATATGCACGTAATGCTTCCGCACCCCCTGTGTCCCGCTGGCACGTGCCCATATTAAAGGTCTTGCCAAGAATGGCCAGACCTTGTGGCGCATGCACAAATACATATTGGTCCAAGAACGAAGTAGCTAAAAGTAAATAATTTTAAGAAAATCAAACGAGCCATTGAATATTGTGCGCTTGCTATATTGGGAGGTATTTGTCGCTTAGAAGCATCTACGAGCCGACATTATATTTACAATTTTGTTTCGTGATTTACTCCATAGCTACACAGAACAGAGGTGCCTTCATCGACTCTATTTCGTCGGTGAACATTGAGGGCTTTAGTACACTGAAGCCCGACTCGCGTGCCTATCAGGTGAGAAAGCGACGGCCCACGCCAAACGCGGACGAAATAGCAGAATAAAGCTTCACCTTATAAGGTTAACTATGGCGCTAGAGAAACTTCAGCGTCAGACTTGATCGAACTAAATACAGCATAGACAGAGAGAAAAGCCAACGAACTCATGCGTAGAAATTTGTTTGATTGTAAGGCCCGTGCTCCCGCGTTATAAGAAACTGGAAGCGATGTTAAAACCAGTTAACACAAAACTGATGCGGTAGGAAGCTAGGCGTTCGGCGCACGCAAGCCTGCAATCGATACAAACTTCCGTTCTACGAAGGCCCAGAGAGTTGGCACACCGTTTCGGCAACTGGAAGCATGCGCCTTGGGCGGAAGGAAATGGAAGGAGGTGTGGAGGTCTTTATCCGGGAAGGGCGCACACGGCGTCCTTTAGCATTCCTGCTTTAATAAATTCCGATGACAGCTTCTGCACGTGCCTCTTGCTACACTTGCGACGCCAGCAAAGGTAAACACTGGATCGCGATACCCGACCACGCCCATCAATAGTACAGCGGGACGCGAGGTTCTTTTCTTCCGCATTATTCTAAATCACGACGGCGGCATGATAGCCCGGTATGTTTATTCCGGTTGTATTAACAGAGCTGCCGAGTTTCCACCACCACCGCGATCATGCCACTGTGTTGCGCTTTGATTGTTTTTTGCGATCGCCTGGTTTCTATCCAGCTGGCTCATCAGACACATCTTTGCGGAGGGTTCAAAAGAGTGAAAAGATTGAAGCCGAACCAAAATATAGCAAACCGGATAAAGCGAATTATGCATCAAATTGAAAACGAGAAACATACTGACCGGTACCTATGTAATATAACTCGCTCCTAACGATGTATATCTAACTCAAGGCTTGTGCGAGTATCTTCAACACGAATATGTTAGTAGGCAGTAATTGATTCCCGTTTCAAGATTCGAGAATGGAATATTGAGCATGTTGAATTGTAGTTATGGTGGAATTATGTGGTGAAACTAAAGATTTGATAACTTCACGTAAAAAGGTGCTCAAATATAAAGCGGCAAGTAGCCAAGCAATGTCCACTTTCGTAACAACTCGGCCAGAAGCACTCCTTCAGCCTTGCAATCTTCGCTGCGATTCAAAAGTGGAGGGCAGATGGTGTTTCATGACAGCGTATATACTGTGGCCAGAGACAACGGATCAGAAAGTCTGGTTCTCTTCCGGTGTTTGTCTTGTCGGGGAATACGCTGTTCATGCTGAACAACAACAACAACAACAACAACAACAACAACAACAACAACAACAACAACAACAACAACAACAACAACAACAACAACAACAACAACAACAACAACAACAACAACAACAACAACAACAACAACAACAACAACAACAACAACAACAACAACAACAACCTTATAATATTCTTGCAACCAAGCGGGTGGAAGTTGCATACATTCTTTGATGATTGTCTGTCCCATGCCGCATGTCTAGGGGGCATTCAGCTGATTATCTTCAGCAATTTAACGTTACATTTTATGGCATTTTCTTGTATTCTCCTGTTCTCCGGAACTGAATGGCAGAGGGTCGCGCTACGACTATCGCTGCAGGAATGCAGCGATAGTCGCTGCATTCCGCAGCGATAGGCACAATAGATGATAAGAAATGAATGAAATCAGACGAGAAGGATCCTTGCATTGTACCGCACTTGAGTTACACACACCCGAAGGAAACCTATTTAGTTGCTTCTTGCACCACAGGTAGTTCATTGATCAAGGATTAAAAAAGAAGCTATACACAAATAATTTCTAAAGAAATAAAGCCAGGGATAGAGAACTCTATGCACCTTTGTTTACGCACCGGAAACGGGCACAAGAACTTAATTTTGCAATATAGAGTAGGTGACAGCTTGTTTCTCGATCTTATGTATATTTGTTAGCGTAGGAGCATCGTTCCACTTTATGAGTTATATTTTGGGAGAGTTATTTTTCATGTTGCCTAACAATTTTTTGCGAGAGATTATCTTGCTCTTGGGAATCTTCTGAGCTTCCTCAGCGATGGATCCTGAAGCGAAAGCCCTGACCGCCGATCTCGAATCAGTGAAGGTTTGTGATCTGCTGTTGTCTAGGAGTGCTATAGCAACTGCGACCTGCTCCGCTCTGGTCGGTGTTGAGCACTTCATGGAAGCTGCATTCACTATCTGTCCGTAGTGATCAACCTAACCCCCCACGATGCGGCGGTTAGGCTCGGCCTACCAGTCCCCACGTGCGAGCGGCCCGCAGCTCTGCCCTAGGGCAAAGATTTTCAGGACTTTGTAATTAAAGTTCTTTGTCTGTCTGTCTGCGTTCACATGTTTCACTGCAATAGTATGCAATGCAACACAATACAAGTTTATTCAATTGGATACATACATACTCATATTATACTAATCTTCTCTAAGCACAATGAGCTTGTCTGGCAGATAAGGGGAACTACGACGAAGTGCCTCTTTGGTAGAAGGCGTCTTTCTCTGTTTCTTGCATTTGGTCAAATATTCCACGTTTTCGGGGACGCTGCTCCCAGCTGCCTCGTGGAGACGGACGCGGAGCGTTCCACAGGCCCGCCCAACCTGAGATTTGCTATGGCAAGCACCCCGGGAAATCAGCGCACCTGGTCCAGCACCAGCGAGGTTATCATCCAGGCTCACCGCCTTCTAGCTATGGACGCAGAGTTAACTGCCGTGCCACCAGGCCAGAAGTCAACCACGGTGAGCTCCTCGAGAAGACCAGGTGCCTGGTCCAGTACCAGTCAGGACACCGAACTGCACTCAGTCACAGGCGACGACTCGTCACATGACAGCTTTGAGTCTGTTATGAACGGGAAGGCCAAAAGAAGGCTCCTCAAGGTGTCTTCACCAGCGATGACATAAATTATGAATGCAAAAAGTGAACGCTGGCTGCACACCATCCTCTTCATACCAGAGGACTCTTCCATCAACCTTTGAACTCTTAACAGGCAAGCCCTCTCCGTGTTTCTCGAGGGGATCGCGCCGAATGGAATAAGTCCGATTAAACACACGAAAGAATATCTTTGCTGTGGACGCGGCAAATGAAAGCGCGTTAGACAGGCCTCAAAAAATAACAGATTTGGGAGGAATCAAAGTTCGAGCGATTCTGCCACTGGACGGAGCCAGCATGGTGGGCGTCATCTACGACATTGATTTGGTGATAACGAACTCGGACTTGTCAATTCTCATCAAACCAGCGACCGAAGGAGTTACCTCCACGCATGTACTTCGCATTGGTAACACCCGCTGTGCAAAGTTGATATTCACGGGCGATTCCATCCCTTCACATGCCAAAGTTGGACACTTCCGGCATGCAGTTCGGCCATTCGTCCCTAAGCCACTTCAGTGCCATAATTGCATAAAGATTGGCCATGTCAAGGTCGTCTGTACAAAGAGTATGGTTTGTCCTCGCTGCGCTGAGCCGCACACTGCGGACGCTTGCCGCTCAACAAATCTAAAGTACGGTAACTGTGATGGCTCCCATGATGCCTCATCCAAGGACTTCCCGCAAATTAAGAGAGAAATTGCCATTCTCAAACAAATGGTTAGAGACAGCTCATCCTACAGTATGTTTCCCTGACTGTTAAGAAGAAAAAGCTAGCCTTCACACTAGTGGGTACTTACTTATCCCCCTCAACCCGGTTTGATAGCAAGAGACAAGAAGACATATCGACTGCAACCCCTGCTTTATGAATTATCATAGGAGATTTCAACGCCCACCAGCCTATTAGGGGAAGCTCCAAAATTAACGCAACGGGCCTTCGACCGGCTTCATTTGCATGCGATCATGGATTGTCCCTGCTTTAATGATGGGAGCCCTACCGTTCTACGAAGCTCTTCGTACAGCAGCTGGTTAGACTTGGCGTCGATTTGGCCAGCTGTCGTTCGCCAAATACAATCCGGCGAATTGATTGATCTACATTCGAAACCAGCATGGAAGAAGCTTGTCGCAAAGGTCTCCCTTCTGGCCTTCAACAAGTGATCAAGGAAGCAACGCAGAATGCGATGTGCACGCTGACATGTGCTCCAATGTTTTCATAATATGACGTGGAGTTGGAGTGACTCCGTGCGATTCATCGGCGTGCGGAGCGTAGATACCAACGCACAAAGTCCATCCATGATCTAATAATTGCTAGACGCTTGCAAAACAAGATCGAGTGCCGAATGAACAAACTGGAATCTCAACGGCGGGCAAAATTTTGTGGATCCCTAGACCACCGAAAACCTCTGTCTCACATATGGAAAACCGTGCAAGGCCTACGTGTACTTCCCCAAGAACGCGTGCATTCAAAGCCCTGGCGCTTTTCCAATGCCGAGAAGAAATCGAGGTAGCGGAAGATTTCTGCATGAAGTCTGCAGGTCAATCAACGTACACAGGCTCCCTTGGTACGGACATAAAAAAAACGCATTCACGGGATTCACGCGATTCATGCATGGACCTGCCTTTCACCACTGAGGAACTCGATGCAGCTCTTGCTTTGTGTAATCGGTTGTCGTCGCCTGGACCAGATGGCATATCGTACCACATATTGTACCATCTGGGTGAGCGAGCAAGAAATGTGTTGCTGCATATATTGAATGAATCTTGGCCAGAGGAAAACGTTCCTCAAGAATGAATGAATCACTGAATAAATGAATGATGATGATGATGATGATGATGATGATGATGATGATAAGAACCTTTATTTATCCCTCATTAAAGGGACGGGGGAGACGGCATAGAGGGTGGGGGGAGGAACTACTTGGAATAGGCCTCCTCCGTCCTCTCAGCCCACTCCAGGATGGCTTCCTGTAGGTCGGACCCTACTCCTCAAACCTGGCAAGTCACCACTAGAGCTCACGTCGTACCGGCCAATCACGCTGGCTACTTGTGTAGGGAAGGTGGTGGAACGCATGATACTTGCCAGATTGGAGAGGTGCGTGGAACGCTACAAAGTTTATGCAAATGCTATGGCCAGTTTTCGACCTCTCCGCTGCTCTACTGGTAATGTCATCGATCTTATTACTTACGTCCAGCGTCAAGAGAGATGTAAACAGTTATCTGTCACCATGTTTATGGACGCAAAAGGAGCTTATGACAACGTTGCTCATGGCGCTATAGTTGACGCTCTTGAATCGGTTGGTCTTGGGGACCGAGTGTACCGGTGTACCCCCAACTACTTACACATGAAGTCCTTTTATGTGCAGACGGATGACGGCCCGACCTCTCAACACTACAAACACCGTGGTGTTCCCCAAAGTGGTGTCTTGAGCCCCACAGTATTCAATCTTGTTCTTGTAGATCTCGTGGAATGCAGACCAAGTGCTTTACAGATATCAATGTACGCCGATGACATATGCGTGTGGACATCAAGTGTAACACGTCCTCAGATTGCACGAGGCTTCAAAAAGCCGCGACTTCAATTTCGGCGCATCTTAGCTAGCAAGGTCTCCATATTTCACCTGAAAAATGTGCGCTTGTCGCGCTTACGCGGAAGCCAATGATGTCCTACGCCATATTTATCAATGGGAAAAATCTATGCTACACCAGGACGCACAGATTCTTAGGGATGATCATTGATTGAGATCTCAACTGGAGTCCCAAAGTGGCATAGCCGGAGAAACGCCTAACGGCCATTTCATATCTTTTCAAACTTCTTGGAGGGAAAACATGGGATACGTCAATACACGCAATGTTACAACTCTACAGGAAGCTGTTTCTCGGGTGTCTGAGGTACAGCATACCTGTACTGAGAGAAGTAACATAGACACAATCGAGAGTACACAGGCGCAGACACTTAGGGTTTTTCTTGGATTGCCGCTCTGCATATCAACAGCGTAGATAATTGCGATAGCTCAAGGTTACCCTGTCACAACTCATATGACATTGGAAGTGCTCAGAGCAAACATCAGGCACGTTGCTCACGCCCCTTTCCACCACCTAGCCGTGCTACCGAAAGACCGGCCAAATGCCTCTTTATGTCAGGAGATATCGCCGTACTGTGATTGCCTCCCTATAGATTATACGCCTGCTGAGAGGCTACTTGCACCTTCCTGGGGTTTGGCTCGCCCACAAGTTCGACTCTCAGTACCGGGAATTAGAACGAAAGCTGGACTGTCTTCGCCAGCTCTCAAGCAGGTATCTCTTCTCATGCTGCACGAGACATACAAGGACCATCTCCAGATTTACACTGATGGCTCCATAACTGTGGACGGATCTACAGGAGCTGTGATCTTTCTCGAAAAAGCCGGGACCATTCTGTTTAAAACATCTCACCGGATAACGTCAACTGCTACAGAGCTTGCACTTCACATGATCCATGAAGCTCTACCGCAAAGATGGAGCACATTAACCGGCTCGAAGGCAGCCCTGGATTGTTTGCTATTCGCTCTACGTCGTGGACGACAAGACCAACTTCTGCTAGAAATAAGGCATTTATATCACCAGCTAGCAGAGAAAGGACATGACACTACTTTTCAGTGGCTGCCAGGCCACTGCGGCCTCAACGGCAGCGAAAACGCCGATGAGGCTGCTAGGAGGGCTCAAGATGATGCCGTGAAGGAGCCCATCCTCCTTTCACGAATGTATTTGCTTGCCGCATCGGAATGACTGACAGCGCCGCCTGGGATAGTCGCGGCAGCGAGAAAACAATTAAACATATCCTCTGTTATGGTCCTCGCTACAGCTCCCAAAGACAGTCGCTCGTGACCGCGTTGTCACGTTTAGATGACCGGCCGCTTTCTGAGCAGACAATCTTGGACTGCCGGCTGATGCGACCTTCACACCAGAAGGCGGTGAAGGCGCTACTGAGGTTTCTCCGGTCAAGCGACCTGCTTGAACAACTGGGACAGTGCTGCGTTCGTTAGTGTGTGTGTGTGTTTCTTTTTTCCCCTCTCCCACTCGTTTCATGTGTGGGCACTTTTTTCTTCTTTCTTTAAGATCTTTCTGCCTGCCCTTACCCAGTGCAGGGTAGCGAACTGGGCATCTATCTTCTGGCTAACCTCCCTGCCTTTCCCATCTCTTCTCTCTCTCTCTCTGTCTTGACAGATAAGGCAGCCAGTAGAGTTAGCACAAACAGTTGTAGATTATACACAGAAAATAAAATAATAATAAAATACTTCGTGCACTATATCTAGCGAAAAAATACATAAATACATACAGAGAATACAGAAAGAGTTATATGTTGTGAGCAAAACACCCCAAATTTGTCATTTCAGGGAATAGTTCAGGTAATCTATACTGGGGGGGACAACCCAGGACCGTGCCCGGATCCGGCAGGGATGGTTCGGTTCGAATCTCGAATCGGCGGCAGCGCTCGACCACTGTACCCAACTGTTATATCGCAGGCGCAGACACGCTCGTGGAGGAGGTCCGCTGCAATCTGCGGGGCACCCTTCGCGTTCTGTCTTGCGCGACCGTGTAATCGGCGCGCCATCTCCCCTCCACTCCACATGCATTTGACGCGCAACAGTTTCTAATATTTTCTAACGTCACCTTTTTACCATTACTGCAGCAGAGGTCATCATCAAGCTCGTTAAATGCAGCTGGTGCACAGAAGCTTCGCGTATTCTTACAGTAGCGCGAAAGAGCATGCGGTTTGGCATAGCATATTGTCTCTCGTAGTGTGACGTCCTTGTTTACTGGGACCTTGTACTTACTATTCTAGCAATAGCATGTAATTGCTATGAAGTACAAAAGCTTGGGCATGGCGAACATTCCGAGCACGCTTAGTTTATCTTCTATGGGGATTGAAACTAACTGTCCTGATTAATTGTGTTAACTATTCTTTCTATTACATAATTTAAAGCACGGTCGTTATAATCCGCACAATTATCGTGCGTGTAGTGCAATTCCATATGTTTAAGAAGATGTTCTACCAACGATTTATAAATTAAACACCGAAGACAAAGCGGGAATTGTCCTCATCATGGCCGCCATTGCGCTTGTGATTTCATAACGAGTTTTTAGAAGTTATTTCGGAACTCTCTACAAGCGAAATGTAAGAGTAATAGGAGAAGCTCGGGAAAAAGCAGATAAAACGGAATTGCGTGCAAAGTCAAGCCAACTTTTTTCATGCGCATGGAAAGTAGACTTAACCGTTGTAGCTATCATTACGCGAACTATTGATATTGTATTAAAACAGTCGGACAGTAACTAGAGAAAGGACAAAACTAGCAAAAGCAAGTGTAATTACACAAACAACAGATGTGTGCCAACAGCGTTATGCGTATTAAGCAGTTAACCACTGAAATTTCTTGAATAAACTAGTTCGTAGTGTTGATGTGTGGCCCTGTGGCCCTTCTACTCAACAAAAATGCTGTCAAGGACGCGCGCGTTCTCCCGGCGCCAAATGAATTTTCTGCGCACGCAACCGCAGAGGCAAGAAAGCGCGCACTCGCGGCACGCGGACGCCGCTCGCTGTTACCACCTTTCCGGCGTGTCTGTGTAAATAAAGACGGCGAAAGTAATCAGGCAACCTTAGGTAGGAGGCAAACCAACCGAGTCGTCGATAATAACACATCGAATCGGAATACCTTTCATTTGCCAAAGGTTTGGGAAAGTGGGGAGGGGTGTTGGGCGGTCGATCGCCTGCATGCGCCGCCGATAGCATATAGGCAACGCTGCCAATGTAGGACAGGGCCGGCACTCGCGGATTCCGAGCTAAACAAACTTCTGTGTTCGATAGCGATTGCCGAAAATTAGAAAGGCAGGCGTGACATATTTTCCCCTTTTTTCATTTTGTTTACACCGGTTTACTTACGGGAACTACGCTGTGCGCTGGCAGAGTTTTGCATATATATAACTGTCGTAACATCAACTGTCAATCATAATCATCACCATGTGGTCATAGAAGCTATAAAACAAACGTTTAAAGTGATTAAAGAAGCAATCACTTTTAAAAAATTTATGCAGATCCAACGTACACGTTGGAATCTCTGTGAAACGAAGCTTTCGTGAAGCGGTAACAAACAACTCTGCATCGACGTCTCACAGTGCGCATTCGCATGAACTGCTGTTTGAATTTCAGCTTAGGTTGTAAACAGTCCCGCGAATGAACATAAATATGGCTTCACATTAAAGTTCTGACCGGTACTGGGAAATATTAAAGTAAAGTAAGAGTAAGTATTAGAGTAAAGATAAATATTGCATGAAATTACACGTTGTGTAGGTGTGAATAAAGAGAACTGTACGCATCTCATTCCGTTTTATGGCATTTAAGTAACCCCTTGCCGAAAGCTTCGCTTGACAGAACCTTCAGCATGTGCATTGGACTCGCTTAATTTCTTTTAAATGTGAAGCATTTCTTGGCAAAAATGTGCCACTTTGACAGTACTTTGACAGCCGCCTACGTCTTGGTGCTCTCATGATCGTTTTGTTAACTTGGTATGTACCAAAATTGGCAAAGCACGACAAGAGTGCATGACGAACATAAATGATAGATAAGGACATGAATGTCACGACTCATGACATGCGTATTATGTAGTTCATGAAACTGCCGCCTACGTCTTCGTATGTACCAAAATTAGCATAGTGTGACAAGAGTGTATGACGAACATAAATGATAGGTCATGACATGCTTGTCATGTAGGTTATGAAACAGCCACCTACGTCTTGGTGCTCTCATGATCGTTTCGTTAACTTTGTAGGCTCCCCCACACTGCTTCACATAACATCGATACCTGCAGGATGGGGGATCTGCCGGCTTTTTTCGTGTTTCAATTAAACACGACTACGAAATCCTAGATTTACGAGAGCTAAGAGTGGCAGAGTTGACAAGGCAACGGTTGTATGCAAGCTACGGTGCACAAGATTATATGAGGCCACCACTTAGTGGGAAATAAATAAATGAAGCAATCTGAGAAGCCAGAGGCAGGATGTAGAAAAGCGAAGTTACTGCAAAGCAGACACTTCAGGCGTACGCGAGAATGTTTTCTTTTATTTGCAAGCGAATCTTACTGCTCGTAATAATGATTAGCTATCGCTCACAATAATTGCTGCGTACTTTTGGGAAAACTGCAATGTCTTTTTTGACGTAATATGCGATCAATAACAGATTTGTGGGCCAATATATATATCGCACAATCTTATAAGATTGTGCGAGGAGGGAGAGGTGGGGACGTTATGGCAGGGACCTTTATTTCTGTTTACTGTCATTATAAGGATTTTGTGTTTTCAGCTCTCAGGTTAAGCGAATAAGGTTTATTAACTCAGGGGTAAGAAACGAAGGAGAAGTTAAGCACGAACAAAGTACAATGATCCGATTGGAAACAGACGGCATATAAATATTGGCATTGTCAAAGACTGCAGCTAACAGAAAGGACATTTGCATCGAGGAAACTATTGGTACTCAAATAACATAAATGCGCCCCTAGTTATACACATTAAATGGCATTCACAATAAATAATGTCTCGGAAAGTCGTGAACTCATTTTCCGTTCTAAGATTCACACGCAAGGCAAGTGGAGAAGACAACTCTGTTCCTCCGCTGAATGAGCTGGTCTCAGACGGCGAACCGATATGCCGCGATGGTTTAAGTTCTGTACGACGTCACACTTTCACCGTCGCGCCGGAGGCACTATCGGCAATGCAATGGCTGGTCTCATCGTTCACTGAACCTTGACACTGCGACGGTGTACGAGCGTCACGCGCCAGCGTCAGACACGTGGGCGGCTTTCGCGGCTGAATGGCCCCGAAATCTAGGCTGAGTGTGGAGAGCGGGACGGGCGAACTGAATTGCAACGAGTCTGCCTGCAGCCAGTCAAAGGATAAGCGTGCAACGAGGTTGTCTCGCACAGACAAGGCGAGTTTGACAAACGAGAGCGCCGCATGGCATCAACACTGCGGAAGGAATGTGCTCCCATGCATCGCGCCTGTGACTGACTTTGTCCAGCGCTGTCAGTGCAGAATAATAACTTATCCTCGCGTCTATTGCATTTGTTGATGTCCTCCGTGTTGCCAGTGCTAGTTTGTGTGCTTTGTGTACTTTGTGTCACTTTGTGTGCTATACAAAAAAGTGCGTTCCGCACTTTTTTGTTGCGAGTGCTCAGCTATAGAGAAATCTAGCTTCGGACGATCAAAATATTATTCCATAAATAAATCCCCCCGTACTGCTTGACTAGCCTCGCGGTGATGACAGCCAACCCTCGTGGCAATATTGTAAAGTAAGACGCCATCTAATGCGGTTACCGCTATAGATGACAAAATCTTTAAAAAAATGTTTAGGAGCATAAGGATAGCATATTTTATTTTTCAGAAAAAAAACTGCCACATGACAGTTTAGCTTATATCATGGTTTTTCATTGCTCAGCGCCAAGGAGGCGCTCGATGCTAACTAGCAATGATTGACCTGGCAAATGAGTGTGCGATTTAAGGTAACCATCGGTTTGCCAAAAGACGCCTGCTTAATGCAAGACTCCCTGGCTCTAAGTCGCTTACAAAAAGGCGTCCAAGACGTGCTTTCGCCGGATTCGTTAATGAATTGGTGGTTTACTTTTATTTGCTTCTATTTCGAGCTGACTTTGACTTGGAGTAATTCAAGCTGAAGGAGGGTGGGTGATTGGACAATTATTTGATCAGTTGTTAAGAAGTGAAGATAGGAGGGCGGTATTGCTAAGTAATGAGAACAGGCGAAGCACTGACAGAAGGCGAGTGTAAACTGAATGTGGAGGTGAAAGCGACAAGCACAGTTTACAACAGTTATGTGATAGCGTAAAGAAATGTCCTACACAAAGAATGAACGGGTAAGAAGCATAAGGTGATGTTAAGCCTTTCGGACAGTTAGGGGGGATGCAGAAGTATACATGACACAGGCGACAAAAATAGATTATTTTCATTAAGCTTTTTCACAGCAGCCTGCTCAGCAGATAACATGCTGGCCGCCTAAGAAGGGTAGTCGGCAAGCATGTCAGGTGCCATTATAAATCAATGGTCGAATTGAAATTGACCACTTCTGAAAATGTTTCTTCGATACAGGCATACAGGAATCACTGCTCGAAACTTCCATTTAGCACTTGGAAAGTACTAGAAGGAATTATATGAGCAGCTATCCTTCTGGCAGCGACCAAGAAAGCACGCACCTCGAGAAGAGGAAGAGTGGCCGGCTCTTTTCAAGGCTGCCACGCGACGTGCGCATTATTCCACCGGAGGCTATATTTAGTATCCGCCAAATTTCTCAGCCTCATCAACAGCATCGAAGGAGTAGTGAGTGAGCCCTGTTTACGCTCAAGAACCGGCCTTCATCGCCGTCTGCCCACGGTTTTGTCGAGGCGCACTCTCCTTCAGGAACCGAGCGCTTTCCGCCTTGAGAGGCCACGCCGGACCGGCACGACGCTTCTTTGCTTCGTGCGTGAGCAGAGAAAGTGAGCGGAGGGCTGATGGCTGCAGCTGCTGTGGAGACGGAACGCGAGCAGAAAGGGAAACGGGACCTCTTCTCCCAAGACAGCTTTCGTTGCCAAACGGATCTATGCTCGGTTCGATACGAGGTTGATAGCAAACCCTCGACAACGGTTTGACGATTGCGACAGAATGGTATGGCTTCGGCTTGTGGCAGAGCGTGCAAATTCAGTTTACCCCCGCCATACCACTCTCCATCACTTCGCAGCATTCTGTTTTTTTTCTTCAAGACCACGCTGTTTGGTGATACCCTAGATGAGATACAGCGTTGAAATAGCACCAGACGGTCGACGTCCCACTCTATCGAACATTGTTTCTTGCGCATTGCAGGTGGAATTCAGGAGGCCGGTCTAGTTGGCATCCGCTTAGACAAATAATGCACGTTCACTTGCAGAAGACTAGTCTCGCTGGATTGCTGACATCACCCAGGGGAGTCCAAACACAGTCGCAGTCGTTGCAGGACTGAGCCTTTGGCATCTGCTACTATGACCCACAGTTCAAGTTTCACCTGATCATCCGCTCGCATCTGAAGGTTCGTGTAGTGGATTGAAATTATTTTGAAGATAACTTGTTGCTCTGCTTGTTTTACATGTTGCTGTATACTTGGAGAACTTGTTCTTATACTGCATTAGCTTTGCTATCGCGAACTGACTTCTGCAAATCCTAATGAGTAAAAGGAAATGAGTCCGGCAGTGGATCTTTGCAGACTTTGAGAAATGATGTGTGATAGGATGCAATGTTCTACGCCTACTTCAAATATGTTTGTGTTCAAAATATTTTGGTGAAACAGCTAGAATGCTCTTTCGCGTTCACTTCGGGAATCGCTTTACGCTGCATAGAACAGAAGAAGGACATAACTCACGCAGTACTTACAGTCTAGAAAAAAAAACGTGACAATATTTAGCCATAACATTTTATGTGCCCAGCTCCAAGAAACCGCAATGAATTTGTTTCCACAATCTCTTCAAAGTACTAGGTCCCAGAAATATATGTTGACATGGTACAATGAGATATACAATGATAATAACTACCCAGGAGAATTGAGTATTCAATGCGCAAAGTGGCCCTTTGCAGGCATGTATAGCGTTTTTCAAGCTCGTACCGTTAGCCCATACTTTGGCAGCTGCTGTCGGAGGCTGTGTAGTACCTGATTTCACTTTTATTCGCCGTCCGACGGAAATATATGCCAGTTGGAGTAACCGTTTTGGTGAATCACACACGTGTTTTTTTAGTGTATGGCATGAGGAGGACTCTCGCTGTGGTGGCACATTGGTTTAATTTAGCCTCATAAAAAGCACAACTACGAAGATCTAGTCATTTGTGTTTTTTCTCACGGCTCTGTAAGTTAACAAAATGTTCCTGTTAAAGGCCAGCTGTAGAGTCTTCTCAATATGAGCTGATTGCAGTTTGATCGACTTTTCACTTTACCTTCACTTGCGGCCTCAGTTTCATTCGCATGCAAGTCGCAACGTTGTTAAAGCTATTGCAAAACCTTAAAAAATAATTGGCGTCTGCTTAGGCAGCTCTGTGATCACGACATCACGTTTTGTGTCGAGCATTTCCTGTAGAATATTTGATCCAATCACAAGCGCTTGCTTTCCCCAACAATGACGTTACGATGGCGACTTAGGCTCAACCGTGACCACAAGCCGCATGGTTGACTTATGCGAAAGTTCCGCATTCGACGTTTGAAATTCCAAATCGACATAACGAGTTTTAATTCAAGTAACAAAAGTTGATCTTGAGTTATCATCGGTACATGAAGCCCTGCCTCGAGATTTTGCATACATACCAGCATATTCCTTTGAATTATGATTTGAATTTCCACATTTGTCATGGTAAGGTACGTTGAGAATGTTATTCGAAAAGAATCCTCAGGGCAATACACTCACAGCATCTATTTAGTTGTTTTGTAGAATCAGGAGGAATCAGGTACTAGTTTTTAATCGATACTCTTTCATTTGAACTACGATTCTTATATCGTTTTGATTATTAAATAAGAACATGAAGAATTTGAAGACAGTTTGACAACTGCTTCCGAACAGACAGAACGACCACCTGCTTCTAAAGATGGAGAGAAAATAGGACGGCGAAAAAGAAAAAGGAGAAACATAATACAACCGAGTTACATTCTAAAGGCACAGAGCGTGAATCAAAGTGTCAACAAGAAAGAGTAACTGGGCATAACGGTAGCTAATAGCAACTGTGAATGTTACTGTACTGTGAAAAATACGCGTAATCCGGAAAATGCAGGTTTGGCTTCCATAGGCACGGAGTTGTCTTTTCGTCTACTTTCATTTTCCTTCAATTAGTGATATGAGGTGCAGAGGTTCGTGTATGCGGTTCGTGTATGCAGTTCGCGTATGAGGTTCGTGTATGCCACGTTCAGTCGAAAGGGATGGTGCAACGTCTCTAAGCCTCAAGGAAGTGGTCGCGGAATTTTGGATCTCACTTCTGTGTGAATATAACGCAGAAGGTTATCTTGGGGAAGCGGAAGATTTCAGAGGCAATCTTTTTCTTTATATCCATATGTTTTTGCCTTGTTCAAAGCGTCGGCGTTGGTAAAAATATTCTTATGTAACGTCGGTATTGGAGTTCATTTAGGACAGTTTCATCAGCTTTTTTTCGTTTTCTATATGAAACGGGGGATCTTTTGAAGTTTTCCGATTAGAGCAGTTTATGACAGGATACCGGCAGGCCACGTATCCACATGAACGTGATGCCATGCTCAGCAATCTCAGCCTTGTGGTGAAGATAAGCAATCCCAAATGCTGCGGGCTGGTTATTACATTGCTTGTGTCTGTTCCACATACTTGGTAGGACTGCTTTAGAATCCGTGAACATCACCCATGTTTTTGACCGCTGCTATCGAAGTACATATACAAGGGCCTCCTTAATGCCATTTAGCTCTGCGGGCGTAGTGGATGTCGCTCGACCAAGAGGAAACGAGAATCGTTGCCCTGTAGAGGACACAGAAAGTCCACACGAGGGGCGACGTTGAGTTGTGGCTACGTCCGGAGGACGGCTTTACACGTGGCTTGCAGACTATCTTCGAGGAGGCCAACTTTTCATGTGTACTCGGGATGACCCCACATCTCTTTGAGCCATGCGTGATGTCTCTTTCTTTCCACTCGAGTTGTTGAATCGGCGCCAACAAGCCATTCAGTCAAAAAATTCATTCCCTAATCTGAAAATAGACTTCCCGCACCGAATTAAATGCTCTCGTGGACATTGTCTACTTACACCGATTTAACAGCTGCGTCTGCATAATCATTTGTGGAACACTGAAATGTTCACATTGGACAGCTTAGCAGGTATGTGCAGAACAAAAGGTGTAAATGCATTCACCTACAGTATTTTCCTGACTTGACACACAGGAAGTGAAATGATGAAGTATGTCTGCAGGTGGATGTAAGCTGAAACATGTTTACTCCGAAGCAGCCGCTGGTAATTTACTGACATAGAGCTCAAGAGCCCGCAAGACGTGCAGGTGATAAAACACACTAAGAAATACTGGACAAGACAAGGAGTCAAGATTGCATTGCAAGCATTCCCTTAGTGGCAGTCGAGATATGCCGTCATGAACAGATTGCTTGGTATTCTTTTGCGTTACATTTCCTTCGCGAAAGAATGAAAGAATCAGCGGTACGTGATAGAGCACTTCTGTATGTCGTAAACACATTACCTAATCGATTTGACGCAGGACACTCAGACGAAGCCACTGCGATAAGGACTTCCCAAATCTTTCGCACGTGGCTGACGACAGCCCTTTGAGGGTCACAACACTTCATAGGAGAACAGCGAATGAAACCATCGAGATTGCAGGCTTTTGTTTCGAACGCAACCTCATTAAAATTTGTTTTGTGGGTTCTCAGTAGAATAATTTATGCATTTTCATTTCTTTAATTTCATTTATCTCACTTTAAAAACCTGAAGGCATTACATAAGGAGAGGCTTGACTACATGCTTTCATTGCTCATCTGAACATATAAATATACAAGTAAAAAGAAAACCTAATAAAAGTACCAAGAAAGTTATCGGGTACGAACAACAATGGTAAGAAAACACTAGTATTCCCTAAGGCTGCTGAGTGTGGAAAGAATAAATTTGTAATTTGTCATGTTCGACCAGGGATGCGCGTTAAGGGTAGGATATGATTTCGGGGAGTAGGAGCTCGCAAAGGCGGTTTTAGCAAAGCATACCTTGAAAGCGGGTGGTAGTAGCAGAACTGAAGGAGGCGTACTCGGAGATATGAGACAAAGTGATGCAATTGATGGAAGGTCGAGCGCGCCTTTTAGCTGTGTAGCTCTAGATTGCCCCATGCAACGAATCGGGTGGCTTGGCCCTGAGTCACTTCTAGGTGGAAGGCGAGGTACACTTAAGGTGAGTGTCAGACAGTTGACGTCTATTCGAGTTGGGTCGGATGTACGTTAGGTGCGCAAGTTTCTTCATCTTTGGAGAGGCTTTGCGAAGGTTACGTTGCAAGTACTCGAGCATGCGCGAACCTTCAGGGCAGTTAGTTTCAATGTGCGCTACTTGTGATCGTGAAGGGTTCAGGTGAACACCTAGATACTTGTATGAAGGTGTGTGTTCAACGAGGACTGATTTAAGGTGGTAGGTATGGCGTGTTACGATGCGTAAGCGGTACAATGTCGTGATTTTACATTTGTTAGGGTTTAATGGCATGAACCCCGTACCCCGCCAAGTTGCGATTTATGTGTTTAGATAGAAGCTCTCAAAGTAAATTTTCCTCTTATTAGGAGTGAGTGGGTGGCAGAATGAATCGAAAAATTGGTGCAGCGCAATGGAGCACAGATTTGCATAGGCGTGCTGTGCTCAGTGGGAAAATATACGTAGGAGTAAATAAGTGTGGCTGTATCAAAGCGCAACTGTGGCGAGCGATGCGCACACCGCGTGTCAGAAACTGGACGCCGACATAAATCTTTGAGCCTGATTGCGGACCAAGCGGAAAGGTTATTCAGGTATGCGCTTCACAAATGGTATTCTAACAAACAAAAAAATAGAAAAGAATTACGTGAAGGGTCTGATGCCTTGCTCTTGTGGCTACCACCGGGTTTATTATTTATACGCAGGGCAGAAAAGCAATTCACGATTTCATTGTGCTCTTTTTTGTAGCCGTCCGCTAGTGGCCTTTCTGCCGTGGCTGAATGTGCAAAAGGTGCGTATAAAACAGTTGCCGCTACGAACTTTCCGGTGTAGTCTGCGAACAAGAAAGGTGCTTATGTCGTAGAAAAACGTGCCAGAGGAAGGGAGCTAGACAAAGAAGTCTCATTTCACGCCATCAGTCAGCTTGCGCAACGTCCTTGCCAGTGGAACCGCTTACGAAGGCTTGCATAATGCCTACCTGTCTTCGGAATCAAAACCGATTCGGATACAAGAGAGTTCTTTTTCCTGTCCTCGTACACGACGTTCGCCTGCTTGTATTTCTCCCGTTCGATTCTGAACTGTAGTGCTGACGCACGTAGGTGCCCCGCGCCACTGTTTCATTACTGTTGCAACGTATCGGCGTAAACAACGGGGCAATCCGCGATTTCCGCCACCCTTGTCGAGAGCCTCTGTGCTCCTCCAGCATGCGCAGGTGCAGAGGCAGCTTTCGTTGATTGCGACAGGCATGGGCAAGGTCAGTGGCGCCGCCCCGCTTCTGTGCGGCGGGTTTTTCCTCGCGCCGGCATGCGTCGATCACAAAGAACACTAGCGTTTTGAGTTAAGCACGTGCACGCACGCACGCACGCACGCACGCACGCACGCACGCACGCACGCACGCACGCACGCACGCACGCACGCACGCACGCACGCACAAAATGTCGACTTGAGCAGGTCGTGTAAGGCGTAGAGCGGGTAACCGATTTTTCTATTAAAATATTAGAATTTCTTCGAAAAGAACGGACGAAGACGAACGATTAGGTTGTGTTATGAAATTATAAAATTTGCGAGTAAGGAATGAAGACAACTGTAGATGTAAATTTTTAATTTATGTTCACATTGGTTGTCTATACTTGCGTCGTTCGTGTGGTGTTATAGCCTTTTTCTTCCTCCACGAACGGTGGTGTTGCTGTGTCAGCATTTTTCCATTATGTGAGATATTTTGAACAATGTTTCACATTTTCATTATCTATCGTGTGTGCTGTTTCTGCTACCTATCATTGTCAGGCAGCCGGCACCATCTTTCGCCGAATTTCCGGTATTTTACTTTCATTAAAGAAGTAGATACGGATGACGCAATTCACGGGGGATTGGATATCGCTCGGAGGCGCTTTCATTGTGCAGTGGACATTAATATGATTGGGATGATAATGATGGCAGCATATGGGCGAAAGTTATTTGCTGTATACTTCTGAAGATTAGAAGGGCATCACGTGTTTATCAACAAACGGCAACGTCCGGATGGCTGAGTAAATAATGACAGCGCAGAATAAGGGTGATAGCTCTACTGCAACTGATCTGTTACGCAGCTTTTACTAAGAAAAGGGAATATTATGAGGAGTGTCGGACAAGAAATATAGAAGCAGCAAATTGACATGTGTAATGTGGGACATCCGTGTTGAAACTACACTCACTCGAATCTCACGATATTCGCGTCAATCCCTTACCACGAACTACAGCACTTGGATATACGACAAGGGGCAGGCCGGCACTGTTGTGAACAGGTGACAGCAGCGACTTTCACAATGGCGTGAAACGCGTGCCTTTACCGCTTTGGTCCTTAGTTCTGTAGGCTACAACAATGCAACGAGCTCAAAATCTCTCCGAGTAGCGTGCGTGATCCGATGCGCACGCACGCGGAGGAGACGCCTTGTTTCCTTCCCATTTGCGGCTATTGTGGGCAAGTTTCCTTGATGGGGGTCCGACGTGGTTCTCCAAAGCAGTGCGCGCGAGTTTTCCTCGTGCGAAGTAGCTCTCACGAGAGAATATGCCTGACCGTGCGCGAAAACTTGCGTTGCTTTGATTAACGGCCATGTTTCGCCAGCGGGCGGCAACTAACTGCAGCACCGTCCAGTCCAGCAATTGGACGAACTGGTTTACGTCGCCGTCCGTGTTCAAAGGCCCGCAGCACGTGCTCGCTGCGCTCTCGGCTTCCGCGAGGTCTGCGCGCTCGCTTCCGTGCCGCCGGCGCCGCGCTCCGCACGCGTCGCACATCTCGGGCGCACGCTGGTGCCTCCACAGGTGCCTCGTCTCGCTCGGCCACAACCAAGGCGCGCCGCCAGGTATCGCGACGCCGCCCTCAAGTAAGTGGAGCTTGACGAGCGAACGTCTAGGGGCAGTGTTGAAGCGCGTAGCCATGGCACACGGACGCTTGCGGATGCTGAGGGATAATAATGTTAATCCCAGCCAGCGCCATGTCTTCGCTACGGGAAAATTGCCTTTCTTGTTCAGTCGCACTGTGCCATTCACAGGCTTACACGTAGGTTTTCGAGATTCTGAGCGAAAAACCCTCTTTTTTTATTAAGTAGTACTCTCTAGGCGCATTGCAGAAACGTGCAGGTTTCGGGAGTGAACCGATAACTGCACCTCCATACGAAGGCCTATGTTTGCCAAGCAAACGTCACCATCGCTGCGAAGCCGTGACTGGAGCGCGAAGGCTACAAGAAAGTGACGAGACGCGTTCTTGTTTTGGCCTAAAAAAGATCTCTAGCGTGTGCCTTCCTTTTTTTCCTTGCACTGCTGTTTTGTTTTTGTGAGTAAGGCTTCCATGATGAATTATGAAATAGCCACTGATAAATGAAGCTGTTTTACTTTAGCTCCGACATGCAAGACCGGTGTCGCTTGAACTTCATGTCCGCGCCGCATTGTTGCAGCACATAGCACATCATTCTATGCTAATAATGTAATCTGGTAATCAGTAATCTGATGGTTGCAACATTTCACTTTAAAGAGCAGATTCATTAAAGTCAAATGCGGAGGAAAGTCAGTAATAGAAACGGGAAACTATTGACAATCTTGCACACGGCTGCTTTCGTACTCATGATAAGAGCACGAAATAAATCTCTACAGCGGTCACCAGTGGTCATTTGTATTCTTGGGGAAGTGAATGGTTCAGTGTCTTCATAAGTGCGTCAGTATTCGCCGTAATCTTGTCTCCTTCCGTGCGCAAAGTACTTTCGTTTCTCTTGCCACGCACTGCTATTCATATGCCGGTCGTTTCCGTTAAACATTCTTGCACGATTTCGCGCGCTTACTTAACCGACCTCTCATCCTGCCGGGATATCGTTCGTTCATGTTTGTTTAATGGATTCGATCACGTAGCTTGTGACCATGTCGTTGAGGCAAATCAAACTTGGCTCGCGTGTAACACAAAACGACCAATTCGTGTCCGATGTAGCAGACAGCCGGGAGTCGCGCTGTTAAAAATTCTGCGGCGTTTGCTGAAAAAAGAGGAAAATAAGGCTCTGCAATTGCCCCACCGTCACATTCACCGGCATATCACTTCTAGTTCTGACGGCCTTGCAAAATTCCGGAAGCGCAGAAACGAGAACGGTGGATCTATTTCCGCATGCGTGACCGCATTCAAAGTATCGGTTGCGCGTGCAACACGGCGGCGTCGCCAGCTTGGGGTCGAGGCCGAGTTCGTTTTCCGGCCCCGAAGAGGAAGCCCAGTGTTCCTATGGCCTGTAATGTTTGTTCTCGTCTCTCCTTTTTGCACAGATGCCTGCCATTGTTTGGTCTCCTAAATATCCGTCACCCCCTAGCACGCTCGTGTGACAGGGGAATGCCTGCGATTTGGCCTTTCAATGAGTTAAAGGAGATTCTATAGGTATATGTAAAGCTATGAGCCGGAGTTCAAAATTAACTGGTTTATTGTAGAAAAGGAAATGGGAAGGCGGTGTGTTGTAGCCGACTATGAAAATTATCAGTGAGGGGCAGAGATTTCTAATTTGTGCATACAAAACACACAGTCATCACTCCTCATACCAAGTAATGTGTAAAATGCTTCCAGTTCTGCGCTTAAGTTTTCATTTAATACGCTGTTTATAGAACGCCTCAATGACATCAATCTAACAAAATATGTTAACTGAGTAAATCTACGAAATCATTCACTGACTTAGACCTATAGTAGGAGTGTTCGGATGAAATTTCCGAACGGAAGCGATTCGAATCGAATAAAGGTATTGGAGAAAAGCGACTTTCGAACATCGAATACTTTGTGTTTTCTAAACAGAGTGAAGTATTAAGTCAGTGTGGAGCTCGTTCAGGGATAAAATAAAATGATGGTGGTGACGTTGCTAAAGCGGGGGTTACCCTGGCATTATAAGCCCTGCAAATGAGGTTTATACACTTTATTTGGCATATGCATGTAACACTTCTCGCAATTAGACATCTGGACATTTGAAGAACTTGTCAATTAGTAATAACAACTTTCAGTTATTTTGCGCACCAAAACAATCATTTTGCAAATTGCATGTCTCTCTGTTGTTTCAGATGCATATGATTCAATGTTTTCTGTCCACTTTATGCATTGTTTCTTGCCTCACTTCACATTAACTGTATACTACTCACTCATGCTTCCGGCCCCGTTATGGCGAGCAGTACCTCTCAAATCGTAAATAAATAAATTGCAATATTGAAGCAAGGAAACAGCACTTCACCAGACGCACCTACAGTGTTGGGTTCGTTGAAAAAGAATATTGTAATTTTACACCCCCGCACATTATTTAAAAAAAATGCAAGCATTGTGAGACTGACCGTATAGTAAATCCGAACAATAAATTACCATACAAGCATCTTAAAAGCGAAGCATCTTAATTTAATATTTGGGAATTATTAATTTGAAGTTATTTGCCCTGTACCTTCGGTTCTCGAACTGGTGTCTCTGTGCAGCAACCGCAGCTCTCCTACAGCGGAATCATTGCGAACGGTGCTTTCTTCCTGTGTTCGCTGTGTTGCTGTCACCTCCCTTCAAAAGAGTAGGCAGGCGTTGTGCCCCTTCCGGTGGCAGTTGCCAGCCTGCTCCTCGCTTTCCCTTTCCCGTTAACTGTGTATATGTGTATATGTGTTCAAAACAAATAATAATAATAATAATAATAATAATAATATTAATAATAATAATAATAATAATAATAATAATAATAATAATAATAATAATAATAATAATAATAATAATAATAATAATAATAATAATAATAATCCCTACAGGCACCACTATTCGAAAGAAATGATTATTCGGCAATTTAAAATAGCTAATTTTCGAACAGAATAGATTCGTATTCCAGATATCAAACATTTCCACGTCCCTGATATAGAGAAACTGGTTTGGTCGTAATCTCCGAAAGGAAGTTTTCATCTTTTCGGGTATGCGTCTTTGTTTTATTTTATTATGGCACATAAAATTTCGGAAAAAGCGAGTCACTTATAGTCATTTTTGCACTGCCTATTGTGAAACCGTTGCTGCTTCCTAAAGGTTTTTTTTTTCTTAGGCAATACTCTCTGGGGGAAAACTCTCCCGGACTTTGTTGACTCTGGCTGCATCTGCTGCTTCTGCTGCTGCTGTCTTCCCGAACAGCTTACACAGAAAACATCACTAATATAACGAATCTGCTTATGTGTAGCCACATCTGCTCTACTCCTGCAAATGTACTGGCGGGTGTTTGTGTTCTTTACGTAATTACGCCATTAAACAACGAAAGCACCCAAAGATTCTCAGTGCAACAGGTACACGCCTTCAAGCGCACAAGTTCTTTATTAAAGCGAAGCCTTCTACGCCCTATTTTTCGAGATTTGCCGCGTCTAACGAGTCATCTTCTTGCCGAGCAACGTGGGACGATGCCGAAGGTAGCATAACAGTAAACTGGGATGATTTTGGCGATAGCGAAATTAAATGTGGGCCGTTGCCTGAGACAATGTAATCCGTGGTCGCGTGGACCACGTGGGTCGCGTGCTCATGGCTTCGCGTCTTGCTAATTTGCCCCGCAGGCACGTAGTCGGTATGCTGCAGAACACGTTGTGTAAGATGAAAAGCTTTGTAGCATTTAAATTTCGCTTCACGAAAGCATCGCTTCGCATAGAGCGTTTTCATTCTATTTAACTTCTATAACCTAGCTCTGTCAACTACAATTCAGCGACAAAGCGCGTTCCAGGGATTTACTTGGTGACACGTGCAAACTTTGTGGCGCAGGTTCTGCAGGGAGTCACATGTGCAGTGGTCTGGACAAGCATCTCCGGAAACCTCTCCAGTCGACGCAGTTGCGTCCGGAAATGCTCACTTCTGGTTTGAAACTGGTCGAGGTAAGCATGCAAAAAAAAAGTTATCGCAGAAAGATTCCTGACAGCATTGCCAATTGTACTTACTTCGTAAGAAGTAAATTAGTGGAATTTATTGCATCCTGATAAACAGTGAGCAAAATTGAAAGAAAAGTATTTTTGCTCCTTCAAAACAAATGGAACACTAAAATTCAGATCGCGGTTCCGGTTGCGTGTAGTCGGCCTGTGGCTTAATTGTCAAAACAGAAGAAAAATTGCACGTAAACGATTTATTAAGTGATCTCCTTCTGTTAGGCCGTCTATTGTCATAGCTTTTCGCTTGTTCCAGTCAAATTACGCCGTACAACAAGCATCCAGGTGCTATCCAGAGGCATACAGTCTAGCCACCATATTGCCCGTAAAGCATACGAGAATACACATGTTGTTTAGGGAGTTGATAGCTAATATATAGTAAATGTCAGGCTAGTTAGTCCACCAACAGAAGAACATCGAATATTACAATTTCCTTCCGAAGTATTTCGCTAAGGCATGCTTTACGAAAATTGAAAGACAGGGAAAAATGAAAGCAACATAAGCCATGCTGCCAGTTGTTACTTTGGCTGTTCTGCACACACACACACACACACACACACACACACACACACACACACACACACGCACACGCACACGCACGCACGCACGCACACACACACACACACACACACACACACACACACACACACACACACACACACACACACGCACACACACGCACATACACACGCACATACACACACACACGCACGCACGCACACAAGTATGTGAAGAAAACATGCCCAGGAAACCAACAGCCCTCAGGCAATCAATGCACAGGCAAGACAGCAAAGCATACGTATGGGGCGCGGCAGCATCGACACTAAGAAACATCGACTAGAACCAGTGATACGTTTTGATAATGTTGGAAATGTCCACATACTATGCCACCGGCCTGCAAAGACGCGCCTAATTTAGGTTCCTTACTGTAATAATAAATATCTGAGTAAGATAAAGACGACTGCGCTGCGGCGGCGTCATCGCTACTGCCGACAGGTGTGTTGAGCCATAGCCTTTCGTTGAGCTGTCAGGGGGCCTGTTGGCCGGGCCAAGGCTAGCTTAAGTCCGTTAAGGCGCCAGGCTTGGGATAAGTGAAAACGCGCAATGTGGAATAAAAGCAAAACCAACCGTCCAGGCCACATATGACCTCCTCTCGTTGGCTTTTGTCATCGTCTCTTTGTGCCTTTACAGCTTTGGAGGTCGCTATCTAGGCGACCAAGGGCGCTTTGTATAGAGAAGAGGGGCGCAGGAGCGACTCTGGTGTGCCGCTGGTGCAGGAAACGTATGATGATGATTATGATAATGATAATGAGGACGAGGCCCTCAGAAACATGGTACATGCCGAATGTTGGGGTAAGGCCGAGAATCAGCAGGCGTTAGCAAAGCGAACTTGAGGGGTGTTTCATCTAAACAACATAGAGCGAAAAAAGAAGAAAGCGTCATATTTAGGTAGGTAGAGGGCCAGAAGTGGAGGTATGCAGCCAGATTCAAGAATTAAAAATTTCATGGCACTCTAAACGTTCCCGTAACTTTGCCCAAGAGCGGGAGCATCAAATCGAAGCAAAAAAAGAAAGCAAGAATAACGTCTAAAGCAACACAGCAATAGTTGCGGATTTGTCGCAGAATGAGCACAGAAGCCAAAGACCATATTAAAAAGAAAAGCCTTTGTGCTAGAATTGTTCGTAAAAAACATGCCTAGTCAACCCTGATTATCGACATATTAACAAACACGGACGGTCAATGGCAAACTTTACTTACGAACGAAATACTTGGAGCACTTATGTAGTAGCTCGCTCCTTTGGTAGTGGTGGTCATCCCTAGCTATGGCACGGGACATTGACTTGCTGTTTCTAATTTCGTGCGGCGGAGCATTTGGGACCTTCATCTGCGCCCGACTACGGTGGCACTTAAGTTACAAATAGCGAGAACTGGTCGAGTTAGAATATACGTTCACAATCTGTCAGCGCAACAACTAGATAAAGACGAAATAGAAGAGACATGATGCGATTGCTTCTTTACAGTCTGCTGCCACAAACGCTATGGATTGGTTTCGAAACAACCTAATTACTATAAATGTATCTAAGACGCAATTAATCTGCTTCCATAATCCTTTAACGAAGGTAGCCCTAGAGTATCCTCTTGTTTTGCATTCTTCAAATTGTTCAGCTTGTTCTTGTAGACCATTACAGTACTCATCTGTTGTAAAATATCGTGGTTTATATCTTGACAGCGACCTTTCTTGGAACAGCCACCTTGCTTACGTTTGTAAAAAAACTTCGCGCCATATCCTGTCTACTGTACAATATAAGATACTACATGGCCTTATCAGTAAGGAAAACAATAACACATACTTTAGGCTACAATCTACTCCGGTATGGAATAAAAATTTACGGGCACTGTGCTGTCCACTGGCACAACAGATTAAATGCGATAATGCACTCCCTCTTAAAAAAAACATATCTTATGATCTGAGCCTGAATGCTGACACAGACCGTTTCAAAGTACTTTCGATGCCGAATTTCAACGATCTTTTAATGCAAACAGTTGTTTTAAAATACTTCTGGTCCAGTCAATTCCTAGTTCCGTACACATCTTCCCGATGCTTAATGCTCAGGGACCTCTTTTGGAGGCCACGTTGTTCCACAAGGTACGGCACCAGAGCTCGGGTCCCACTATGTGCCCACCTACTTCAATAAATTACCGCACAGCACCTTCTGTGCAAAAATGAAATATAAGTTAAAAAGACTGCTAAGGCGTATCTGTTCGTAAAGGCGTACTTGTTCCGTTTTTTTTTACCGTTATTGCATGTGTTCGTGCATGTGATTGCGCAATTCCTTTGCCCCATGACGGTCAGTCTGGTATATGGTTATGCATTATCTCATGGTAATTTTGTTCACACGCATTGCTGTACTTCTATGTTTCATTATGCTCAACGAAAATTCTTTTCATAGACACTGTATAAATTCTAATTAACCGTTTTTGGTGTTCTATACTTGAGTTCGCTGCTCATAACTGGTCTATTAATGTACCGTGTATGGTTTTGCTGCCTACAAGGCGCTGCCGCTCAAGCCTTCAAAGGCTTTGGCAGGCCTGTATGAATGTACTGATTTGATTATTGGCAATAAAGGAATTATTATTTAAAAAAATCACAGGCGCTGCCTATCAACTGAAGCTTGAGAGAGAGAGAGACAAAAAGAGAGAGAGAGAGAGAGAGATGCAAATGAGAGAAAGGCAGGGAGGTTAACCAGAGTTAAAACCTCCTGTTTGCTACCTTGCACTAGGGGAAGGGAAAGTGGAAGTAAAGACGGAAAGAAGGGCGGGACAAAAATAAAAGCGTGAGAAAAAAATATGAAAAAGGATGGGATGGGGTCATTATAGTCTTTCTAATAGGCCACTCTCACGTAAAAAGGTCAACAAAGCCTTGACCGACTTTCGCTGCGACGACAGTTCATGTCGGCATTCCAAAACTGACTGTTCTGAAAGTGGCCTGTCGTCAAGGCGTGCCAACGCGGTCGCTAGTGAGAGCCGGTGCGCGCTGTATTGAGGACAGTGGCAAAGCACGTGTTCGATAGTCTCCTCGCCGCCGCAGTGACTGAGGCTGAAGCTTAAATGCAAACGCAGGGCCAGTGTGAACCCTCTTATACATTCCCCACTTTCGGACTCCGTAGCTTGCTTTTAGTTTTCGTTTTTCTCGCCTTGGTTTATTCCGCATTCCTTATATTGGTCATGCGTTTGCATTAAAACTTCATTTGGTAGACAGCGCCTGTCGTTGCCTTCGTTGTATAATTGTTGCACTGACATATCATGAACTAAAAATTCTGCTTCATATAGTGTTATAGACATCAACGTCGAGTAGGATGTTGGTCAAACTCCTAAAAGAAACGGGATCAGAACGACATTTGAGACATTATGCCTCTGCAGGTGTCAAGGTAGCGCCAATAGATGCCCGCGATGCTGCGAGAAAGGTCTTTGTGGATAGCCTTTCCACTGCTGCTGGCAGTGGCAGCTGCCGAGGAACCGCGGGATCGGCCACTGGGCGGCGTTGAAAGACTGGCACGAGGCCTTCAGAAGAGAGTGCACTGCACGGGTCTCTCGGCCTTCGAGTGCGTACAGGTGAGGAGTTTGATCACAATACAGCTGCACGTCTAAATATCGCTCATGTTTGCATTCACCAGCATTTCACAGTAGTGCCTTTGTCATTGCCGTGTGTACGGGTGGACTTCTCAGCGTAGTTTCTGAATGCATACGTAGGCCATACACGTATGTATGCGTATGTTTAAGTGTACTATGGGGTAAGTCCTTTCTTCCCCTGATTATCCGCCGTAGTTTGCTTAGTGGCTATCGTGATGGGCTGCTAAGCACAAGGTCGTGGGATCGATTCCCAGCCGCGGCGGCCACATTTTAATGGGGTTAAAATGCGAAAACATCCGCGTGCTTAGATTCATGTGTATGTTAAAGAATCCCAGGTGGTCCAAATTTCTGAAGTTCTCCGCTACGACGTGCTTCATAATCAGGTCATGGTTTTGGCACGTAAAACCGCATAATTTATTCTTTTTCTTTCCCCAATTGTCTGTGTTAGCTACCGGAGAAATATAGAGCTGCTTCAGGCGGTCATATGAACGGAGTGCCTGTAGATCATATCTGTTGATACGCACACAAGGCTCAGCCATGGGGGACACATCGGTGCGGTCAATGCTGCAGCTTTATAAAGACTTGTTAATTACTTTCGGAAAGTACAGCATCCCTGTGCTTGGCAATACCTGCAAAACAAACCTGCGTGTACTCCAGGAACTACAAGCTCAATCCCCAACGACGTGTCTCGGTCTTCCGAAGTGTGCGTCTACAGCAGCAACGATTGTCATAGTACGAGATCAACTAATATCTACGTATTTAGCCACCGACGCGCCACGGATCCCATGAGTAGCTCGACGCAGAGATCAGGGAAGGCCACCATCATATGGGGGACAAAGGATACGATATATCAGTGCTTGCCTAGTCATTGTGGCATACATGGCAATCATCGAGTGGACGCAGCTGCCCGATCTGACTATGACGGCGTCAACTGCGTTGCCGTTCCTCTTTCGAGAGTTGCCGCAGCAAAAAAAAAAAAAAAAAAAAAAAAAAAACTTTCCGCACTTGCGCGTGACCTAACATTAGTTCAATGGAATTCATTAGAATTCACAAGTCACCTCCATACCTTGAACCCTAACTTACAGCTCCGTATTCCGCTCGACCTTCCACGACGTAACTGCACCCTTCTAGTCCGTCTATGGCTTGGAGTAGCATTTTCAAATGCGTACTCTTTTCTTATCGGAATGGCCAACAGCCCACTTTGTGACTTCTGCGGGTGCAACGAAACAATCGCACACCTTCTTTTTGAGTGCCTTCATTTCAACCCGGAAGGAGCAGCCCTCTCAGCCACTTTAGACCAATTGGACAAGCGCCCAATAACTGAAAACAACATCCTTGGAAATTGGCGTACGTGAACATCAGTGCAATCCGCTATGAAGGCGCTGCTGCGTTACTTAAAGGACACGGGACTTTGTGACAAATTGTGACCGCACACTGTGTAACGTAGGGTGGGACAGCGGCACTGTGTAACATTAGGAATGTATGCCTTAGCAGACTGGACTATAGTGCCCGCAGAAACAGTTTTTTATCGTGTGTATATGTGTGTGTGTGGGGGGGGGGAGGGCTTTCTTTCCATTATTTTTTTCTCTCACCTATCGCATCCCTTTGCCCCTTCTCGGTATAGGGTAGCCAACCGGAGGTAATCTCTGGTTAACCTCCCTGTCTTTCCTTTGCACTTCTCAGTATCCACAGCCATGAATCGAAACGCAACTTCTTGGCCGAGGCCGCAAGGCTCGCCCTTGAAGCCGAAATAATGTGTACTGCTAATGTGCACTATCAGGCCTGAAGGAATGCCAAACTGAAACAATGTAGAATACTGCTGATGTATAAAAAGCGAAACTGCAAAATGTGATAAAGAAGTAATAGGCGGCTAAAAGCACTTAAACTGAAGAATTAAGCGTTTGTGACCAAATCCCACCGATGTTACACAAGTTGGCAAACGAGGTAGATGAAAAGCGCCTTCTATAGTTTGGATCTACACATTCCACTCCGACGTGAGAGTATGTACGTTCACAGCATGGTGTTACGAGCGGCTGACTCGTGAGCGCTGACGTGATTACTGACGCACGAGAGTTATGGCATTTTAAGGAAAAGAATCGCTGTGACAATAAGTCTGCCATTGCTTGATTAGAACGAATTGCTATTTCGCAAAAAAGCAATTTTGTCGATGCGAGACAAATCTTGAAAATTGCCTCAACCTTGTTGAGAAAGAAATACGCGAATATAGATCGTGTCGTAATGACAAACTTATAATCTTACGTAAGTGTCGCTCGTGAGTGGCTGTCACAAGCGGTGATCATCCCCATTCACGCCAATAGCAATCACAAGAGGTGGTCGCTAGAACGCCGGCCAATGAGAAAACGCTTCTACGCAGGAGATCTGTGCATGCGGGCCCTTGTTTCTTTCCCTTCGGTGCTGTGCAGTATAGGTGGTTAGTCTGATAACACTAAAATTGACTTATTTGCCGCAGTGCCTGTCTCCCAGCAGTATGGCTCATCTACCTAACGGGAACGACACAAATGAAGCCGCCGGCGACCGGCAGCGCGAGCGAATGAGCGTTCTCCTGCTGGAGCGACTGTCGGACATGCGCCAGCCGTGCAACGTCGGACGGTGTGGCTCGTACGAGCAATGCCGAGCGGCCCTGCAACTGGCTCCACCTGGCCGACTTTCCCGCCTAGAGGACATACTGCGACGCGTCAAGGCCGTCTACGTGCCCACCAGCAGACACAAGGTACGCGACTTCACTTCTCGGCGCTGCCGAGCGGCGCATGCCGTTTTTGTAGCGATGATAGAGGCAAGGGCGCGTTTGTTGTTTCCGGAAACACTTGGCCACTGGCGAAGGCATTCCAGGGAGCGCAACGAAATAGCGAGGCCTGTTCGTTATTCCGAAGGTAACTGTTGCGAAACTGTCATTTTGATCCTCACAGGAGTACATATTTACATCAGAAAATTAGTGGCGCTAGACGAAACGTTTGGTGTTTCCAAGGCAGCTGATTGATAAGGCCGTGGGGTAGCTTTGCCATGCAATCTTTTCAACCCAGTCAGAGTACTTGCAACAATAGAGAAACAGTCACCGTCCTAAAGTATAGGAAAAATGCAACGACACGAACAGCTAAAAATTGCTCTAAAATTCGTCAGCTACAATTGCTTTTTTTTGAAGGGTTCTTTTTAAAAGGAGGCATGTTTTGTGAAAACATTCTTTTTTAATTCCCCGCAGTGCTTCACCGCAGAGGACGTACTCAACGGCTTAGCGCCCTACGAGAAGAACGAGGAGACGTACGTCGAAAAAGTAGCTACTTCAGTCATCACGCATCTTTCACAGGGTAAACATACCTTTTCTTGGAAAACTGTGACTTGCACATGTGCAAAAATATCTTGTTGGCATTGCAGCCTCGTGTAAAGCATATCGCTTTTTTAGTAGATTCAACAAAAGAAACCATAGGTTCCGTGTTGTGCGTTTCAACTCCTTTTAAATCGTATACGCCGATGTGCCTGCAAGCATGATCATCCGTCAGCTGCATTTTACTTGTGAATTCTTGCAAATGTTTGGCATCAGAAGGTCGGGAACGAGTTTAGATAGCTTCGCTGTTTTATAATAGTGAAAAACGATTTAACAGCAGAAAAAAAAAAGGCGGCGGCGGAATAAAAATAGTCCTTCATACGCCATGTCGATTGCTGCTCGATGACCTCGCAGGTCATGGACACGTGCACTTTGCCGCAGCAGCATTTGTAAACACTCCGGCACACCTTCTCTGTCCTCGTCCACAGGTGCCTCTCAATAAAGGAAAGGCACTTTCTCGTGCACACAAATATAAGTAGCAGCCATTGCCATACTTTAGATTTCGTATGCAGAAGTTTTTAATTGAAAATAGTCAAAGCTAGTTTGCAAAGACATGGTTAGCTGTACGGGAACTCCATAAAAATAAATAACTTCCTTTTCGGCTGGGCGCAGCCATATAATTTGAGGGCGGACATTCACAATGTTGCCGATAGCTGCAGCCTAAAAAATGTGACAGAAATGATATTAGCTACTAAAGAGCCATACAAAATTATGCAGAATTTTTTTGTGTAACGCATGGAAAGGAATAAGCAAACTAAAAAATTTTTAGGCGCGAGAAAGGAGACTGAACCATGCAGGGGTATCACCAGTTGAACTTACTTTACAGAAAATGCAATAAAATGATTTATTAGTAAAAACGATGACGAAACTATACACCTAAATTAACTGATGTACATGTTATTTCTAGGTCACTGTATCGAGGTTGGCGACGCCGTGACAGATTTTCTTGAAGATCTGTTCAGGCGGTATGGCGACAACACGTCTGAAGTAATGACTCAACAAGGTGAGGTTCTCTTTGACAGAGTGCGTTCTTGTAAGCTTTGGTGGAGCATGTTCCGTGTTTTTGTTTCGGAGATAAAACTTGAATGAGTAATGTAGCCACTTTTTATTGAACTTTCCAATGTGTAGAACTGTGCTCCCGTTATTTTAGGCTCTTTTGACAGAAAGAATAAAACAAGAATCGCATAGCAATGCTAATGTTTAGTACGCGGCTTTCTTATTTCCTTTTTTTTTTGATCGACGCCTTCTTTACTCTCGACAATAAAGCTGATTTTTTCTTAACAAACGGTGTTTTTTAATACAGATTGTTAAAAATAACTTAGTTAGAGCTTGACGCGAATCAAAACTAGGAAAGGGTATTGTTTCCTTACTGATCACGCCAAAACTATACATGCAGGTCTAGAGAGGCTGCTGAAAAAATTACGCCTAGCATCAGAAGATATTGCTTATGGTCACAAGCACAAACATGCGCATAGCGAAGATCATGATCACAGTGACCACGACCATGACTACGAAAATGACCATGAAAACCATGATCACGACTACGATCACGAGGATGGACACGACCACAATCATGAACACGACCATGGTCATGACCAGGGTCACAATCTTGACCACGACCATGACCGCAACCGCCACCATAATCATGATAACGACCATGAGCACGAACATGAGCATGAACATGATCATGATCACGCTGACGGTCACGAGCACGATGAACACCGTCACCATGGACGCGCCGATCATCACAAACATCAGGAGAAGCACCCCAGAAATACTACCACAGTGGAACAAACGTCAACGCCACCAGCGTCAATCACTCCCACGGATAGTCATACCCTTAGTACCACTGAGTACAGTGAGGCCAGCCACGAACAGCCCGAAACTAAACTTCACCACCACCTTCAAGATGGCCATAATGACCACGAACATGACGATGGAGCGAGCACTCGTAGTCGGCGTGCCACAGTGCTGTCATCTCGAAGCCAACACGCAGTGCATCCTGGTTCAAACGTCGTGGGGCGGCGACGACGCGGTGTTCCCCCGGTTCCGGACCATGACATGCACAATCACAACAGCTCTGCTTCCAAAGTAAGCGCGCCTGTACTTCAACCACTGAGCACAACTCATGCGCAGCTGGCCAGAAATGTTTAGGATATGCTGAACAATGTTTGGCTAATCAGCTTGGCAATTTATCCGAACTTTTATCAAATAATTGATCGGTTAAACTTTTTATGACTGTACCACGACTGCTTCATATGCATTTGATTGGTGGCTGTGCGCGTAAATAAGCGCGGTGTTGTAGCAATCTACCCACGAACGAGAACAATAAGTAGGAAGGTCCAGAATTCACGTGAAACACGGTAACCAGCTAAGAGCGGTATAAAGTAACTGGGCACCTATTCACGAAATTTCTTTTTCTTAAGAGTTAAGCATGATTAAACGGCATTCGGACGCTAAGCAATCAGGATAGCGAATGCCGTGATGGCGAGGAAACTGCCGCAGTGATTGCCAATCGCAGACTGCACTTTAGAAAGAGAAGCTTTGCAAGTAAAGTCATGAATATTTCTGGGAAATTTGCGCCCGTATTCAAACAATGTTCCTTCACTTCTTCCTACACTTGGCACTCTACCTCGACCTAAGCAATTGAATGATAGCACCGCTTTTTGAGTGGTGTAGTTATTGCGCTTCAATAACTGTACACAACATTTCCTGAGCAAAAATTTTGGTGCCGAATGCTCTGCGCATTTACTCAAATGCGATGGAGAGAACACGTTGTTTTAAGCAACTCTTCCTTATAGGAATCACTAAGGTTCGCCATGAACGCAGAGTGTATTATTGCTCAGTCAAGTTATGGCGCTGCCTAACATTTGGAGTGCTCGAGAAAGCTTGAGGTCGAGAGTTTGGAAATTCAGGCACTGCATGTATCCAGTGTTATGCGCCCCCTCTCTCTCCTCTCAAAAGATCGCTTACATATTGTTAAACTGCAGCTAGATCATATACATAAAAGCTCAATGTTTGTGGTCACTGGTCAATGTTTGTGGTTTGTGGCCGGTCACTATTACATTTATTACTTGTTTTCTTTGTAACTAAATAGTTTTTCTGGACACTGGGGAAAGAATGACTGAAAGCTTAGAAGGCTTTCGAATACAATGAAAAAAACTTGAGGAGGAGTGAGAGTTTCTTTTAGTTTTTAGTGGCTAGGTTGCAAAGGCGTAAAAGATTTATTTATCAAATGAAAATGCCAATATTTTGAATTTATATGTCGCTGTAGTATTGTATTAAGCATTGTGGCGACTGGGAAACACTCGTAATTATAATATGGCTGCTGCACTAGGGGCACGAGATGAAAGTTGCTCTTTTCTCTCGCAGTGTTGGACCCCACGAGAACTGATTCGACAATTTGGGTTCTCTGAAAATGGCACCATTAGCCGACACGAGTTTTTCCACCTGTGTCCCGCGCTAATCCAGCAGGCTGTCAGTGATGTCTGCCTCCAAACTACGCTCGATGAGCACAAACCTACTACAGCTGAATGTAAGTGACCTTGCAATCTTTTTAATGACCCGTTTGCGTAGATCCATCAAGTTTAATTTCTTCCACAGAGCAAATGTGACTACCATAAACCAAGCCAGTATTCTGACCTGTTTGTCAGCACATCGCCTTTTAATGCAGCAGTTGTGTTGGGCAGCATATTCGAATATTCATGAGGGAACAAAACCACAAGAAATGAGGAAATTCAAAGCACGTGGTTGTGAATTTTCTCCAGTACTTTCTAAGATTGATAACTGGTACTACAAGACGCGGAGTAAAATATGTTTTATGTTACAAAGCGATTTTCTGCGTGGGTTGCATTAGTGCGTAGAAGACTTAATGGGCACCATAGTGTTGTCAGGCACAGAGCTCTGCCACTAGATTGCTTCATTTAGGAGCGAACAAAGAACAGCTGAACCCTTAGACGAATCATAAAAGGATAAAGCTACAAGAGGTCGCCGATGTCAACATCCGTGCTCTGAGGAGCCACGATTTATACTCTAGCACTTCTGGGAAGAGCCGATGATGTGGGTGCCTAGGTCCACTGGACTATCACAGTGTTAGATTTAGTAGCGACACTTACAGAGGTATAACTAACATTCGCAAGCAACATCTTTGGAAAGAAAGACACTTGGGGGATCCACGCTACATCATATCTAACCTGGACAACTCATACTAATAAAATAGCCGGCAAAAGTAACAAAACATTGGGCTACATTAGCCGAACGCTTAAGCCCGCTTCGCCGGACACGAAGCTAGCAACGTACAAAATGTTAATAAGTCTGATATTTGAAAACGCATGTGATGAAAACGCATGGGATCCAAGCATTAAGACACTTATCACGAAAATGTAACAGGTTCAACGGCGTGCGATGCGTTTTATTTACTCTGTTACCGTGGAATCCCTCGTATCTTCACTTTATAAGAAACCAAACCTACTGTCTTTGTACTCACAAGGAAGAAAAAAAGTTTTTTTTCTCTTTCACTTTATATAGGCAAGAATGTGTGTACATAGCAGTATATAGGGGCAAGCATAGAAGCCGTTACATAAACGAGACATGAAGAAGAACAGTTCTCGTAAGGCTGATGTCGCTATTCCTTTTTTAAAAGACCAGAATAGGACTGGAACACGCTTCCAGCAAATGTTGTGATTATAGAAAATCACGAGCATTTTCATTTTGCTTTTGATTGTTACTAGCAACTAAAATTTTCGACTAGTGCATTATCATGTTGCACTCTATTTCATTTGCATGAAGTGCCAGTATATTGTTATTCATGAATTGTGTTTTACCAGTGCTTACGGCGTTATAGCTCATTTCGGTAACACCAAAAGTGTGTTGTCACATTTTGTGTTGTCTAATAACACTCCTATGTAGTCCTAATAAGAGCGATAATTAAAACAAATAAATAAATAAATAAATAAATAAATAAATAAATGAATGAGTCCAAGTTTCAAATCCGGACTCGGAAAGGGCGGACGAAATGTGTTTGCGTTTAAGCAGATTTTCCCGTGATCAACGACATGTGCGTCACATTTTGAAACGAGTGCCCCAAAAAGGCTATCATTGCTTTTATTTGTAAACTATTCCAAGATGGTACTTTATCGTTGTCGAGAGTAAGCTTGCAGACGTAAAATGCTTAGAAGGAATGGAGGGGGCGTCGCTTAAGTTATTGACGGTTTAAGTTTGCCAAGCATTACTCCAGGAATTGGTCTCGCGGTGCTTCCGTAAGCCTTAATACGCTTCCTCCTAACTTTATTGATCGTAAGCTCTTTGGAATGCCTAATTGTCCACTGTGAAGCATCGTAAACAAGATCTGCTATGATCTCCACATTACTGTTATTAAAAAGAGGCGCGTAAAGAGCCGCTCAGCACTGGTCACCAAGGTATTTAAATTTTTGTCCTTAGTAAATACGCGCAATAATAAGAATATCCGATGACGATATGGAATGGCGTCCCAAAATAATTGACACGTTTTCACAGTGTTGCATTCTCTCCAAAAGGTCTACTCCTTCTTGCGTATTAGGTCGATGGCGCTGCCGGCCAGACCGCTGTGCACTTTACAATGCAAGCGTGCTTTCGGCGCAGTGTACGGCTACGGGACGCTGTCGGTGTTCATTATCAGCCTGTGCTCACTGATGGGGGTGCTTCTTCTGCCATGCCTGGCTCGCCACGCCTACTATTACATCATGATGGGTTTCATTGGCCTCTCTTTCGGCACCATGACTGGAGACGCGTTCCTACATCTAATACCACAGGTTGGTGCGTGTCTTCTGTTCGGCGGGCAACGATAGCCAATGAATAGTAACGCAAGGCCATATTGGCATATGAAAAAAAAAAAGAAAACGAAAGGTTCACAGATGTAGGCCAATCTCAGGAACTGATACATGAAAGACAAGAGAGCTGTATAACTGAGTTCTCACACACTTCGCCGGAAATACAACTGGTATTTTTACTGGCTGGTCTTAGCGATGACTCAACACCGACGACGTGGTCACACTACCACTGTGGGGCTCCCACGCAGCTGTGTTGCTCGACCATGCCATCAGCGGTCACCGCCACAACCATGCAACTGCAACCTGCTAGCTGACCTCCGCCATGGATCCAGTAAAACGTGACGAGCGAAACAAGAACAGACTACTGGCTGGAAAAGTCGCCCGAAAAAGTCTGTTAGAGTCTAGTGTACGCATTATAACTTTATAATCATTGATAAGTACTTATGAAAGCGAAAATCTGGTCCTCGGGCACAGGTTTTGCTGCTGATTGTTCTTTGACTGGCATATACCGAGCACGCCGCCGCACACCGTCGCCGCACGAGAACGGTTGCGGAAATCTCCTTGGCAGATTCGCTGTGAAACGTCCAGTACTAGGGTTCCTGAATAGCAGCGCCACCACTGAGAAGCGACTCTATCGAGGCACCCTGACCAGCGGAAGGAACGCAAACTGGGATGCTAACACAGAAACTGCGACCGCGCACCACTCGCTAGCCAATTCCGTAACATGCTGTTCGCGAGACTTTGGGTAACTTTATGATAAGAAGCTTTTAACCCGGTATTTGAAGGTCTGTAGCTGAACGGGTCATAAGCATTTTTCCTTTTGTCACGAGGAAAAGAGTTGTGGACATATTGTTTATTCCTTGAGATATTTCCGATGAAATAGCGGTCATATCTCCAGCTTTATTCATGTCGGTCTTCTTTGTGGAGCCGGCTTCAACTACCTATTCCTCTTTGACATTTACGCAAATTTAAAGAAGACATGCTGGCACAATAACTCAGAAGTTCAGTGCATGAACGGAAAAAGCCATGAACGACGAGCGTTGCTGCGATATTGGCAAGAGCGCCTGGCAGCCTGGAGACAGAACGAGTCGTATAGATGAAGCATGGCGGCACTTCTTGATGACGCATGAAAAGCTGTGTCCATTTTGAACTCTCTATATAGTTTCATTTATAACTTGGTCCGGTGAATAACATGGCCCGGTGGATATACATACAGCCATGGCACAGACAACTGGTCACTGGCGACACAAAAAGTTTTCGCTTTTAGCTATACCCTTAGCCTATACCAGCAGCTATAATACTGATAAAACTTAAACATGTAGATTGAAGGCCGTCTCTTTTTTCAAGTTTATTTCAATTGAAGGATCAGAGCTAGTGTTGTATGACCCCAATGAAAAGTGATAGAAACGTTTATGAGTGAAATTTAAATGCACTTTCCCGGCTTAATACTAAACTATGTAACCAGATAGGAAAATTATTTACGACAGACTTCAAAGAATCCTTAGCTTACAGCCGAAATTGGTTACCAACGTTTAAACTTTTGAACACGATGTGTACTATATTTGACGGCGAAGACTAACATCACTTTTCATGGTTTGTTCAGGTACTTGGTCTGCACAGCCACGACGCGGACCATGGAGTGGGAGGTCACTCACACGCACATAGCCACGACCAAGACAGCCTGGTTCCAGAGTACCTGTGGAAGCAGCTAGGTCTCGTCGGGGCCTTATACGGCCTGTTCATCTTTGAGGCCTTGAGCACCATATTTTGTGGCGAACAGGTATGTCTAGCTCACTGGTACAACACGACTGACATCATGCTCACGCTAAAAAGTGCCTGCTTGTAGGCAAGTCCAGTGCATGCAATGAAATTTCAGCCAAATTGGCATGGAATGTTAAAAGCCAATCTGTGGCCCGTGGGCACGGCAAGAACTTATGGTAACAGCTTATAAACTATGTTTAATTGCTTCGATTCGTGATCTCCTGTTGTCTGAAATATCATCATATCAGCATGATCATTATCATCAACGTCAATAATTATTTTCCTTGGGCGCCTGTAGTGGTATAAATGAGGGAACAACAACATTAAAGATGAAATAATAGAGAAACATACAATTTTCCTACAAAGTCGAATAATTTAGGGTATAAGGACACAACGCTAGCGAGAAATACGCAGGAACAAGCAAACTATCGTAGGCCACAATTAACGTAATAAACAAATAGCTATCTGAAGACAGGTCCCGCATAGGCGTAATAAAGATGTTTTTTCTTTCTCTATATCTCGAGCAGCACGTTGGCGTGCGCTTAGTAAAGGGCTTACGGTCGAAAATAGCCAGATTTTATGCTGCAAATGGTTACTTTAACTCATAAGCACGTGGTTATACGTGATAAACGCTTGCAACATGCTGCGCGATTTTTTCGAATGATGCAGTAAAAGGGCTATCGGATTGGTTGATTTCGCTCATGGGCAAGAGGATTTCGCTAGAGATGCCCGTAGCAGTGCTTCTCACATCTGCCTAATGTGCATCTAAAAGGCAATGCGGACAAATAGTCCATGACGAACGTCATGTCATATTTAGCTGCATTTAGGTCCATATGAATGTCACATTTGTATCCCTGGTCTCTGGCACCCGGTAACCATTACCTTTTGAATGTTTGGCTATTTTGTCTAGAAAAAAAACCTCAGTGTATTTGATTGCAGTTGTCTACATGTCTTGTGCAGAGTGATGGTCATGGGCATAGTCACCTCCCCAAGAACATTCCTGAGGATCTTCACATGACAAAAGTGTCATCGAAGACGGAGTCCAGCGTAGAACTGGTAATCATACGTTCTGAATATTGTTTGTGTTAAACGAAGAGTACAGTGGCGTGACGCGCTATGACAGGGTGGTATTGCAAGTGTCAAGCAAGAAAAAAAAGAGCGAGGGAAAGTTTGTTGGCCCTTAAAATTGCTTCGGTGGAGAATTGAGTCATGCCACTTGCAGCTCCTTGTCAATGAGGCAAATCACAAAGTAAATTTAACAGCCTTATTAAGAACGTCTTCATGTCCTTACTACGTTTGACTGAACAATTTCCAACCTCCAGAAGAAGGCGAACACGACCCAGTCGTCCTTGCAACCAACTTGATCAAGCAGACATGGTCTAGGCTGTTTTCAGCACCTACAAGCGTTATCAATTGTTTGGTGATGGTTTGTAAAGCTGAATAATTTGTGTAAAATATTTTTCTGCAAGTCACGCCCTATTGCAAAAACCAGTGTATTCCAGTGCCTTCCAGTGTGAAACCAGCGTGTTTTTTGACGGTGGATCGCACTAGGTACGCTGGCGGTCGCTAGGAGTCACTGGGACACCAGTGAGAACGCTGGATAAGAGCTGGGTCACACTGGACGAGACACTTGTTTCACTTCCATGACGCGGGGGCGCACTAGTTTGTGCTGTACTCGCGCTAGTTCTCGCTGCAGTTCACTAGCTCGCACTGGAAACTGCGCTGCTTGCATGTGTGCCGCACTGGTTCCAGTACGCAAGGAGTATAGGCGCTACTGAATATTCAATGCTTTATACAATTTCATCGCTAGATACTAGTCTCATGTCCTAAATAATGCTACATTTTGGGGTCATAAAAGTCTATTTCTTGTCGCACTTGGAATAAAGGTGCGTCAGCTGCCCTGTTTACGCATGCATTTTTGACACTGAAGATCACTTTCGTTTTCTGCATTATCCCTTTTGACTGGGCGGATAGCTACATTCTTGAACGAAACCACGCAAACGCAGAAGCCGCCTTGTTCTTTAGTAGTTTGTATGTAACCGATGACAGCGAGTTGTCGCCGTTGTTGCAGTGTTGTGGAGTCAGCAAGTAATCCAGAAGTCGTTCAGACGTGTTTGAACGGAGCCCGAGTTCGAAGCCTACCGCTGATTGATATTATCGCACCGATAACAAAGCTGACGTGATTCGTGCGCTTACACTTTCGCTAGAGTACTGAAAAGGCATACATAAAGGCTCTGAAGCTCAAATACACACATATCAGCATTCGCCAGGTCCCGCGCTGAGATCGGTCCCTTCCTCCGAAGCGTGTGCCTAGCGTGTCCGCCTTGTCCGTCTACACGCTATCGGCCCGTCTGGGCTCAGAAATCAACAAGTCGAACAAGAATAAATTATTCTATATTTCAGCGTTCGCATCTATGTTCCTAAATAAACAATTTTTTCATGTCTACAGTCCTAGCACCAGAAGCGATGAGCGCCGATGTGACGCGTTATGAACATAGGTCTATGTGCTGTCGCCCAAGGCTGCCAGCTCTAGCCTATGCTTCTCTGGCGTATTTTGTGTGACTAGACAGACGTTCCCCTTGAAACGGATAATTGAACTAAGAAAACGTTGCATATCCCTTGCGCGCAGAACAAGAAACGAATATCAAAATTGGCAGTAACAGCCCATACAGCGTCCCGGGTCGATGCTTCATTTAGGACTTTTTTTCCAAGTTCAAATACATATCGCAAACGAAAATCGGTGTTGTGACACTTCCAAGCATACTATTGGATACGAAAAATTTTTATTTCTGATACAGGCGTAGGATTCGCTTCCAGGGCGATAGCGCAACTACGCGAAACATATCTCGGTGAAACTAAAACAGCGCTTGGACATGGAAAATTATCCGCACTTTACTATGTGCTAGTGTTGATTCAACTATGATGCAACTAGATCTCGCTAAAGCCTTCGACCGTGTTTCCGACGATGTTTCCTTCGCCATATTAGAGCATTCTAACGTAGGAAGCTTATTAACAGATGGTGTCAGGATGGCGCATGCTAACTGCTTAATTCGGGTCATTTTAAGCGGGGAACTGACTAACAACTTCCAAGTGTGGTCTTCTGTGAGGCAGTGATGTCCGCTGTCGCCCCTACTCTTCGTGGCCTACCTTGCTTGATCCTTTGTGCAAGGCCATCCATAATAATGAATGGATAACTGGCTTCAAGTTACAGTCAACACATGTGAAAATTTTGGCGTATGCCGATGACATAGGCATATTCTGTTCTAATAGATATGGTATTTGTGAGGCTTACTTGTATTCGTGAGGTATTTGTGAGATAGTATTTGTGAAGTATTAGTTGAAACCTGCAAATACATCGGGGTGCAAATAAACCGGTAGACGAGTTATGTGTTCTGACATGGTGAATGGGATGAAACGCCAGGCTACTTCTCTCGACTTCGGTGGTCTACCACTGCAACAACGTATCTAGGCGTACCTCTCGACTCGTATCGCTACCCGGAGCCGTACTGGAATGAAAAAGCGGCGAGAGCAAAGGAAAAGGCTAAAGTGTGGAAAGGGCGACAGCTGTCAATGTTCTCGCGCGCCACACAGACTGTAAATTATTTTTTACCTCGAAGATATGGTATGTCGTGAATGCGCTTTGTGCTTCGCGAATTGACATACGAAAAATTCACCGTGTCTTCGCCGTTTTCACATAGGAATCGACTTCGGAAAAAACCAGCCCCAAAAACTTGTTCTCTCCCGTAAAGAAAGGAGGCCTTGGGTTGGCACATTTATTTGTGCAACAAGTTGTGTCGCGCTTTATGTACCTTCGCGATCAGAATGACTTGTTACTTCGCACAGTAATGCAAGTACTTTCATGCCGTCACCTTCCAGAATTTGTTGTATGCTCGTATGAAGAAAGCATGGTTAAAGGTTGTCTACGAGAAATGGTGCCTGTGTACAGAATGTTGCATGTGCTTTTTTCAATGCAGTACCTCGACAATGTAGTTAGGAAAAACTGTATAAAGCCCTAATAGACACTATGCTCCCTGTACCGATTTACTATATCTCATACCGTGGAGGCCCAGGAGATGTCCTCAAAAGAGTAAAAAAAATGACAGTACAACCTTCAGTAAAAACCTTTTCTTTAAACTACGCAATAACACTTTATCAGTTAAAGCATGGATGCATAACAATGGTATTTTTGTCGCGTGTTCCATTAACTAATTATGCAGGAAACCTGAAACGGTAGAGCATGGGTGTTTCTAGATTGCTGGGATCCCATCATTTTCTGGGATGTTCTACAAAGGACGTTAAAGAAAGAGCTACGTTTAGATCCACATGGAATAACATTCTTACCTGTAGAAACAGACGCTTTTCCGTATGACGCCATAACGCTTCTGGGCCTCCATAGTTCCTCCTAGAACACAGTTCAACAATACCGATGCCAATTTTCTACCTACACGTGATCACTTCATTGAAAGTGTAATATGGTTCAGGGATGTCCATCGGGGACTCCCTGAACAGCCAACATAGATTAACATGCTAGATAAAGTGGTGGTATTGAAAAAAAATTTGATATCTCGTGCCAGAAAAATTCTTGCTGTCACGTTCTATCTTTTGTGTATTGCTTGTGTATAATGTCAAATCCGGCAATATAGAAGAATAAAGGTGTGGCCTAGTCTTAAAGTACCAGGCTTGGGATCTGTAGGTTAGACGATGGAGTCCTGGTGGAAACATCTTTATTTTTTGTTGCTCTAAAATGATCTCTGTTGCATTTTGTATAAGAAAACGCGGTGGCCAGGCACAGCGTATTTCACGCTCTAGAGCTGCTTTTCGCACCAGGACCCAGCGCCTCCCAGTATGCTGTGTCTGCCCAGCACTCAAGCATCCTGCGCGTGACACTGGGCCCATAATCCGGCATGGCACTGGACACCGGATACTGGGTTTTGCAATAGGGCGTTCTGTCTATTCTTAATTTGAAACGTATTATTGTATTTATTGCAATAAATACTCAGTATGGTATCAGTGCTTTATTCCTATATCAGAACAGTAATACTTTATACTTAGAGTTGCAGTTGAATTTTAAGAACAACACACTTTCGGATTTGATCTAGTCGTACCATTTGTCTTCGTCGTACGAAAATGTGCGATGCCCTCATTGTACTGCTGGGTTTGTGCTATGATAATGAGAAGAATCCGGTTGCCTCTCTTGAAGGAACCATCTTTTGCAGTCACAGTTTACATCATCAGCAAGCATCTGCAGAAGAATTCCGGAGTACTAGTATAAGTTCGAGCAATATCAGACAAGCAGCCCAAGTTTGCCGGTGCCCGCGCTTAAACTGGGCATTGAACTCCCTATGTTTGCTGGTTGAAGTGACTTAGAAAAAAATGTTTAGTTAATCTTCATGTCACCTCGTCTAGCTTGCTGTTGTATGTAAACGTTGGCCGTAAGGATTCCCTTTAACCAACACTCCGTATGGTATGGTGAGCCCGTAGCACGCCTCAAGTGCGTCCACTACACGCGTCGTTCAGCAGCACAGGACATAAGAAACACTGGAAAGAAAAACTGAAGTCTGAAGTCGCCGTTTTATGCCATGGGAAAGGCAGCGTTTAGTGCCCAACCTTCTCAAGCTGTGATGCACATCGGTGCCTCTCAACCGCCGCCACCATAATTCGGCGAAATTGCTTCTGCCCATAGCGTTCATGTGGATGGCTGCCGAATATTCATTGTCTCGCCAGTGTAGCCGTGTAAGCCCGTCTAAAGTTACGGAGGGTCATTTTGCTGAGGGCATGGAGGTATGACACGCTCTCGTTCCTGGGAGTGGTACAGTTCCTGAATGGTGGCGATATAGCAGCGTGCTCAGCGTAGCACTGCATGCGCCGATGGAGCAAATTCATCACCCGTGAGCGGTTACAGTGATACTCTGCAGGTTGCGAAGCTCGGGTTAGCGTTGGTTTTGCAGGCTCTGAGAAGCAGAAAGAAGAGGCAGGTGATAAGTATCCAGGCATCTGGTGCGGTGTAGCCTCTGTGTCCGTGTCAAACATTAATTCTTTTCATGATAGAAAACCAGTAAGCAGCCGAACACGTCTCGTTTCTACACTAACGTCTTCTTGCCTATTTTCTCCGTTTTACAGGCGCACTGCTCGAGCACACCATCGTTAGCACTTGAAGAGAATCCACAAGTTCCGGTGCTCAAGTCTCGAGCACTTTGTTGTGGTGAGCACTAGCACAGGATACCTCTTCTTGTGGTGTCTAAGGGGACTCTTAGCATGATATCGTTACCATTGTGTCGTATGTGCCTAATAACTACCCTTGCGCTTTCGCACTCATGCATTATGCAAATCTGAATCGAATGTGAGTGCTTTTAACGCAACTCATTGTTTTCATCCCTATATAATGATTCGGTCTGGTTCCATCCTTGTAAGCCATGCTGTAATGCTACTGTACTTGTTTGTGTAGCTATGTCTACGGCACCCTTCAATAACACGCTCATTAACCCCTCACTAAAGAAAAAAATAGAGGAAAGTGTACACTGTACAATATGAATGGGGGTCAGCATACATGTTTTGAGCATTGGGTCTTACCGGCACTGAAAGCGGAAGTTATATCTGTGGTAGCCTCGCTGCGTTGATCAATCGTGCAGCCATAATAAAGCCTCCTTTATTTATTATAGACGCCCATAGTCATAACGTGAAAAGTTATTTGTATGAAGCTTCTGCTATTTCGGTGATGACAAGAGGTAAGACGCGCAGGTATGTCGACGCTGGCAACCATGGTGATCATCGGCGGTGCCATCCACAACGTTGCTGATGGCTTGGCTATTGGCGCTGCTTTTTCTTCGGGCCTAAAGAGTGGTCTCTCCACATCCCTCGCCGTATTCTGCCATGAACTGCCACACGAGTTTGGTGAGAAAACACCTTGTTACTTAGTAAAAACTTTGTTCCTGAACACTTTGGAACTCTTCTGAATGTTCTTCTGTACAGTCTCACCAGGATACCTTCAAATGTGAGTTGCATCAGACAGTTATTCTGTGCAGCTTCCCTGTATTTCTGAGTCTACGCTAACGGAAACCTCGTGACCGCATTTTCGGACGTTATTTCGGCATTACTTGCTTCTTACAAGGCTACATGTCTTTGTTTGATGACCATTTTAGCACCCGCTGCGGTAGTCCCATGGTTATGGCGTTGCTCTGTTGAGTTTGAGGTTGCGGGTTCGATTGCGTCGACGGCCGCATTTCGAACGGAGCGAAATGCAAAAACGTAGGTTTGCGAGCCTGTTAATGAAACGAAGGTCGTCAAAATTATTCCGGAGTCATCCATTACAGCATACGCACCTTATAAGTTGTGGTTTTGGCACGTTACCCCACGGAATTTATTTGGCCCTTTCTGTTCATTATTTTTAACTACATATGTCCTGCGGCAAATCCCCCGAAGGAAAAAAAAACCAAACGAAACAAAACATTACATTTATTTTACAGGTCCCGGATGAAAGCGAAAGAGCGAATAACCGGGACATCAACTATGTCTTTAAAAAAACTAGTACATAATGAAAGGTATCATCCTCTTCATATGTACGTGTATGTACTTACGCTACCTCCACTGTACTTTTCGCAGGCGACTTCGTGGTGCTCATCTCGACCGGGCTGGGCTATCGCCGCGCACTGCTACTCAACTTCCTGTCCGCGATGGCGGCGTTCGCTGGTCTCTACGCAGGATTCTTGTTGGGTGAAGAGGTAGCTGCACGAGACTGGATCCTCACCGTCACCGCGGGCATCTTCCTCTACGTAGCACTCGTAGACATGGTGAGCGCATATATTGTGCTCGATGTGCGATGTCTTATGCATAAGACAAGTGGCGCGTTTTGATTTCTTGATGCAATGCAGTGTCAGCAGAAATAAGTTTCGGTTGACAGGCCTGACAACGCTTTTTGGAAGCGATTCTAAGAACACTTTGCTTGCAGTACGGGAACTAAAATTGAAGAGACAATATTTGCGTTCGCTATAGCTTGACATCTTTAAGATATACATACACTGCCATTTAACGTTATTTATCGTATCATCGTTTCACTAACAATAGTTGTTGTTGGCATCTAAAATACGAATTGATGGCTTTGGCGCTAGTTACCTTCCCTTGCTCTTTCTTCGATAACTACCCGCCGCGGTTGCTTAGTGGCTATGGTGTGGGGCTACTAAGCGTGAGGTCGCGGGATCGAATCCCGGTCGCGGCGGCCGCATTTCAATGGGGGCGAAATACGAAAACACCCATCTACTTAGACTTAGGTGCATGTTAAAGAACCCCAGGTGGTCCAAATTTCCAGAGTCTCCCACTGTGGTGTGCCTCATAAAATCATAATCATATTGTGGTTTTGGCACGTAAAATCCCATAAGCTAATGTTCGACAACTGATCTATTTTAAGCATTTATAGTACCAGCACCTTGTTGTGTGTAGTTAAAGGATAGTATCGCTTCACTATTCTCTAACCTTACCAAGAATATTATCTCTCTTGTGCTGTTGCATTACTAAATCGCAAAGCAGTCAATGTGTCAGCGTCTGTTTGATACCAACTCATGTTCATAAAATGTGGGATTGCTGCTTTCTCGAATGTTTAGCTTCTGTTCGCTAAAACAAATTGTATACCAACGTAGGCTTGTTTTACTCGTCCTAGCTAAGACATACATTACACGTGATGTTTATGACCTTATATATTATTATTAACTAAATACATTCAAAGTACTTTATGTCTAGGAAAATACGTCACGTAATGTCTTTCCCGTAGCGTTTACCATCGCTGACTTTGATAGACTGATAAGTTAATTGTTACAGCGCAAACATGAAAACCTACCACGTTATGTCGACGTAGTTAAGCTAGGAGTGAACACTGTCAGTGGTTCTTGGTGGATACGCAAACTCCCTGACTTATCAGAAAATATATCAATTAGAGATCCCCGTTAGCGCTTCAATTACCCGTAATGTGAAAGGGTCTTCGGATCAAGCTTTTGCCACTTCGGTAATGACATTAGGTATGGCTTGCAGGTATGTCGACACTTTGTCTGTCTCGTCAAAATATGATACTATTTTTGGTGTTGGACACGATTGTCTAGAAAACGTGCTCATATTTATGAGTGGAAAAATGTGCTAAGAGGAACCTCGTAAAGTATAACTTCAAACGAGCCAAAATTAAATGTGAAATGTCGTCAGTTCGCCTAACTGAAAGGAAGGCGTGCATGCACGTACACATGAAGGAACCAAAACGACAGCGTAAACGCATTCATTACTTTCTGTGTCGGCGTTTGCATGCCGGCCTTTCAGTAGCATGAGTCCATACAAATTTGCTAAAATATCAGCCATGTTAAGTTATCTGACTGAACAGCATTTTGTTGGGCGTGATTCTTGTAGCATAATAAAAATGCTTATTTGGACTATCTGGTCTCCATAGTAAACTCGTATCTCAACGTTTACACATTTTCTTCTTTTCCAGCTGCCCGAGCTGAAGCAGTACAAAGGGAAGAGTCCTTTCAAGATGTTCATAGTCAAGAACATTGGAGTGCTGGCCGGCGTCGGAATTATGTGTGTGATTGCCATATACGAAGACCAGCTCAACATTTAACCATGCGAAGTGCTCTCCTCCGTTGGCTAAGAGTACTTCGCGGACGCGCCCTCTTCAAGAAGCCTGTGTTTGTGGCACGAAAAATGTGAACTTTTCAGTGTTGTGACTCTTTGCAGTGGACGTTTTGGCGAAGTGTGTCATAGCTGCTCACGGTACCATGTTTTGCAGACTATCCTAGCACGGGCTTCATTCTACGAGTCGCTTACCGAACTTCTGCAGTGTTGTTGCAAGCATAATCATCCATTTTAGCAACCATTTTTCACCTTCTTGCTCAACATCTCAGGCAGCATGACTCATTTTCACTGACATCTATTAACGTACAATTCTTTACATGGCTTTTGTCTAAATAGACAACTCACAGCAGTGCAATACCGTTATGCAGTCGTGTTTATCTGCATACTTAACTGAATCAACCTCTTGATTATTTGTTGAGTTTATGTCTGCAAAAAAATCCTATAACAGAAATTAATGCACACTATAGCTGGAAATGATCTGATGCTGCAGGTTGTGTCTGAGAGGGGGATATGTTTTAATTGCTAACACAGAGGATAGGTGCCAAATAGAAACACAAGAAACGACAACTGAAAAGTTCAAAAATTAAGTTCGTATTACAAAAAAAAACGTCACTCTTATTGCAAAGTGAGGGAGACTTATTCCGCGACGTTTGTTCCTGCATGCCACAAGGATTCGACAAGCAGATAATAGTGTTGACAGCAGGGCAACTCGGAGGTTTACGAGTAAGTATTACAAAGACAAGTCTGTGTGATAATATAAACTAGTGTTGGTTGCATTATTACATTACAAGGATGGTACACTGTCTTTATCCTTCGTGTATGACGTAGCAGGAGCAAAAGCTAACGAAGCTTTCGTTTTCATTATACCGGGTATATTAGTGTGATGGGTGCTATTGTAACGCAGCAGCATCATTTTACTTTCTGCATGGCGAGGCCATTTAGGATGCCTAATAGGTATACTAAAAAAATAGAGCAGTGTTGAAAGGGGCTCAAATGTTGTAGCTGGTATCATTGCTTTGCCCATTTCGCGTTAAAGTTCGGCGAAAGTATTGCTATAGCGGCGCGGCTTTATGTGAATAGTGCTAAGCACATATAGCGCTTGGCTGCTTTTCCTAGTGCGCTGTAGTAGTGCTCGGAACGAAGAACTTGTTATAAGGCGCCCGCTGTGTTAACTTAAGCGGTGTTTCTTCTTATAAAAGACCGTTATAGTGCTGAGCACTGTCAGCGCGCGGGTACTTTCGCGAGCGCATGTAATGGTGCTCAAAAAGACGAACTTGTTATAAGCCCCTGCAAGAGTAACTTAGACGAGGTTTGTCATTACAAGGCCGTTAAAACGCTCAGCTCATTCAGTGGTTGACTACGTTCCCGAATACGCTGCAGCTGTGCTCAGGAAGACAAACTTGTTGTACGACACTTGCAAGGGTAACCCAAACGATATTTGTTCTTACGAATTTTTTCTACGCATCGTTAGTGCTTTGGGGAATCGTTAAAAGCAAGAGCACTGGAGCTCACGCCGTTTCAGTATAATGTGCATGCCCTATTTTTGTATGCTTTCTTAACATCCTTGGTACTTCTCGCGAAATAATTTAGTTTTTCTAGGGAAATCACTATAATCTTCTTTTTGGAAAGATCACGTACCACCAAAACTGAAAGGCGGGCTAGTTTGTATGACCACATTGTTGAAAGTTTTGCGCGCCCTGGACGAACATAACAAAAGAAGGACACAAAGACAAGCGCAGTGTGGGCTTTGTGTCCTTGTCTTCCTTCAGTGTGCACAAAACGTTCCACAACGTACCAGACGCCCGAAATATGATCATCTGTTCATAAATGCGTAGCAAGGAGCGAAGCGAAATCTACTAGTCAGCTCTTGATTGAAAGAGCACCCTGCAGCTAGCTATACTACCTATACGTGCATTGAGCACGTTCGTATTTGACGGCGGCCCAATATATCCCCTTACTAAAGCAACACGTAGTCCTGAGTTTCGCGGTCACATTCTTTCACAGAAATTTTATGTTAACATTGGTTTATTAAAGCAAGTTAGAATTTTAATTTTTCGTTACTTCTTTAATTCGTTTTTTTCGACTGCTTAAGCTGCTCTAAATGTTTCTTGGGCAAGGCTGCTTTTATTGCTTGAAAACGTATTGCTTGCCAAATGAATAATGAGGGGACATTTACCATTCAATGTGCTTCACATTTTACGGCAACAGATTTACAGCTCATGTCAGAAGTCGCACTATAATTGTATTCATGAATTTCCCTTCACATTATGAAGAATTACTAAATATCACCAAATCAATTTCAATCTTCTCTTGAAGCAATCGATGACGCGCTTAAACTCCTTGGTAATTCACGTTTATTGCGTAATACGCTACCATATATGCGGTAGCTTTCTATACACTACGCATGACTGCTTTTGGCGATTGCCAATATGACGTCGGGGCAAATATGCTGCAAGTAGCTTGCTCACTGGTTTCAGCTATTAAATATAAATTTATTGCAGCTTCAAATGCTTATAACGATGCACAATTAACAGAAAAGTTTTTCACGAGCAAAAAATTTGGAGATGCGGTGTTTGTTAGGTATTCTAGTACGTTTTTATAATCCGCAATGCAACGAGAAATGTTCTACGCCAGCGAAATACGTTTTGAGTAAGTCAATGTATTCACTGTGTAAATATCATGAATGTTTGTATTTAGGCTTCTTACTCATCAGTTTGCGAATGAATCCAGTATTGTACTTAAGCACATTGAGAATGTTCTATTTTTGTTCTATACTTGCAAAATACGGTTATGAGAAATGTGATAGTTCTGTTCATATTAGCATTAATTTTGTCGTTTGCATGGGACCACAAAGATCACAAATGTCAATAAATTTTTGTTTGATAGAAAGTGACTTGTTGAACGTCTATGTTTGTCGTGCAAGGAATTATTTCTCGCACTGTGTTGCACCGAGGCCTTCGTCGCCGTTCAGTGCAATTACTCTGCTTTGTTAAGCTTTCTAAACGCTGAAACAAAGCACCAACTAATTATTTATTGATGGGAAATCATGAAATCGCCCATTGAGTGAAAGAGCCAGCATTTGTCATCTGGACAAACGAAAAACGACGCCTAAATTTCCATTGGCTGCGACACCGCGTCATGAGCGCCCCTCGACGGAGCAGAGTGGGAGAAAGGGAACAGCTGCTGCCACGATAGCGGGCAGGCGTTGCGTGAGGGGAGAGGCCATCACCGGGACGCCCCGTCACCCACGCTTTCGCTCTCGGAAGCCTGTGCTATCCGCGCGTTGCTGCTATTGATCAATGAGACATACGGGGACTGAATACACATCTATACTGATGGTTCGGTCTCACCTTCTGACTCTTCAGGTACCGCTGTCATTCCGGCTACGAAAATCACAATCAAATTCAAACAGTCCCACATGACAACATCAACAGCGGCAGAGCTTGCTGCCCTGCGTACTGCTGTCAAATATCTCTTGCAAGAGATACCTCAGAAAGGGGTCATTTTTTGCAACTCTAAGGCAGCACTTCAGAGTCTGCATTTCGCCCTATAGGACTCATGAGGAGTTGACATAAGAAATAAGAGATCACCATCAGGCTATCGCTAAAGGGCATGAAATTATATTCTTGTGGCTACCTGGACATACCGGCATTGCTAGTAATGACCTCGCCGACGAAGCCACCCGGTCTGCCCATCTGGATGCGAGACCAGTTCCAATCCCCTTATCAAGAACCGACGCTGCAAAAAAGCTTCATATTGTAGCTAAAGCTAGGACATACAAATACTGGTCTTCTCCCAACCTCCCGAAGTGTCATTTTCATAGGCTGGATCCATCCTTAAAGCTACAAGTGCCATCGAAAATTTCTCACTCTGAGGCGACAATATTAGGCTGCCTCTGGCTCGGGGTGGCATTTACGAAGGCCTACTTGTTCCGCATTGGAAGGGGGGATACGTCCATGTGCGACTCTTGTGGAAACACAGAAACGATTTAACACATCCTATGTATCTGTCCCCAATACGACGTCGAGCGCGAAGTTTTCTGGACAGCACTGAACCAGCTGGACTCTAGACCATTTCCCGTAATGGAGATCCTTAGACCCCGACCATACGCGTCGATGGCACAGAAAGCCGCGAAAGCGCTCTTGAAATATCTCAAGTCGACAGGTCTTGGGAACCGTGTGTGGACTCGGTGCGAACCTTCAACTCTGCGCGAAACTGTGCTCTCTTTCTCTTCAACCCCACACCCCCTTCCCCCAGTGCAGCGTAGCAAACCGGACATGCGTCTGGTTAACCTCTCTGCCTTTGCTGTGTTCAATTTCTCTCTCTCTCTCTCTCTCTCTCCTTGGCCACATATGCTCTCGCCTGCATTCTAACTGTGCCTCGTTAAGGCCAAATCAAAACCCGACAAGCCTTGACAAAGCCTCTCAACGCGTTCGCTGCCCCGCGAGGAGTTCATAACTCAAGGGACCGCTAGCGGCCTTCAATCGGACATTAGTGCTTTCATATTTACAACCAATAAGAAGTGCTTAGGTGGCCACTAATATTTTTGGTTTTCAAATTGGTGGTTCAGGCTCAAAGTTCTCTTCCGTACTTTTCACGAGGACCATGCTCCACAGTTAGATAACCATTAACTCCTTTAGGCTGGAGCACCCAGGGAGAGGTGATGTCTAAATGTTGACAACCATGGCGTGTTTTCGGCTCCTGCAATTTTTTCCGCTCTTGCATCCCCCAAAACATAGCCTTCGAGATCTATCTTGCTACCTTGAGGAAGCGGTCGCTGGGGGATAAATCTGTACACAAGTCTTGAAGCGAGTCAGGAAGTTTAAAAACAGGAAGGGTAGCATAGAACAATGTTATTGAGTGACTGAATGCCTGCGGTCGCAGAGCGCGAATAAACTTGCGGTAGCAGGTCTAGAGACCTTTCAGGAATTTGCGAAATGAGTATGAAGCGAGTTTTGGCACCCTCACAAAGCCGGTACATCTTGTCCATTTGGTTATTTGTTGACAGCCCAAAAATGCAGTGAGTGTAGCTTAAAAATTGATTTCTGAACTTTTCGGCACTATACCTAAGTACACAGCGAGAGACATTCCAAGGAAAGACGTTTAGCGCTAGACTTCCGGCTGACTTCGGTTGAGGAAAGTAATAAGTGCGTAAAATTCATTGAAATCCAAATCTCTTAGTGCTGTTCTTGTCTGAGCCAATTCGAGCATGTATTTAGTTAGGAGGGCATGCCTTCATTTGTATAAAAGCCTTGTGATCCTCGTTCCGTTGATATGACACAAAAGGCGGACATTTGTTTTATTTGGGAAGCGTCTATGGAAAACAGCACACTCCAGCGATTCCTTCGTCTCTGAACTTATTTACTGGGACAGCGAATTTCTCCTACAATGAAGGCCATCATCTTAATTTTCATTGCCTGCTTTTTGCTGAACTAATTGTGTTCAGCGACTACTGGGAAACGGGAAAGAAGCCAACGGTTACAGTAGACTTCGTTGGGGTTGGCAGGGGTGCTGTCGTAGACTAAGTTATTAATTTTAGACAGTATTGTAAAAAATATATTGATTTTCTATAATCTTCCAGTGACAATGTTGTCACGACCAAAATGACGCATCGCCATCTATGAGATTCGCGTAAAATCAATATTTTTCCGGCCCATTTGCAGAGACACTATAACGGGCACTCGGCGACTGTGATACCTGTCAGCTACATGTAACAAACTATGTCGCGTTAGCGCTATGACGTCGTTGTTTGTAGTCACGCTGGCGAAGCTTTCTTGCTTATTTTACAACAACCTACTGGTTTTTGGGGATCTTATATCTTGAGTATGCGGCCCGTATGAGGCTGACAATAAGTGCCAGAGATGCTACCTTAACGAGCACGACAATTAAGAATTCTAAGGCAACATATACAGCTCCATCTTGTCGAAAATAATTTCTAAGCGATGCACACATTTTCATCCTCGTGTCGTACTGCATTTATACTGCTTGTATACTACATGTATATAGTACTGCCTTTTCTGGCCTCCGAAATAGCCGCACATGCGCCACCATTCTCACAGTCTGTGCGGAACACAAACCTTGCAGTATTTGCCTAACGCTATTGTCGAAGAATATTTTAGTGATTAGCGCGGCGAACTCTAAAATGAGTCCCACTGCAGTGACGTGCGCTAGAACCCCTGTGGTGATGGACGGATTTTTATTCGCCCTATGGGGATGATGGGGCTGGGAATGACGAGGCGGCTTGACGATGACAAAGACGCGCAGATAACGACAACAGTCGTCGCAACAGAACGAACGGACTCACGCGTAAGGTAACCCCAGTTTCGAGCACTTGGCTGCAGTTGAAATTAAAAAAAAAATGAATATAAAAGGTATATTTTGCAATTCAACTGATACAAAATTTTAGTCAAGTGGTGTGTATTCAATGCTATACAACTAACGACGACTGTGCTTACTTTCATCTTATGCATTGTGCCACCTCATGCAATCTTATATTTATCCAACACAAAAGTGGCCATTTCATTCTCATGCAATATCTATGTGTACGCACTACTCACACAATCCATGCCAGAAAACAAAAATTTGGAGGACGCTTAAACTTCACCTTTAAGAGTGGAACTCGATAGCATTCAACGATCCCAGACTGCTTCTCACGCTTCCCGGCAACTGCAGCTTATGTAACGGTAATGTTTAATGGGAAACGCTGGCGGCGAACGCTATGCCCGAAGGCGAGCTTTCTGGTAGAAAGGCGGCCTCTTGTGTGGGGCGATCTCCTGTATTTGTGTCGCACGTTTAATTTCTCAGTCTGAGAATATTTAACATAAAAGGAATGTGCTGTCGGTGTTTTGTTTTATGACATTTGTTTGCGGGCTCTCATTCTCAAGATTCTGAGGAATAACTTTGTAATGTAAGACAAAGTATAAGCAACTTTAGTCATAGAACAGGAAGTTTAGTGCCGTATGGAATAAATAAGACAACTTTCACTAACGGGGTTCCAACGCAGGCTACTACTCCGACACCGGATTTTGTGTGACATGTGGCCCTTAGCGCTATCACATTAAAACACCGAATCGTGCAGATGCACAGCGTGAGACGTGTAAGCAGTGATGTCACGAGGACTAAGGTGATGTATGATGCTTCTTGTTTGAAGAGTGGCGGTTAGACGTGTATGCACATAAAGGTACGACACAAATCCTACTAACTACATTTGAGGGTTCTGTACCTGTTGTACCACAGTGGCACATACCCATTGTGGAGCATTGTCCAGGAATGGGCACACACTCTCTTAGACATATCAAATGGCTGAATAAAAAAAATCAGGTAAATGAATGTATTTGAAGAATCTAATACACTATGACATTAGAGATATCTAGGAGCCGGCATTACATGCTGAGGTTATATGTACTTTTTTTTTTGCTGAATGAAGGTGCACTTACTGCCACTAGTTTTTCGGTCAGAATACAGGATTTATAACATAAGCTGGCTTTGTAGTATTAGCCTTCGGAGCACATATAGAACGGCAAAACATTTCAGCTTTGTGCATTGTTGATAGACAATATCGAAGCTTGTGGGGATGCCGAAATCCGCGTGAAGCAGTGCAATCGTGACGTAATATCGCAGATCTTTGGCAGTGATGTGGCTCTGAAACTTTTGCTGCGATTCCTTGCTGTCCAAGCTTTCAGCACGGCAAACACTGCCTATGGCATCGGCTTTTTCGGTTCATGCGCAATTCATAGTCTCTGGGATTCGCTAGCGCAGAGTGCGCTTGCAGTCTGCCGGTGATCACGGAGGCTATGTGGCAATTCGCTTGTTTTATTGGGTGGCCACGCGATGGCGGGACGCGTCCGCCGAAACATCAGCGATCGTTAGGGTTTTGAAACTGTCACACGGGGTTCGTGTGCTAGTACGTGATTAAAGTTCACGGAAACAAAAGCAGAATCACGTGTTAATATGTTACCTTTAAGGGATGCTTTACGTAAAGATTAACATAAAAGTAGCCGTTTATGCAAAGTCGGTCCCTGCAGACAATCCTTTAGTGATGTCATATGCCGACTTTATGTGTGCTTGACATGATGCTAGGCATTTTTTATATGTTCGAGTTCTTTTATTGATCTGACCATTGATGTCTGCTTATAAAAGGTGCTTAAGCAAACTAAGTAGTACTTTCCATACGAATATTTACGGGGAAATAATTTCCACTAACCTAAAGCACCTACATTTCACAAAGTCAGCGCATCTCCTTAGCCAAAGAGTTGCACTAGGTCGTTAAGAATCGATTCATTGCATATATCTGTTGAAAAATTTGTTTTTCTTGTTCAACCTTGTATTTGTCGCGGCGTACCATATGATATCCAGCAAGAACATTCCAGCACATTCTCTACATTTATTAGGATTGCAAATTTGGCAAGTCGGTAAAGATGCATCTTCAGCAGCACCACTTTTGAGAGGGACTAGTGAGAGAGCATATATATAGGACGTGATAACCTGTGTTCTTTACAGCTGTACAGCTTTCTGTGCAGCATTCTGTATTGTCTTGCCAATCGCGCTACATACATCTGTTTTCTCCACGGTTGTTTCTCACAGAAAGCAAAACTTATGAGCATATGGGCTCGTTTGGCGCAAAGGCAGAAATGCAAATATCCTCAATTTTCAAGAGGCACTGAGCAGGCGTAGTCACAGGTGAAAATTTCGATTATCACATATATGAACAACCATCCAAACGACATCATGATTATCTGTAGTGTTTTCTCTTTCCTCAATTTGTCCTTTGAGATATGACGGTTTGCTTCACTATATGTATCCATGTACGCTTGTTGGTGATTTTAAACATAGACCAAACAACTTTCACCGTGGATAACAACGGAAACAAATTATTCTAACGCGTCTGCACACAAGCTACGAAAAATGCAGGCGACCGCTCGCAAGAGCAGGCAGCAGAAACGGTAACGCACATTCGTATACTTCGCCTAAACATTGCTGCAAGTGTTCGATGATTCCGGAACGTTGTTGGTGAGACTAGGCACTTAATATGTGCACCAATGTTCTCACTAGGACTTACGAGAAAGAAGGTCGATGCTGGAGCCATGACGGGCGGATCGCTTTTCCTCAACAAATTCACGTGCGCATTATAATGCCATCCCTAGAACGCAGCTTCTTCAACCTTGCTGAAGAAATTGCACGGTTGTTTTTGTACTGATAGTGCATGGCAGATAACAACACTGGGAGATTTATCCAGGAATAACTGGTCGAATAAAAGTAGAAAACGAGATATTAAAAATTGAGCGTTGTAAAGTAGATGGAACGATGACTCTGCCTGTAAGAGACACCGACCTCTTTCTAATATTTCTCCAATACGCAGCCAGTGCAACACAATACAATATAACGTTTATCTGGAGAAGCGCGCTAGTCTTACGCCCTAAGAAACATCTCTGGTATTCATTAAATAATTTTGTTCTTGTCTTCATAAAGACACTAACAGAACTAAGATATACGAAACACTAAGACAACCCGTTTTGCAACATCAAAAAAGTTCAGTGACCTACTGTGAGTGCAGTTAGGGTGCTTGCAACTTATATTCACCCTAATGTACTTATGTTTTCTTGCGCCAAACAGATTATATAATATCATCCCTTAACGTCTTAGCACAAATGATTGATGAGTGACCGTTAATAGGGGACGTCTACAAGAAAATAAAAAAAGCTTTCTGTGGAATACATGTAATCACAGTAAATATTCGTTCTGCTTGTTCACAATGTATAGAGATCTGGACATATATCCACACTAAAAGCGTGGAGATGAAAAAAAAAAAACGAAGCTTCGAACCTCTTTACTTCACATTTGGCATGATTGTTTGGCCATCTGTCCCACACGAAAGAGCTGAACCGAGGAATGCGTCGCGCAAGGAGATGTTTCTTTTTTCTTTCCTGAGAGAAGATCGAGGTCTTGCGAGGTCTTAGTTCGTGCCAGTGTTCTCTGTCGCCAAGTGGACGTAGATACTATAAAGTAGTGTCGAAGATAAAGTGATGATCCTATTGTTTCTATATATGCTAAATCAGGTTGCGTGCTTGACCGGAAGGGGAAGTACGCCCTGTGACGCGGCCGAGTAAAGCATGCATACCGGCTTTGCAGTTTCGTTGCATACAAAGTTAAACGCAATTGGCGCTCTCTAGAAAACACAGAAGAAAAAAAAAACGGTGCAGCAACATCCCACTGGACAAAGCTAGGTGCCAGATCTTTCAGTGCCTCAGAAATCTGCCGTGCAGACAGGCCGGCAACAGTTTGCTGCTGGAAACATACTTATCGAGTTTCTAATAGGCAGATAAAGAGTAAAAAAGATTACATAACTCGCAGTTGCTTCCTTGATTGTGGATGTGCACTTCAAGGGCCAAGAATAAGTCGTTACCAGGACAGGTGGAAAGGAAAGCATGGGAATGCAATAGGTTTCCCCAAGGTAAGCGAAGCTCATTCGACTTCTCGCTAGAGGTCATTGTACATATATGAGCGCGCGATGTGTTCACGCCTTTCTTAAGCGTCGGCCCTTGAGCGTTGAGGGCAGGGTTATGCGCTGCCCTCTTAGTTGGTTGAACATATCTTTTGACATGTTCAGTGCAGCAAACGAAGACAAACGCTTTGCGGCGGGAGTGTACCTTCTGTTTAACTCCTTATTCTTAACTGTTTACCTTTGCAAGTCAGCCATGTTGAGTGCAGCAGCAACGTCTTTTTTTTTGTTGTAGCACCGCGCTTGTCCCTTTACTGAAGAACACACTACAATCCGCGATAACACAATCGCGAACAAGCGCAGCTCATTAGGCTGGCCGTCAAAAAAAAAAAGAGCGGCTTCAACAAGTCTCCGAACAGAGCAAAATGTTCCTTCTTTCCTTTATCTTATTCTTCTCTTACTAAACAGGACAAAAAAAGTTCCTGAACAACCCTAACTATGCAGGTGCGAAAAATATAATGGGTTACATATCCACTGTGCAGACTAGCTTTTAAAGCTTCTGTGGGGATGACATTTTGAAGTACACTATTGAATGTACATAAGATCAGTACAGCTTTCAATAGATAGATAGATAGATAGATAGATAGATAGATAGATAGATAGATAGATAGATAGATAGATAGATAGATAGATAGATAGATAGATAGAGAGAGAGAGAGAGAGAGAGAGAGAGAAAGGATGCATATAAAGTGAGATAGGTTAACCTGAAGCGGTTCCGGTTGACTACTCTTCATAGTGAGAAGGGGTAGGTGGATAAAAAGAAAAAGAGCCGAAAGGAAGAGAAAGAAAGAGATACTCAGACAAACAAACCACGTACCCTGTGGAGCGTTCGTCGGCGGCTTTCTTAAAGTCTATCATGAAAGCCCGCTATGTAATAATGCATATAGGCTCTTTGCTTTGGCCAGGGTAAACATGTTAAAGCGTTGAAGCAATGATTATGTTCCCGGCAGATCATGTTGGGCCACAATTTACTCCGCTTTTTACGAAAAGTATTTAAAATAGATTGACAAACCGAAAAAATGGCTCTTATAATTAACTTCATATGATTGAACCGTGTCTGAAATAACCCCTTGCCATAAAAGGAAATAATGAAACTGGCGGAGCTCCTGATGAAAGAAATGAAGAATTGCATACGTGCGTCGATCACAAAAGGTATACATCACACTTAATACGCTGCGTAAGAAAACAAAAATAATGTTAGAATGAACTGTTCAGAAGTTTTGTGGCTTTAGACGCAGCGGATTTAGTCGAGGCTCTGCAAATGGTGCATTGTACGGACTTGCGTCCGTCGAGTCAAAAGAACTATGACGTCCTTTGTTGAAGCGCTTTCAATAGAAAGCCTCAAAGGAGTGATGATCATTGCACCAAGGAACTGGTGAAAGGAAAAAAATAAAGGAAACTGAAAACGATCTTTTATTTTTTTTACGGTATAGTAAGCGCGATGAACAAGGGCTGCAATATCCCATACTCGGCAAGAACTCATTTTCACTCTTTTTCATTGCTGATTATAGGTGAATAGAAAAGTCTTTCTTTTTTGCCATGGAGAAATACAAGTTCCTGTCAATATTTTATGTATGCATCGCCTGGCTTGTCATTATGATAATGAAAGCGCTTGATTAAAGAAGTAAGGCGATATAAGGTGTTTTTTAATGTGTCTGCGTTTCAACGATGGAATTGCTAGCACTAACGTCTTTGCTAGTATTAGTGTCCGGTATTCATCTATATACAATGAGCTCAAATTGCGTCAAATCAGCAGTAACAGAAGCCAAGACATGAAATATGGTGTTTCTTGCTTAATAAGTTACTTCTAATTGTATGGGAGGGCAACGGTTCCACTTATATTAATTTTCTTATGCCAGAAAAAGCACTAAAACGGGGAATAATAGATGAAAGTGGCAAATTGCTCGATCAATAAAACAGGAAGCTTATAGGTTGGACTGGGGTCGTATAATTAGACTTCTACGTAATGAATGATATGTAACAAATTAGTTGTATTCAATAAGCTTTTGTTATGTTTATAATTTAACGATTACTTTGTTTACGCAGTAACGCATTCTTTTGAGGAACCCGTATGGGTTTCCTTTGTAGCAGTTGCTACGACTGGGTGATGTCTCATTTTCCCTTAATTAATTACTTCTCTCCACCTTACGGGTTTCAGCATAACTATTACGTCAAACTCTTGCCTTTGCTTCGAGTTGACAAATTCGACTTGACCCTGCCATCTGCTAGACGCCTGGCCAGCTCAGATTCCGGCAAGGCGGTAGTCCCGGGTTTGATTCCCGGACCAGGGCTAATTTTTCTTCAACTGCGAGGCTTTTCTATCAGGGAACCCGTATGGGTTTTCTTGGTAGCGGTTTCTACGAGTGGGTGGATGTCTTTTTTTATTTTAATTAGTTACTTCTCTCCACCTTGCGAGTTTCCGCAGAATTATTACGTCAAGCTCTTATTTTTCTGGTTGTAACACAGGAACAGCATTTATAGGGTTAAATAATATACAGCATCACAATGAATTACGTTACAGATTTGGCTGCTGTTGCTAGGAAGGCGAACGTTTGCTGCCATTAAATTAGAATCATTTGTCCAAGTCTAAAGGCTAACGGAATAAGAATGGGCTGGGGTGCGCTTGGCAGGCATTCTGAGATCATGAACAGCAGGTTGCCATTATCCCTCAAGAGAAAAGTGTATAACAGCTGCGTCTTACCATTTTACCTAAATTGAGGACGACGCAACGAGCTATGGAAAGAAGAATGATAGGTGTAACGTTAAGGGATAAGAAAACAGCAGATTGTAAAAGAGCAGAGCTGTAAACCCGAGCATCGCGGCACTCAGTAACCACAATCTTTCAAGCAAAAAGTTCGCACGTTACTGCACAACCCTTCTCTCTAGCGCACACACTGGGCAAGCTTTAAGCGTCTGTGCAGATGTCCTCAGAAGAAAATGAAGGAAGGTTACTGACCAAGAATTATAGAAGCTATTATTAGTGACGGTAAACAATGTGTGAATGGCTACAAAGGACGCCAGGTAAGGCCCAGGCCAGCTAGTTTTTTTACTGCATTGGTGCAACGGCAATGAAACTAGGGAAGGAAGTAGCGTAAAAGTAATCTATACCTTTTTAGTGGTTTCTCAGTTGCTTTCATGTGGCAATAATTGGAAACACAAATAAATGACATTTTTCAAGGAAGTAATTGTAACTGGTCCCTTATTTTTTTTAACATTTACAAGTCTCCTTGTAAATAACAAGAAGATGCTTTGAAAAAGCAAAATCAGTTCAGTGAAGGCCCGCAGAACCAATTTGCTATGTTGTCAATAATTAACAAGATGTTTTGGACAAGGCAAATCAGTTTAGAGAAGACCCACAAAAGTGATTTACCACGTCGCTCTTTGACAAGAGCTGCTTTAAACATCCCTCTGCTTCGAATAGCAGATTAATATGATTGTACACCTTCCTTTTCGATGATAATGGTAAGCTTCCAGTCAGCAGCTGACAATGTCTGTCGTATGCGCTCTAACCCATTTTTATTTTTCTGTGAATTTACTTCTTGTGATCAGGGTTCCCTGTGAGTAATTGAGCTAGGTAAACGTACTCCTTCACAGAATCTAGAGGCCGACTGGCGATACTTCACTCTGGTTCCATTGCCTGGCTATTTATCATTATCTTTGACTTATACATATTAATATTCAACCCCACTCTTACACTCTCTGTGTTAAGGTCCTCAGTGATTTGTTTTAACTCGTCTCCATGTTGCTGAACAGGACAATGTCACCTATAAACCGAAGATTGCTGAGATATTCGCCGTTGATCCTCACTCCTAAGCCTTCCCAGTTTGATAGCTTGACTACTTCTCCAAGCACGCAGTGAATAGCGTTGGAGTGGTCGTGTCTCGTCGTCTGATGCCTTTCTTTATGGGCATCTTCTTACTTTTCCTGTGTAGAATTAAGGTAGCTGTGGAATATCTGTAGATATTTTCCAAAATATTTACGTAAGTGACCTGTACTTGGCCTGTACGCCTCTATGACTGCTGGTATCTCTACTTAATCAAATGCATTCTTGTAATCTATGAAAGTCATATAGAGAGGCTGATTGTACTCGGCGGATTTTTCGATTACCTGATTAATGACATAGATGTGATCCATTGCAGAGAATCCCTTCCTGAAGCCACCTTGGCTGACTAAAGTCCAGTGTTGATCTTATTCTATTGGAAATTACCTTGGTGAATATTTTATATGATTGAGGGAGTAACCCAATGGGCCTAGAGTTTTTCCTTTCTTTAACGTCTCCCCTTTTGTGGATTAGTATAACGTTGGCATTCGTCCAATTCTCTGGGACCCTCGAAGTCGAAAGACACTTCGTATAGAGAGCCTCCAGTTTTTCAAGCATTGTGTCTCCTTCATCTATGATTAAATCGACTGTTGTTCCATCTTCTCCTGCCGCTTTTCCCTGTTTCATGTCTTGCACTGTCCTCCTAACCTCATCGCTGGTTATAGAAGGAGTCTCCGCAACCTGTTCATTACTGCTTCAAATGGAGGTATCGTGGCTCCTCTGGGTACTGTTCCAGTCACCATAGAATTATTTCGTTGCTTTTACTATACGTTCGAGATTGCTGATGATATTACCCTGCTTATCTTTAAGTGTATACGTTTTGATTTGTTCTGTGACAAGTTTCCTTCTCACTGACTTCATGCTGCGTCCATTTTTTACGGCTTACTCCGTCTTTCCTATGTTATCATTTCGAATATCCCTTATTTTCTCCTTGTTGATCAGTTTTGACAGTTCCGCGAATCATATCTTATCTCTTCAGTTGGACACATTCATACCTTTTCGTTTCTTGGGAGAGCTTGCCCGCTGATTGCCTTGGTGCCTTACTTACCGCTTCAATCGCCAGCCTAGTTATCGTTTCATTCATTGGCTCTGTCTTTTTTATCTCTCTGTAATAAGGCTGCAGATTTGTTTGCATGCAGCAGCCTGAATTGATCTGCTTCTACCTATAGCGCGTATATAGGTTGGCCTGCTTCTTCTTGACCAGCTTTACGCTTTCCCTCTTCATACAGAAGTGAATCCTAGACTTCACCAACCTATATTCACTGCACTTTACCTAACACTTCAACATCCTTCACTACGCTGGGATAGGCAGAAAGTATGTAATCTATTTCATTCTTGTTTCACCATTAGGGTTTTTACATGTACACTTTCCGATGCTACGCTTCCTGGAGAAGGTGTTCATTATTCGTAGCTTATTCCTTTGCACGAATTCAACCAGCATCTTCTCTAGCGTTCCTAGAATCGACGCCGTAGTTGTCAATTGCTTGTTCACCAGCCTGCTTTCCCCCCATTCTTGCATTGAAGTTGGCCATTACTATAGTATACTGAGTTTGCACTTTTCTCAACGCTAATTCAATACCTTGATAAAACTGATCTACTTAATCATCATCATGACTGGATGTTGGAGCGTAGGCTTGTACTACCCTTAATCCATACCTCTTATAAGTTCGATTATGACTACTTTTACCCTCTCAATAATGATGTAGAGTTCGTCAATGCTGCCCACTATGTGCTTATGGATAGGGAATCCTACCCCGTATTGCTTCTTATCTGGTAGACCTCTATAACAAAGGACGTGGTTATTAGTGAGCACTGTATAAGCCTCACCAGTTCTAATGTCACTAAGGCCAATGGTCACCTAAACGATGCCTGAGAGTTCCACAAACAGTCCTGCTAAGCTAGCCTCACTCGATAGAGTTCGGGTGTTAAAGGTTGTCAAGGCGGAACGGCATGGCGCGATTTCAGTCGCTATTGACGCGCGGATGGTGGGACGCGCGCGTCATTTCGACGCGTGCCCAGCATGACCCGTCAGGAAATCGCGCCGCCGCGTGCTGCTGCTCGGAGTAGTAAAAAACGCGCCGCGCGGCGCGTCCACCAATCAGAGTTCAGGTAAGTCACGTGGCATTTGGTCACGTGGCATTTTGGTTCTTTTTTTGCCACCAGATGGCCCTGGTCTCTGCGCATCTCGACGGAACCTCCTTGGCGGAATTTTTTTTTTCTCGGCAGAACTGGCGCGCGCGTCAAGGGAAACGTGTGCTACTGTGATTTCGTTCGCGCATCGTGTTGGTTCGCGCATCGTGTTCACCTAAGATGAACAAAGCAACCTTCAACGAGGCCCTAATAACTAAAGTGAAGAAGTGTCGCATCTCATCGCTAATACTGGCAAGACAATTTGCTAATAATATTACAAGTGTATGGTGCTCGCTGTCTTCTCAACCAGGCAGGTCGCACCCACATGTACCTCCTGAACCGCATTTTTTCTTGCTTCAGTATCAGCATCCCCCTTAATAGTAGCAATCGCCTCTTCTGCTCGGTAGTAAGCGGCCGACCCTTCTTTTTATATGTGAAGTTGTAAACAAGCAGCGGCTTCTCAGCATGCGGAAGGTACATAGTCTCAGTTTCGCACACAATATTGCTGCTTGAAATTAAGCTTGATAAATACACTTCGGAAAGAAATGTCGCTGTCTGATTACACTCAGATTATTTTTATTGTAGTGTTCTGTAAGTTTAAGGGCATATTATATATGCGGTAACAGAGACAATACATGACGTTGAGAGTTATGTTGTCTGGCAACCCGGAAAACGCGGAGTGAAAGCGCCGCTCCTTTTTTTCGTACGGGTGCTCGCGCGTCGGCGGCAACGCGGGCGTTTGCCGCCCGTCGCGTTTTTCGCGAGCGAAAAACGCGCCATGCGGTTCCAGCTTCAGGGTCAGTTTCGATTGGGGGCCTGTCTGTGTCCAGAGCTTCTTAGCACCCTCTGCATGCATTACAGGTCTCCCAGCTGCCTTGGTCAGGTGCTCCGCAGCTGCTGAGGACTGAGGGCCATTGGATGATTGAATGAGTCATTTGGGAGGGAGTGGCCGAATGTTGCACCAGGGAGGCCAATTCTTGTTTAGGTGAGGGAGTGCCCTTTGTTGAAGCTTAGTAGGTCTTCCTAATTTGGTTGTACCTGGATTGGTATAGCCCCACTCAGTCTCGGCATCTTTTGCGGTTGTCAGACGCCACTCCAAGCCTGGACATGTAGTGCACTGGAGGAAATGAAATTGGAGCTTACCATCCTCAGATGAAAAAAAAAATTCATACGAGGATTTGAACTTCTCACTATGGCAACTGAGCAACTGACATAGCTCAGTCAGATAATACTGTAGGTGGCGTGGCTACCTTATCGCGTATAAGTCCAGCCCATAGGGCCTTACATGCTTCAAAGATCAATTGACTCATCCGCCATTGGCGGGTTGTGTCATCTTTCTATGGTCCGAACACCGTGGGTCCCGAATTTCACGTACGCATGCGGCCGTGAACGCGGCTATGTACACAATGTATTTGCGGTGAATTTGAACAGTGCTTAAAACGTGTGTGAAGAAAAAAAAGAAAGAAAAAGGAAAAGGGTTTCAGTGCTTATTTGGAAGCCCCGAATCGCCTATGCTCAGGGATACACCCGTCCGCTTATTGTCGCGTCTGCCTGCCTGTCTGACGGCCGTTTTCTGGCCGTCGTTTGCATATATACCGAAACTTTCGCTCTCGGGCAAATACTAAGGGTGACGAGACGGCCTTCCAGAGCAATACGGCTTTGAGCCGCGCGTAAAACAGACGACCTTGACAGTGGCTAGGTGTCTTGTGAAAAGGCGGGAGCAGCAGGTCGTCGTGATGAACTGTAAAAGTGGATTCCAGATGAACAAAACAATGCGCCTCCGTTGTAATTTAGTAATGACCCCTTCTTGTGCAACGCGTAGCGTACACCGGCCGAAGCACTAAAGTATGGACCTATGCGTAGAAACCGACCCGCACTTCAGCAATCGCCAATGGCACTTTTGAAGCTCAGTAAAATAAACAGCATTGATCTCACCTTTGCGCATCATTCTAAGACTTCAAAGCTATCGTGGTGTGAAGTGCACTCAAAGTTTGCAGCACATAATAGGGCGTCCCATAGAAGAATCGGGCACTACATTTGGCATATACAAAAATTAACTTATATCGGCAACTACAAAAATTTGCATGTTGCCACTATTGAGCATTCAGTTAAAGTGAGAACTGTGAATTTATATTTCATTGTTTTTTCTTAGGGAGCTGAAGGTTGCCAATATTTCGGGGCGTAGGACAGACTATGATATTTTCTAGCAATCGACACATCAGCACGCTTTACTTCCAGATTATTTTTATATGCGCAATAACTAATTGTGCACAGTTCAGTCTCTTATCTGCGCTTCTCTGACACAGCTGACTATATACTGGACAACCTCGCCAGAAGGCGCTATTTCCCCTATTAGCACCTAGATCTTTGAGTGGCACCCTCTAGCGTGTGACGTCAGAGGGGGAAGTCCTCTGCCGCGACACGCGGGCGTTCGCTACGTGAAGGCCACTTGGCGCTGTCGGCCGACCTGCTCTGCTCGAGTTTTTGAAATGCGAGTCTGCAGGTTTGTAGAACAGAACACACGGAATATCCCAGGGCAATATTTGCTGCTAAATTGAGTTGACGCACCATCGTCACCACGCTTAGTGTCGATTGCTCCTGGCACTGTCTGTGGAAGTCATTAGTGTGTACACGCACGTCTTCTATACAACCTTGGTTACTCGTCATTGCTGCTCCGTCGTCGCACGGCGCACACATAATGATTTGGCGGCCCTTTTTGGACGATGAACTGCAGCACTTGACCTTCAGCTACTGCGCATGCGCTGTAATGCTGTGTTTGTCTGTCCAGCGTGTGCTGAGTGTTCAGTCGCCCGCTTCGTTGGCCAAAGACATTCCAATTTTGTTGCGGCCCAGCGCGTTAAGCATATCACGAACGACGTTTGATGCCCTTCTCAGGAAACGAGGTGGCCTCTGCGGCGAGTTGATACATGCACTGCTTTCGCAGCGTTGACGCAAAATGCAGTCTGGAACATCGGATGGAAGGGAGGTCAAAATTAGTGGACAAAATAATGTTGCGTAGACTTGTGCTGCTGTGCTGACCTTCGCAAGACAACTTTAATCAGAATTATTAGCTTCCGTCCTGACGCAGCGCGACCCTGCAAGTTATTAGGCTCAGCGTAACCCTTTCCTTCTTTGCTCCTGCCATAGGTAACGGACACATTTTGCGGGCGAAGTTCATAAAGCGATGAGAATGATCTCCGGTAGTCTGAAAGTGCGTTGAACATAATTAGTCTTATGTTAACATGAAAAAACAACATATTTGCATTAAAAAGTAGTAATGAGATTTGCTTGCAAGAAAATAGTGTAAAGCATGCTTGACGACTGCGAAACATGATATAGCGCAGTGCAACTAATTTTCGAGATAAATCGCTTGTCACCGAAAAAAATTAGATTTTTCTGGGAAGAAAAAAGGGATTTTATATATTCAGCCCTAAGTGACTAAAAGTGTGACCAGTATTTAAATATTGTATTCACCTACCGCGCCAATTAGCCGACACGAAACTTTGTGAATTAGTCCTGCGATCGTGATTCATTTCAGAAACAGCGTAGATTCTCATTTACTCGCTCGGCGCGACGTCTAACGACTGAATCACGAGATGTTGTCCCTGCCCGCTAGGTCTTTGGTTATATGAAATTGTTTTAATTAAGAAAATGAGATTCTAGGATTTTACTTGCGAAAACCATGATACGATTATGAGGCACACCGCAATGACGGACCCCGGAATCATTTTTACCACGTGTGGTTCTTTAGTGTGCACCTAAATTTAAGTATGCGCGAGCGCTTTCGCATTTCGCACCCACTTAGATGCGGCCGCCGCGGCCTGGTTCGAATACGTAGTATGCACGTACGTCATTCAAGGATACTCCGCGACTTCCGGTTTACGGTGGCGCCATGTTGGGGAACCTATAGGCCTATGCGCGCGCCTGTTGATAAGGTTCCCCAAGATGGCGGAAAGGAGCGGAAGCAGACGACAGCAGCGGATGTGACGTCACGTGCATACTATGTATAAGTTACCTCGAGCTTAGCAGCGCAACGGCATAGCCACTGGGCTACCCCATCGGGTGGTGACATAGCACATACATTAAATACACAACGTTTGCTGTCTTCCTTATGCGGTCATTCATAGAACTAAAGCTAGGAAAAAAAATAGAGAGAGTAATTTGAGAGCGCTGTGCTACCCGAAAAACAATCAGAGCGGGAGAAAAGCATGAAAATGAAGCCGAGCGTAGCAGGCGACGAAAGCGGAGTCACCCGACTGAGGTCACCGGAGCGTCGTTCGCAGTGCCGCCATCGGTCGCGCACGAGGCTCATACCCAAGAGCGCCGGCTTCGTCAAAAAGACGTTACGTCGAAGCGTTGTTTGTATATTGCGCGCGGTTTCTATTAAAGACAATATCATTATTTGGCTCTTTCACCCGTCTTCGTGGTGTTCCGTGGTTGGGGGTCGGACTTTACCGCCGATACAAAGGCTCAGGTGAAAAGGGCGCGGGCTCTTGCGCAACCGAGTTGTGGTGCATGTTCGTCGCCGAGCTCCGACTACTTGAGACACGCATGCTGTAGGGCGAGGTTTTTTGGGGCCTCTGTATGTTTATATGCTGTGGTGGAGCGCTCGGGAATGACAACCCCTCTCTTGTTTCGCTCACCACCCCATATACCGTTGTCGCAGAGGCGGGAGATGACATCTGTAGCGTTTTATGTTGGCGCTTGCACAAGTGAAGACAGCACGCATACGACGAATCGGCTTACATGCATAGCCACTTATGCTACTGTCACATACATTCTGGTTGCCGACTCTGCTCTCTACGGAACTACAAAATGAAACAACAAATGCTACCGAAATATCCTAGCTGCAGCAAATATACGCTTCCAACCGCATGTCTTATTTAATGAAGCACACAGCTGTCTATAGAGGCATTCGGTTACAGTGGCGATGATTTTCGATGGTGTCCTTACAATATTGTTTTGTTCCTCTTGGCGTTCGCGCTGCATTGTGATCGGCAGCGAGGTGAATCTATGGGAGAGAGAAATGTGTAAACTCCAGACCAATTTGCAGGGACTGTTCGGTGCGGGGCAAATTTTCACTGGCAAGAACATCGAGCAGAACTACTGCTGATTCTTTCGTTTTGCGCAATCGAATAAAATATGGGCACAGACGAGGCTTAGCATGTTAGTAAGATCTTCCACAACATTGAGCTCGAGGTGCATGCGAACTCAATTGGTACTTGCTCAATTCAGTGCAGCACACGGATTCCTGTGCTTATAGATATATCCGCCGTGGTTGCTTAGTGGCTATGGTAGTGGGCTGCTAAACACCAGGTCGCGCGATCAAATCCCGGCCCCGGCGGCCGCTTTTCAATGGGGGGCGAAATGCGAAGAAAACCTGTATTCTTAGATTTGGGTGCTCGTTAAAGAACCCCAAGTGGTCCAACTATCCCGCGTCCTCCACTACGGCGTGCCTCATGATCACATCGTGATTTTGGCACGTAAAAACCCATAATTTATTTAAATACAAATATACGAACAAAGGTAACATTATTCGTAAAATTGCTGCTGTACGTTTGTTGACGTCGCTGCGCGTGAATAAAAGAAAGGAAGCATTAGGTAGTTTATACTCCCCACCTTGCTTTTATTTGAGTAGATGAAAAGCATTTAGCACCACTTAGTAGGGGAAATGTATATTTATCAGAATGATAAGTGACAGTTGTTGGGGTGGCGTTTACACTTCGTGAGTGCAGAGAATCGCAAAGGCATATCACAAAAGGCTAAATTGGGTGCATACTAGAAACTGCTTACAAAGTGCACATAATTGTCAATTGTTTATACTACTAGAGTCACCGTTCTCACGAGATGCACCTCTTCAAAGACTGCCAGACCGCGGGTACAGATAAAGTAAAAATACCCATGGGCTTGCCTTTCCGGTTCACACCAGTATACACTCTATCGCGCTTGCAGCGTTTAGGAAAGACCGCATTGTGCATGTGAGCACGGCAGAATGTTTATTCATCAGCTCTCAATGCAGCACGCTTTTTCATGCAGAAAGGGGCTTTCTCGCCGCGCGTGTAAAAGCCGTTCAATTTACCACGCGACACGCGTGAAAAGACGACATAAAAACGGCAGTTTGACAGCGCGGTAAGTTACGTGCTCGATCATGTTTACTTTAACCTACCTGATTCTTGGCCGATCCCGCAGGGTGGGTACATGCTAGTATATGTATTACAAGGATCTACATCTACATATCTTGCCTACTGCTCGCAAAACTATATTTTGCTGTCAGATTGCGGCTTTTCATGTTCTCGAGGCTGTTCTGGCATTCAACGTCACTGCAATACGATGTACATGGCTGGCGGGATGCCGAGGTCACAGTTACCACCATGAAACAATGTGCAACACACGTGCCAACGCAAACAGGCACACAGCCACTCTGGCGAGACAGAAAGAGAGCGTCTGTGCTCGAATCCACCCGCAAGGGAAGCAATCGGTGGTGTATCGCAGGCCAGAACTTTAGGTCGCTATTCGGCAAGACGAAGGCTTCATGCTGCTAGCATTCCCTTGGTTTGCGATAGAGGTGAACTAAGATGGCTCGAAGTAATGTTCACTAGATGGCCAGAATTTAAGAAAGAATCTTGACTGTGTAAGCAATATTTATTAGAAAGCAGTAAGTTAGGTGCTACATGCAACTTTTTGGTTAAAAGATACATGCATATGAAATGTTGAAGGTTGCCGTAAGCAGTCATGTGGAAGGGAGGGGGGGGGGGGTGATTTTTTTTCCTCCATAGGCGTTTTAAGGCTGTTTTGTAGCGCGTATTGCTAATTACGCTCCTGTAACTGCAACAATAGCACACTAATACTCGGCCATTAAATTCAAGTTGCTGAGTACTTTCAGTGTATCGAACAACTGTTGTGTTTTCCGCTGAGACATACTTTAGTTGTGTGAATGTTTTCAGAACCTGCAACGAAACGACATTTTACACAGAAACGCTAAAAACTAAAGAAAACAAACCATTCGGCGGGCCTGTGGAGGAAGTTTGCAGACTTCTTTCTACTACAGACTACTCCCACTTGGAGCACGATGAGATTTTACGGAATATATCTCCTAATTCTAGATGTGCTATGGTGCAGAGATCGTAAAGGCTTAGGCTGAAAGAATAGAAAAAAATAAAGAAAAGGAAACGACTGAAATATTGAACTCTTTCATCCGAAAAGTGTCGCAAACTACTTTGAGCCATTTGTATAAGCCCTCCGGCGAGTCGCAGCAGACCGAAATTCCATCCTCCATATCCTTATGTGTTTGCTTTTACCGTTTCGCAGGGGCCCAGAGCTAAATCTACATTTGAAACACCGGATCAGAGAGATGCAGGTGAGGCTGAGTGAGATGGTGTGCAGCACACTCAGAATTTTCTCTTTGCTACTGTACATTAAGTTCGACAAAATAAACAGTACACTGTAGAAACACCATCAAAATGCTCGCTAATGCAATAAACAGGTATTGACGTGGTGTAACTCCTCATTCTTAATTGATCGCGAGGGGTTCAAGGCTGAGCAGGCTAGCCAGGCGTTAATAAGTGGTGTCAGAAAGAACCTAACTACGTGGGTAAAGCGTTCACTTATTTTCACATATGTTCATGCGTTCAACATGCTTTCAGATGTCTTCACATTTTGCCCAGGTGGAAGGCTGAACACGGAACGTATTCAACGAACGTAATATATTATATTGCGCTAGAACTGATTTTAGTGTACGCTAACATGTTTTCTTGCATAAAGCGGCATTATAGTGGTGTCCCTTACTTAGTGCTCTCAATTACCACTAAAATAGAGCGGTTATGGCAAATACCCCGAAACCACCTGTTGGGAAGCAATTTGCATATGACAGGGCGTACCTGTCTCGTTACTCGCGAAACCATATATCCGGCTCTGCTTAATAAAGTGCTAGAGTGCGGAGCGTGCCCACCGTCGTTTATGAATGAGGCACTCTTTGATACTTATTCTCCTTTTCTGGGGAACACTGAGCTTGAGTAAAAGCCTCAGTGTGGGCTGCGTCACGCTTTGGCTCATGTTACCTTTGAGACGTAGTGGTTGCATAAAAAAAAGCATTTGCATGGAACGCGTTGCAGCCCCTCGAAAAGTTTTCGTGAGGGTGCAGAGAGCGGAGCTCTTGTGAAGCGCAATTCCGGCATCGGCAATCGACGACATCGACCGCATATGCAAATTTTGTATAGCTTTCTGCATTTACGTAAAAATGACTATGTAGTTATTTGTGCATGAATTATCTATTTATTAGTTTAGTATGCGTCTTTAAAATACTTTATTGGAGAATGTCGAAAACCTACAATCCAAAGGAGGACGAGTTCTCTTAGAGAGAAATTGGCATCTAGTGTAAGATTTTATTAATATTGACATGTAAACAATGTCTCTAGGACCAACTATGAGTGGAGGCGTTCGTTATCGAGTTTAAGAATTCACGTGTCTTGTCGATAGCTTACAAAGTTATGGTACCTTTGAAGGGTAGTTCAAAAGCTTTTTATCGCTATCTCAGCTCTCAAATTTTGTGTTGAAACACACATAATCCAAGCAGTTTCGCCTTCAACATTTCAGGCGACAGCTTGCCCTTCATCACAGTAGCTCATTGTCCTAATCAGTGAACTGTCTTTGCATAATACACTCAGGCTTCCTTTCCCTTGAAAGGGTGCAGTGCAATGCAGAATTCTTCTAAGTAAGGCTACTGGGATATTAGAAGAAAAAAATAATTAGCCACACGAAAACATACACAGCGATGGAGTTTGTGTGCCAAAATCGCTATCTGATTATAAGGCATGCTGTACTGGCGGGACTGCGGGTCAATTTGAAACACTTAGAGTTTTTAACGTGCACCAAATGCACGGTACGGCAACGTTCTTGCATTCGGCCCTCATCGGAATGTGGCCGCCATGGCCGGTATCGAACCCACAACCTCGAACTCAGCAGTGCGACGCCATAGGCACTGAGGTACTGCGACGGGTAAAACGCATAGACACGACCGAATACACACGTAAGTGTACAGTCACCGAATGCGCTTGATCAGTGTTTATCAAAGAATATATTTTTATACTCCTTAGCCTAAAGCTCTTACTTATACATATGGGATTAAATAAAGCAATCGAAACTGTCGATTCTAAACCATCGAAATTTTACGAAGCAAATACTAAATCATTCTAGAATATTAGAAGAACAGGCGGGAATAACTGCCACCACCTTCCAAACAAAGAAGAAGCCATCATACTACGCCGACTTCAGATGGGCAATTACCTCCACGGAACTATACTACACGAGATGTACCCCTCAATATATGCAAGAGACTGCCAATTCTGTAATACACCAAACGCCCTTTCCCATATGATCTGGGAATGCAAAAAGTACCCGCGGACAACGCCCATCCAAGCACCAACCAGTGGGAGGCCCAGCTGACAAGCCCAAAACCTGAGGACCAGCTATGGCTGATGAACAGTCCTATAGGCTGTCAGCCCAGAGCCATGGCTTCCTGGAATAGTGTGGCCTCCTTCTTTGAGAATGAACAGCTTGGTCTTCGTAATAAAACTTATTCACTCACTCGTTAGTATGTGGCACTATACTGACCCCTCGTGCACCACAGTTGCGAGGCGTTTTATTTACATATGTGTTTGAGAAAAGTCGATAAGATCGCGCTTTTCAAGAACCCACACGATCGGTGAAAACTGACGGCAGGGCCAGCCGCGGTTGATCACGGGCTATGGCATTCTCTTGTTGAGTATTGGGTTGAGGGTTTCGTTAGAGGTCACGACAGCTGCATTCCGACAGTGTGCCCGGCATTGAGTGAATAACAAAGAGCCCCAGGTGGCCAAAACTAATGCATACTTGGCCTCTTTATATATATATATATATCCCATGTGTGGCTTCGGGACAGTCGCTATAAATCTATAAAAACTCACGGTGGCTAGAAATGCACTAAAATGGGCGTCGTGGTTGTGCTGAGCGCTTTACCGCCAGGCATCCGTGCAGTGTCTCCTCAATCGCTCCTCGATTTTGGAACCGTTCCAAACACACCGCATTCTATCGACGGGTCAACGATTCCGTTGTCTGAAAAACCGCGGTTGCGGAAAATGATGACAATGGCTTTGTAAACCAAACAAAGATCCATAAAGCTAAAGCAGAAGTAAAAAAAAAAAACTCGAATGATATGCTGCACAGTGCCTATCGATTGTCATTCTTGTTTGCGCGGTGTTCTTAAATGAAAGATTCCGCTGCCCGCTCCAAACATTCACCGCAGTTCCACAACACCGAACCAATGACCCGTAGAGATCGGATGGCTCACGGCGCTGTAAACATGGCGGCATTAGTACTGTCGGGAATATGTCGATGCGCAAACGATAACTGGAAACTTTAGGCTGTGCAAAAAGACGGAAAAGTATTCTAATTCATTTGTGAGAGGTCATATCCCCTTGTACAGCTTATTTCCCAATGCAAATAATTACAGTTTTACTTCTTGTTTTCTCTTGAGTGGAAAGTGTACTGGCAGAGAGGGCTCACCTCGTCGATAACTTAGTTGGTAGAGCGGGGGATTGTAGAAGTGCTCTTTGAGAGATAGCTGCACATTAGAGAAATGCAAAAAAAAGTATTGAAAATAGAAAGCCCTTCAACGACAATGCACTGATAACGTTTACATATGCTTTGTAAATGCGACTAGGTAATGCTATTGCTTACGAAAAGACTCCGCTTTCTTGCCTCGGTCGGTCATAGGGATGTAAAATTTCGATCATGTTTGAGAAGTAAACAAAATTATTTTTTTTAGAAGGCTGTTGTGAGAAGAAGCGTTTCCTTTTGACATTACGTGATTCGCGAACAAGTAATCACCAATCAGGCGATTGGCATTAATAATATTATAGGCAAGGGCTGAACCAGTTAATGACTTATTAGCATTATACAAACGTTTGCGTTGTGGTACCAAGGCCAGTCAGTGCTCTGCACATGGGTAGATAACAATCTTCCATATCCGTGGAAATAAATTGGTAGATGAGGTTTTATTTTCTCCGCTAGGGCCGTACTTGTAGAGTAAAAAAGACAACATCAAATTGAAAGTGTCTGAACCGCTTTTTGTAGCACATTTTGTTGCCTTATTGGAATAAAGTACTGTTCATCTGTGTATTCCTGTTACGAGGACACGTACTGAGTGCTGCATGACCTTTGTGAAGCAGCTAAGGTATGTTGGCTAAAACTGTTATATTAAGCGTACTGCAAAAGTCAACTCTCTTATTCTTTTGGCGTAACGTGCACATCCCACATCTTTCGCCACCGGAGATGCGTTGTTGCGAGAAAAAAGAAAAACATAGATTGAAACCTCTTACGCATTTCTTTAAAAATTTCATACATTTCATAACTCGCAGGACGCATAAAACGGACCACGATCGAGTAAAAACATGCGAAATATAAAGTAAATATGTAAGTGCTACCAGTCGTATATAGTGTCCTAGGTCCACCTGCGAGTATGTCGCCAACCTGCTTCCGAGGGCATGAGACACGCCAAACGCGATTACGGGGCTCCCATAATCGGGGAGGCCGCGAAATAGTAAAAAGAAAATTACCATGTCGCTCACTGCAAATCTGAATCTCACCGCAACATTGTGGCTAGATGCTGAGAAAAGGAACGGTGTGCTGGGGCCATTTTCCAGTGCTTCAGGACCGTGACTATACTACAAATATAAGCTCCCAACAGACCCCAAAAGCCTGTGGTGCAGTCGCCTCGCTGTCAGTCAATGAAGCACCACATTATGGTGGGCGTGTGCGTGCTATATTGCAAAGAGGGGTATCCTCAATTCCTTAATTACCTGTTGGGATAGCCGGCTCTCATGTAGCGTACCTTCTCACTAATTAACGATTAAACAAGCAAAGTAAGAATAAATAAATCAATAAATAAATATATAAATAAATCATTTCTAATCCATTGTGGTCATTACAAGCAGTCGTTGGACATGTTGGTCATTTCGGAGTCATTAGTGGTCATTACACGTAATTAGTAGTCATTATTAGTCATTACTAGTCATTATTTACTTCTACCAATATCTATTGTAACGTTATCATTCACTAACTGTCACTGTCAATCATTTTTCATTCTTTAATCTGTCTTTAATCTGTCTTCATATGGCGTGATGACGCTTCGGCTGACACTCAGGCGCTCAGGTCTGCTGACTCAAGCTTTATGAGCCTAGAAAGTCTTTCGCCTTAAAAGTACAAATAATGGAGTCACTGTATGGAATACCAGCCTTCCGCCAAAAAAACAAAACACAGTAATAACTTCTGTTTACCCTCACAAGAACAATTCTTCCGTAATGTTTACGCTCCCTGTTTTAGAAAACCTGATAAACAGAAACAAAAGTGACCTTTCGAGAGATTTGATTTCGTTGTACTACACCGGCATCTATAATATACCATATACCATTGTTTAAGTTGACTTGTCGTGTTGAAACCATTTTTTTTTACCTTCATGGGTAATACATATTGTCTTTGTGTTCACTGTAATATCTAGAGTTTACAGAAGTGAGTTGCTTGTGTGAATTAGTACACTGTAAGAAGTTTTTGTTGTTATAATTATGTGTATTTTGAATGGGTATGTAACTTTTGGCGTAGACTTATTGTTTTGGTATTCATTCATTCACAAAACTTTATTAGTGTCCTGAAGCCCGGTCTTTTCAGACCGAGGCGGGCCGCATCCACGTCGGCACCGCCAGGTCGAGCCTTATGGCGTCATCGTGGACCCTCTGGACAGCCCGTAGTTGATCTTGATAAGAAGAGCTTGATATGTGCCAGTAAAGCAATTTTTTGGTAAGTGCTGAGCTCTTTTCTTTTCTACGTTTACTCGAATGAATCCCATAACTAATTTCAGGCTAGGGATACAAATACGCCAAGAGAATACGTTTTTGTAAAGTATCAATCAATCAATCAATCAATCAATCAATCAATCAATCAATCAATCAATCAATCAATCAATCAATCAATCAATCAATCAATCAATCAATCAATCAATCAATTGTTAGTTTATTTAATTAGTTATATGGTTAAATAAATAAATACATGATTAATTAATCATTTAACAAAAGTGAATACATAAATAACTAATTATTAATTTACTATAAGGTGTCTTGGCATTGTGTAAATTGCAAACGCCCATTGCAATGCATACATTGCAATGGGCGTTTCATCGCGATCTTACGAATGCTTTACTGTGCCGTTTAATTACACACCCAGTTCGATATTATTTAAGCATAATATTGCAGCCGAAAGAAATAGCAGGTAGTTGCAATTGTTGTGATTGCAGTATACGCGAAATTCTCTAATTGGAAACTGAAATTACCAACACTTCTCTTTCGCTGGTCGCGAAGGCTCGCAACGCTGCCTGAAACATCATATCGCGTTTAACTGAAAGGGAGGGCGTTAATCGTTAACCATTTCATTGGTGCAGAAGCATAATGCACTGGCTGCTGCGTGCCGCGATTTCAGACGGAAGAGCAATAAACAATTTAACTTCTCCTGCCTACAATGCTCAACGGTAAGTAAAGGAGCACGGCTACTCTACTTAGTTGGCCAATCTTCCTTCGTGGGTGATATTGCGATTTCGTTTATTGCTGTGAATATTAGTACGGCCCCAGATTTCGACCACATGTTTCTTTGATGAAACATTTGACTAACCGAACATTGGCATCATTTATGCAAACAGCGAGCGCTGTATTGGTCGAATTTTTTCTTATGACTGAATTTCTTTATGGTATTAGAATAGGTTGCGACAGCGTGCCTGAAAATCAAATGGAGCGACAATTTACTATTCTTTGCGCTTTTTTGAGTAGGCGCTAAGATTGTAAAGAGTCGTTGTTTGTCGGAAGCAGTGAGCGAACATAACTCCGAAGATGCAACAAGTTTGGCAGCACGAAGTGCGATTTCTTTTAGTTTTCTTTAGTAAACAAGAAACCCCTGGCCAGTTATGCTACAATGAGCACCCTGATCAACCTGAATGAATTGCAGTTGCTCGCTTTTGAGATTGATTCTGAAGCATACAAAAAATAAAGCTCAAATGCAGCCCTCGATGAGGATGAGTACACACAGGCTATAAAGGGTACGAGCATGACGTTGCTAATATGGAGATGACAAAGAAGTGTTTAATAGTAGCCCGCACTTCTGAACAGGTCAGTGTGTTTTATACCCCAATCGCACGGAACGCTTTTGATCGAGATCGCAATTCTCAATCCCGATTGGCTTCCTTCCAGAACTTGTGCAAATGAGTCAATCGCGATCGAGAGTTTCGATCCCAATGGGGCTCGATCACGACCGGAAGTGTCCCGTGTGACTGGGGTATTAGAGAATCAAGATATGTCATGCCAACATGTCCCACATTGAAGTACTTTGTTTGTCCAGCTTGATCATCCACTCCGTTAACCTAACTGACCCGCATGCATTTTGGTATTAATTTTGTATTGTCTTTATGCAGAAAATTTCATTCAATTAGCGTGTTTTCTTGGAATGTTAGGCATTGCGTGAGAATTACACCTGAAATAAAAACATGAAAGAAAAGTGTACCCTTAGTTCGGACGCAATCCGATGGGACTCATTGGTGTGCGTGCGTGGGTCAGGCGCACGTGCGTGCATGCAGGCTCGCACTCTTGTTGGACGCCGTCGGGCTCACATACCGCGAATTCTGCGCTCCAGTTAGGAGAGGGAGCGATGTCGAGCGCACCTACGGAGAAAATTGCTGCCCGCAGCATTTTGCAAGGGAAAAAAAAGAAAATAAAGAAAAAGAAAGAAAATGAGATAGATGACTGGATGGAGGAGGGAGAGTGCGTTTCCTTCAAGTGTCCAAATTAGCTTCTAGCAAGGCACAAACGATCGGACGGGGATGATTATCAGCAAGTGAGGGCACAGTACACCATGGACCTATGGGTGCCCGCATGGGCCAATACAAAGATATTGCCTCTTCGAAGAAACAAGCCATTTCTTTTCGGTGTCTCTCGCGACGAGGCTATCGCTTTGCTAGCAAGCTGCGAAATTGGGTGCTGTATTAACAGGCCGTTTCCATCTCGCAGATTGAGAATAAGCGCGGACAGGACTGGGAGCGCTGAATCAGCGTTCCAAACGGTGGCGACGGGGAGGGCGCCGGTAGTCCATTAAGCGCGTTCTCAGGAAATGCGGAGAGGGGAACGGCTTGGCGGGACCTGGAAATGATGTCGCTGTTAACTAGTTATCGATTTCCACTAAAATGTCGGAATAAATCCATGTCTCGAGGCATTCTTGAGCTGCTGGCAGGAAACCTTGGAATGAAATGCGAAAAAAAAAGGCTCTAATGGGGGAAAGGAGAGGAGACCCGTTGAAAGCATGCGCCTAAGCCCCCCCCCCCTTTTTTTTTTTCTTTTTCTTTTGTTGCACTACGAGTATATGAGGACAGATTATAAGATAGAAATGCAAATAAAGAAAATGTCCAGCAAGCGGATGATGGCTACGATATAACTCAGGGTGTCACTAAACCAGGAACTGCGAGTGACCGTTAATTTGTATGGCACTGTGCGAGCTTGATTGTCTATTCAGACACGTGGACGCACAAGGAGGATGACGTTACACTTTTTAAAGTGAACTCTGTTCATGCTCAAAGGCTCTATGACTGTAATTAAAAAGTTGCAAGCTTCAAGGGAATCGCTGCTCTGATATACCAGAAGGACGATTTACGCAATAAGCTTTCTCTCTCTCTCTCTTTTACTGCACCATTAGTCCATTCGGCGTGGCGTCATATCATAATATGGCAGCGGTATAGTTTACTGTAGGTATTTTTCTACTACGAATAACTAAGTACGGACAGTAATTGTAACCTAAATAAATACCCACTAAAAACTCCCATGCTTTACCAAAGGACCCGTAAAATGATTCTTATGCTTCCAAATTTACGTCATAGAGTACCACCGCTTTCTTCTCCACTAAAATTTCGTCATCTGTGACGCGGATGGATTCAAAGTAACGGAAACAGGTAGCCAGCTGCGCTTAGCGCAGCTAACCCTGCGTTTTCCTTCTTATTTATTTATTTATCGGATCGTTTTGTACAATTTCGTCATAGGCGATTTTTTTTTTGTAATCTTCGCCATGCGCCGAGGACAAAGCAAGACCGATCGGTGACCTTTAGTATCAGGAGCACGTCTCAGGATTGGACAATAGTTCCGGCCAAACAAAAACTGAAAAAAAAAGAGAAATTATTAAAAACACAAAATTTCGGTGCTTTGATGAGCCGTGTCCAACAAGAAAAATAAAACACGCTGAAGTGCCGAAACCAGGCGTCGCTCTTTTGAGGAAGGAGATGAGATCTTCGAGCCAATATAGCGAGTGAGCCTACTTCCTTAGCTTGGGAACAGGGTGGCAAGAAAAGAACCAAAGGGCGCCATAGCGATTTCTAAGGGGAAGCTAAATTGATTTCGATCGGCTTCGAAGAAACGCAGCCTAGGGACGTAGGAGGGAACAGTTTACTTCTCTATAGGTGCAGGATCACTTCAGAGTTGCGCTTACTTACGTTTGTTGTGAACAGTTAAGGGAACTCGTTTACCTGCTTTCGAGCAGCAAGTTGACGAGTACTTGTACGTTGAGATCATCCGAGACAAGGATGAAGCACCTCTCTGATTAGGGCGAACAAACTTTTTATTGCAGCTGTTTAGGGGGACACGGATCAATGATAAAGAAAAATTGTGCTATTGAGAAACAAAAAGAGTGCGGGGGTCTTTGACACTGGTCCATAGGTTCTCAAAGTAAGCGGAACCCAGAGTCGTGTTTCAAGAAGAAAAAAAATAATTTTATAAATATGCGTCACTGTGCGCTTGAATATAAGGGCAAGGAACACAAGTCTACTTTCTTGAAAGAACGTAAAGGCAATGAAAACACGCGGTGCTCGGAACGACTCAGAAGGACAGAACAAACATTAAAAAGGTGCTATCGAAAATATTTACCCCCAGAACAGAGCTTTTTTCTGGACAAAGAAATACTTCGCCCAGCATCCTTTAAAGCCGAATATTACGAGATAGAAGAATTGTTCGTGTATGAAGTCACACTAAAGATGCCTATTCCTATAGTGTGGGCTTGTGCATACTTGCAACAGGAGCGTGCCTACCTCTGATGACTGATGACTTTTGCTACAGCGTCACAGCCAGCTATGATCACTTTGTACATGGCTACAGATGTCACGATACACTGTTTAAATTCCTACACAGCACAGGCCTCGCAGATCATCTTTAATACACTCGAAACATTATGCCTTAAAGAGACGTTGAATAAGTTTTGGAATAGAAGGATTTACGGTGGCTTAGAAGGCTGTCACAGTATAATTCATCTCCTCAAATTACTTTCTCGATTGTGCGCTTAGCAGCCCTACAATCAACGTCTAAAGTTTCGTCAAAACTCTGCAACACTTGCATGACAAGCGTAGAGGATAACAACCGAACGCGAGGATGACATCAACGCAGGGTGTCACGTGACTGGTCTAGTTGAGTCACGCACCTCGCCGATACCCACGATGACGTGCCGATCGTCTTCTTCATCAGAGCCCGTTAAACAACACGTGGCATCTACTACAGACGCTGCTGCTCAATGTTGCTAAACTAAAGCTACTTGCGGTGACTTGTGGCCTGCGAAACAATGATGTTTTATTCAGAATGTGCAAAAAATCAGCAATAATCCACAGAGAACTCCCTTCATTTTGAAGAGTGCTACAGCTTTCCTTTAAAGCAAGTGTCCATTGCAATACTAATAATAATAGAATCAAAATTATGGTCGCCCCAAACAAAGAAACTCTGTGTAAGGGAGAAATAGCGTTGTTCTAGTACATACGCGATGTTTAAGTTGCTTGCTACGCTATGCGTTGTTATATGCACGCACACCCACCCACCCACCCACACACACACACACACACACACACACACACACACACACACACACACACACACACACACACACACACACACACACACACACACACACACACACACACACACACACACACACACACGCACACACACACACACACACACACACACCCACCCACCCACCCACCCACCTACACACACACGCACACCCACCCACCCACACACACACATAAACACACACACGCACACCCACCCACCCACACACACACACGCACACCCACCCACACACACACGCACGCACGCACGCACGCACGCACACGCACGCACCCACACGCACGTGCGCGCGCACGCACACTATATCTCTGAGTGGCGCTCGCTAACGCTCCCAGGACTATATCATTGAACAAATACACCCAAGTTAGTGGACGGATTGATAGCCGCCACCGTGGCACAATTTGTAGTGAAACGTACGCGGAGGTGGTGGGTTCGTCTCCCATGGCACAAGTCATCTTTTTGTCGAATTCCATATCCTTTTTATTCATTATTTTCTACATTCAAGTGGCCACCGCAGATAATTTACCCGATGCATTCCTTGAGTTTATTACCTGTTGTCTTAAAAGGTCATGATTTAGAAAGGTCGAGCCCCTCGGCTTCCCTTCTTCTCTCGTTTATATATATATATATATATATATACATATATATATATATATATATATATATATATATATATATATATATATATATATATATATATATATGACCAAATACGTGTCACCCTTCACCAGTCAAGCTTCCGCTCTTCCACTGAACTGGAACAGAATCATATTTTATCCACAAATTTAAAACAATCACGCATGGCATAAATGAACACATAGGAAACCTCGCGTTTCTTAGTCCATAAGCTAGAGTAACTAAATAATGACTCAATCACCACAAATGCAAATCGAATGCGTGGGCGATGCTGAAAGAATGCGCACTACTCCATTGGGGAAGCGGACCGACTGTACCCTTGTTTCTTGTCATTCTTACTTCGTCACATTATTATTATTATATGTACAATTTCCTTTGTTTTTAATTTTTCTACATTGCTCTCTCTAGCGTATTTTTTCCCTCTTTCTTTTCTGCCACGATCAGTTCATAGTGCTCCTCGGAACTAACTCTGTCCCCTGCCTTTATTTTTAATTTAGTATTATTTTAGAGTATTATTTTATTAGTTTATTGAGAGAAGATCCGAATTGCGCTTCTTATTATTATTCTTTTACACATGCTATTCCTTGAGCAACGCGTTTGTTCGACGAGGACACCAGAATATGGCTTGCATGTGCGTCTACCAAGTGAAAGCACGCCTAAAGAATTCATTTTCTGACGCCTCTCATCCTCTGACCCCTTGAAACCCGTCCTGGGCAATGTGTCAAATGCGCGAACGCTACAATTAGGGGAGTGGCCCCAGGATTTCACCGTGAATAACCCCTTTGCCAACAAGCTCCTTAGCCCTCGTGTCTTTTTTTTTCTAATTTTATTCAGTTTCATCAGGACACCACGATATGGTTTCACGATATCACGTAAAAGCACGTGTAACGGGGACCCTGTCAACCACCTATACGCTGCCAATGATGAGGGGAGGGACGAATGCGCCATGAATAACTCAGTTACCGAAGTGTCATCTCTTTGGCCGTCCACTCTCTCCCTCATGCCTATTACATATTTTTTCTCTCGCTTCTTCTTTCTTATTTATTTTTGGGGCGTTTTGCGTTTTCTACCTAAATATATAAGGAGTCTGTTGGGAAAATTTACTGTATCCCTTGAGAAAGGTCAGTTCACTCACTGAAATTGTGGCTTAAATAAACCAAGGACCGCCGTTCTAAATACGCTTGGTCTATTAAAAAATTCGCTTTGTACATATATATATATATATATATATCCACCAGTTTCGGGAGGCGGACTGACTTTTTTCAAGGCATACAGTAAATTAACAATAGTCTCGTAATATATTTACGTTGAAGAAGAAAAACGCGCAAAAAGAACAGGAAGGGGAGAAGAGAGAAAAATATGCAATAGGCATGAGGGAAAGAGCGGAATGCCAAGGAGATTACTCGATATATATGTTCAAGAGAGGGCGGCGACCGAAGGAGAGGTCGCGTCGTGGACTCGACTGGCAAGCTAGGTGAGGCGGTCTAGGGTCAAGTCTCCTGCAGGCGGCCAATACAAGGCGGGTGGACTGCGGCAAGCGCCGCAGGAATATCTCCCTCAGCTCGAGTTGACGTTGCTTGTGTCCGGGAGCTGTCGCATGCTGTTGAGCAGCTGGGAGGGGCGCGGATCTCCAAGCTCCTCGGAGGTGAGCAGGTGCTGGAGGCGCGCGCTCTAAGACGTCGTCGTGCGATCTAGAATGGTCTGCTTGAGTTTTTGGTACGGGACATCGCCCAAAGGTTCATCGATGACGTCCGCCACCTCTTGGGCCACGTCAAGAGACACGTTGTAAAGTAAGTGGCGAAACCGCGCATTCTCCGAGCTGATGTGCAGATCGAAGGTGGCTTCAACCTAGGCGAACCGAACGTGCGGGTTCTTTCACCAGAACGTGTTTAGGCGGAGCTGGAGAGCTGCGACGTCCCGTGGGTTCGAGGTAGCGTCAGGCGGAAGTAATCTTCGCCTGAAATTATTACACGAAATATACTTTTCCAAAAGTGGCATTCCACGTGAACATTACGCTGCACCACCACATTACGTATCCGCCCGCGTGAACCATATATATATATATATATATATATATATATATATATATATATATATATATATATATATATATATATATATATATATATATATAGAATACGTGAATAAACATGCAACACTGCAGCGTTTGAAGCGCTCTTTTTTTCCCAAAACTGTCAGACAGTGGGATCTGTTACCGCCGGCAATAGTGTCCCGCATTAGAAATGACTCTTCTTACGATGCTTTTTCTGAAACTGCACCACGAACTCATAAGGAATGAATGTGACACGTTTTCTTGTGTGCGGCGACAATCTGTATTTTGTGCTATGTAATTTTGTTCTTTAGTTGAACTTTATTTGCGTGAGCCGAAGTAGGCTCTCATGCTGCGTTTTGCTCATGCTGCGCAAGGAAATGTGCCGTTCATACGATCTATGATTCACTATTATTGACTTGTACATCGATCGCGCTGTATTCTTTTTCTTCTCTCGATTCCAGTTGTGTGATTGCTTTCTGTTGTTGTGAACTGAAACCTGTTGTATTTTTATCTTCATTTTGTGGTTTGTAACCCCCCTCCCCCCCCCCCTTTTGTAATGCCTTCGTGGCGCTGTGGGTATTAACTAAATAAATAAATAAATAAATAAATAAATAAATAAATAAATAAATAAATAAATAAATACCTGGAGACTGGCAATGAAGCTCGAAAACAAGTTAAGGACCGCGCAAAGAGTGATGTAACGAAGAATGTTAGGCGTAACGTTAAGAGACAGGAAGAGAGCAGTGTGCATCAGAGAGCAAACAGGCATATGTCGTATTCTAATTGACGTTAAGAGAATGAACTGTAGCTGGGCAGATCATGTAATGCGTAGATCAGATAACCGGTGGACCATTAGGGTTATAGAATGGTTACCAAGAGAAGGGAAGCGCAGTCGAGGATGGCAGAAGACTATAGGTAGGATGATGAAATTAAGAAATTCGCAGGTGCTAGCTGAAATCGGTTGGCGCAGGACAAGGGTAATTGGAGGCCGCAGGGAGAGGCCTTCGTCCTGCAGTGGATATAAAATAAGCTGATGATGATGCAACGCCCGATGCTTGTGTCAGCGGTTATTTAAAATAGACGTCCGGAATTGAATGGAAAACATTATTCAAGTACGGAGATTAGAAAGAAATCAGAATAGTGTAGCTTTATTCTATACGGCTGCTGCTCCGCTGATTTAAGCCCTTTAACTGAGTTTTTTTTTACTTGAATGCAGCATGGTGTGAGTTCATTGTCAACACCTTGTGAGCTCATTTGTAAGCTTGTTGTGAGCTCATTGTCATCTCCCTTATTGCCGTGATTCTGTGAACAAGCATCCCGGCGCGTAATACTGTATAATTGTTACTACCGCGATATTGTAATGCATAACCAAAATCGTCCAAGAGCCAATGAAAGCCACTTGCTTGATTCCTCGTAATCGGCCAAGACAATATTCATGCCGTCTCATTTACGGCAACAACAAAAACCGTCACTATACAGCACGATGTTGACACTGCGAGTACAGCAACTTCATGTCACATGATGATGGTGTCGCTTTTAAAAATTCATATGTAAACTTAGTCGAGCATCATTGTCACAGCCCATGCAAGGGAAAATTCACAAGGAGTGAAGGCATACAGGCGTCACAATTTACGTACGAGAAATGTCGAAGTTGCTATGCTGCTTGTTGTGCGCCGCTAACACTTGCATTCAAGCGGATTTTTTGGTATAAAGACTACGCCGTCGGGCGGACCTGCGTCCTCACACTTAAGAAAAGGCGGTACTTGTAAAGTTTCAGGAGATCTTGTGATTCGTGCCCGGAGTCAGGAGAAGCCGAGCTGTTGCTTAAGCTGGCCTTAGCACTCGCAAGGGTTGCGTTGACTATAAGCAGTACCAAATGTCGGAAGGACAAAAAAAGAACAAAGATGCGGAAGCAGAGGAGCAGGCGGGGCAGTTTCTTCAAAAGCACGGGGGCAAAGCGCCGGCGCGTCATAATTCCGAGGTCGAAGAGTCAGTGCCCTGCAGCTGACGGGTATTGTTAGAGCTTCGCGGCAAAAAGAAACAAAAAAGTGAAACATTGCATTACATCCGTTTCTATGCTTCGGGCTTAATTTAACTTGGCTTTTTGCTTCTTTATTTAAAGTGGCTGCGGAAGACTAAAGAGAAAGGAGCGGTTACGTCTTAGCGGCGTGTTCTCAAGAAGTTCCACTTGAGGAAACGATATCAAAAAAGGAAAGTTTGCTGGCTGCTCTATGAAGGGCCCCAGCCTTTTGGAAAATCAACGCGGTCTTTCCTCCCAGAAGCAAACGGTGATATTTTCTTTTTTCGCAATGAAATTTCTTTTTGTTTTGATGGTTGTAGTTTGAATACATGTGTCAGTACTCACAGGCTGTTTGGCGCTATAATAACTAATAGAATAGAACAGAATAATTCGTGCTTGCGTTCAAGTCAGATAAGTTTTGTCATTAACGCTGGCCCGCTCGCACTCTTAAATTTCTTCGACCTGGCTACCAGCCCATAAAAAGGTAATTAGGTAATAAGTTAGTGCATTATGTTTAATTAAATGCTATATCATCCAGCGATCAGGTAATTTATTTTTTCTTTACGGCAACATGAGCACAAAGCTATCTTAGCAGCAGGTTAGTCTAAGCAAGGCCGATGTGTCTGAAATAATGTGCCCACACTTTTACTATGCTTAGCGCTATGCTTTACCGCAGGTGCTGAAGCCTGACAGCAAAGCGCCTTACGTGGCTCACTGGTATTCGATCACGCTCTGTAGTTGTGGCAGGAGAATAGAACGTACGGCAAGGGCATGAACGCATTTATAATAACGAATGCGGTTAAGTAAGCTTCACCGCCCTACAGGTGAGTACTGCAATGAAACACGTTCTGTGCTGGCACTATCTCTTCCGCCGGATCCCCGCACTCTCCACTAGTCACTGAACTCTAACCTCGGACGGCCGGGACACACGTGCCCTAAGTCGTTCGCATGCCTGCTTTCTTCCCCGTAACCTTACCAGGGTGCAGGAGGTATCGCTTCGCAAGCTAACTTATGCCAGATCTGGCTTAAGTTAGTGTGCGACACGTGAAGCGTTCGATTTTAAAAGGGTGATCACGGCGGGGAAAGATGGCAGAGGGTGGCTTAAAAAAGTCCTCGCGAATTGATACACGATGGTAGAGCTTATGAAGAATTGATAAGCGAGCGATTTTACGGCGACATGATAACACCTGCAGTTTAGCACGATTCTTCAATGAAGCGACGCTGGCGTGACGTGAGTAATCCGAAAAAATAAAACGCACAGCACGGTTGTGCAAGGCTTCGATGTTTTTAATAGTGTAGTCTTGATCGGGATCCCAGATGGCTGTGGCATATTCTATTTTAGGACGGATTAAAGTGATATAAGCCAGTTTACGTAAGTGCGATGGGCTGTGTTTCAAGTTACGTTTAAGAAACCCAAGTGAGCGGTTTGCTGAAGCCAGGGTGACGTTAATATGGTAATGCCAGGACAGGTCAGATTGAAAGTTAACTACAAGATATTTGTACGTGGTCGTAAGTTCCACTGAAGTATTATTTAGCAAGTAAGACGTTGGAATGCGAGAAGCTTTTTTAGTGAAAGACATCAACTTAGTTTTTGAAGGATTTAGTGTTTTTAGCCAAGTTGTGCATCACGAAGTTAAGGAGTCAAGGTCAGATTTCAGAGATTGGCGGTCAGCTTCAGAAGAGATGTTGCGGTAAATAACACAATCGTCAGCGAATAACCTAACTCTAGATTTGAGGGAGGAGGGTAAGTCATTTATATAAATAGGAAAAGCAATGGACCGAGCACACTTCCTTGAGGAACACCAGGTGAGACTGGGACGAAAGGAGAGTCAAAGTTATTAACCGACGTGAACTGTTGTCTATTAGAGAGGAAGGCTTGCACCCATGCCAGAACAAGTGGGTGAATATTAAGTTGTCTAAGTTTTAGTAAGAGCCGGTGGTGAGGAACTCGATCGAACGCTTTTGAGAAAGAATATGGCGTCAATTTGGATGCCGGCGTCCAATGATGAGTGTAAATCCTGAGTAAATCCTGCAAGTTGTGTTTCGCATGAGAAGCCCCTGCGAAAACCGTGCTGGTATTTGAAGATGATATTGTGTTCCTCTAAATATGTAATTACTTATGAGTGTATAATGTGTTCCAAGAGTTTACAGATGGTACTAGTTAAAGATACAGGTCTATAGTTAAGTGGGGATGAGCGATCCCCTGATTTAAATGTGGGCACTACTTTTGCTATTTAGCCAGTCCTGAGGAATGGTGCAAGACGATATTGATAGAGAGAAGATGGCTGCCAAGCAAGGATAGATACCAGAAGAAATATGTTTAAGTAGTTTGTTGTTGAAGCCACTATGATCAGATGCCGATGAAGTTTTTAATTTTCCAAGCAGAGATAAAATACCGTCTTCATCAATTATTATTTCAGTCATATTAATACCGGAAACAACATCAATGTTAGGGCATGTAGTAATATCCTCAAGAGTAAAAACTGTTGAGAATGAATCATTTTTTAACTTAGCACATTCGGATTCAGTAAAAGGAGAACCATTGGTATTAGCAAGAGTTACATCGGGGTGGTTGTTGGGATTTATTGTGCGCCAAAAGCGCCGAGGGATATTTATTAACAAAGATGACAAATCACGACTGAAAAAGCGACGACGAGTAGTTTTTAAAAGCTGTTGATATTCCTCGTCACACTTTTTATAGCGACACCACGAAGCCGATAATCTGTTTTTGTCTGCCATTCTGAAAAGCCGTTTCTTTTTATTATTAAGTCGACGTAATTGCTGATTGAACCATGGAGAAATGTTGCTTGCTTTGATGGTCATAACTGGAATGTATGTGTCAATTAAGTTTGAATGAGTATTTTTAAAAAGGTTCCAGTTATCTTCAATGGAACGTGACAAGTGGGCATCTAAAAAAGTTTCGTGAAATGGGATAATTCGATACATATTGCATCAAAATTGGCTCGCTTATAACACCTCATACACTTTCCAGCAACTCTCTTTTTGTTTAGTGAACAAGTTCAGCTTCCAGTAATTATGTCATGATCAGAAAGACCATCGAGATGGGCTATGCCAGTAAACAGGTCAGGTCGAGAAGTTAAAGTTAGGTCAGGAATGTTTGCGCATGTGCTCGAGCAACGTGTAGGTTTTCCGATAAGCTGGCACAACAAAAAATCAAGGCCAGAATCAAGAAATTCCTGTGCCTGAGTATCGTTCCTGAAACAGATAGTGTAGACCATTGAATATTGGGATAGTTGAAGTCTCCGAAGATTATAAGAACCGCATTTGGAAACCTCCCGCATATTTCAACAACAACGCGATGAAATTCACTTTCGAAGGTCGCATTCATGTCCGGGGGGCGATAAAAAAACACCAACAATGAGATCAGTGGAACCATGCTTCAGGGACACAAATACGCTTTCAAGAACTGAGTGAACAAAGATAGGTATAGCAATGAAATCTTTAGAAATTCCAATACGCACACCCCCGCCTCTTCGATACTTTCTATCGCAGCGAAAAAAGTTAAAATCTACTTGACTGACAAGAATATTATGATCGGAAACAGTATCGTTCAGCCACGTTTCTGTTAGTGCGATGATGGAGGGCGAACTTGAGTCGATAATTGAAGATAGTTCGACACTTTCAGAAAGAACACTTCTGATATTAGTGTAGAAGAAAGAGACCTTCCCGTCTGAACGAGATGGGGTGGTTACATGTGCTTGACGCTTAGAAGGGGCACGTCACGTAGGTGGAGTGATTGCTGAGCGTGCGTCGGTGCGTGGTACACACACCGCGCAATTAGAAGTTGTGTCCCAAATGTAAGTGTCGTTTTTTAGGCACAGCCTGGTCAAAAATAAGACGCACACGATCACCTTCCTTCCTTAGTGTTTTCGAAAACTGCAATAACTTTCTGCGCTTGTCCCGCGCAGCCTCAGAATAGTCCTGTGCAACACTGAAGGGCGTATTTTTTAGTTTGAAGCCTTTGCTCAGAATGGGTTGCGACTTCTTTGTCATTAAAAAGTTTAGCGATGATGGGGCGCTTTTTAACTGAGGAGAAGCGACCTATGCGGTGAGCCCTGGCCAGTGACGAAATCGAAATGTCAAGTCGGTTCATGCAGAAGACACGCACAAGGCGTTCAGATGATTCCCATGTTTCAAATTGTTCCCCGTCGTCAATTCCATAGAATATGACGTTTGACTTTCGGGAACGATTTTCCAAGTCGTCAATTTTGGCTTGAAGGTCTGAGAGGTCTGATGAAGGTCTAATATTTTCCCGGCGTGACTGGTTTTCCACCTCATTGGATATTGGAGTGAGTTTAGTGATAGATTCCCTAAGTGAGACAATTTCGGAGTTAAGCTTGTCATACATTGCACTACAGTCAGCAGCTCCTGTTGAAGGTTCGAGTTAATGTCCAATGCTGTAATATGTTGCCGTTATTTGATATAAGTGTCCATGACTAGGTTATATGAAATTATAAAATGTATGAAACCTTATTTAGGTTTCACTGGACGATACCTCTGCTGTCGTAAAACGGTGGTACTTAGCTTAGATGAGCTAAATAAATGGGATCGGTCGGCTTAACTCTTTCTGCCGTAATAATCACTGTTCAACACAACGTCGGCTCCTCAAATATTATTAATGTTCTAGCGGCTATATGCCACGAAAGCGGCATTCTCAAATAATAATCTATATAATTAAAATCAACTGTTAGAAGTAATGAATTTTCTGTATAACCAACTATTGTTGACTGTAACAACCTTAATAAGAACAACGCCGAATTTAGCGTGAAATTCTGAGGTACTTTATCTTGCTTGTATGCTATTACTGCATTTAAACACAAGTCATTTTATATCCTGCCACGATCTTGTACGCAGTTGTACTACTATAAGTTCATCCGCGACGTACGAAAATCAAAGTGAATGCATTTGTTAGATCAGATAAGTTCAGGTGTATGCAATCACATTGATTTCGGAAGTGAATGATGACATGCTGAATTCATGAATGTAGGCTATGCTTTCTCAAATCTCAAGAAGAACGCCAGCCCGTCCGCCGATGCAACGTCTACAGTGCGTTAATAAAGCCAGCGTTTATCTGTTCCTATCGAACCTGCCATTTGGAAAATGCTCAGGCTAATGCGGTATCCCAGTGCGGGGCAACATGAAATCGATGCTAAATGAAGATAGTAAAAACGTGCTCATTCTGTGTGCACTGCAGTTTTTTATTTTAACGTGACTGCGGCTATGCTCGGCGCACAGCGTGTGAGCCGCCATTCGTGGGCGTTCCTGTCACGGAAGGGCTCGGAAGTGTTTTACGGGCTACAGGCTGGAAGACTGTAAGTGCAGCCCATTTATCCTGTCAGCGCTTGCGCACATTGAAGGAGCGATGAGGAAGGCGAACCGGTGAGTATTTTTCACTGTTACGCCTAGCGGAAGAAGGCGCCAGCACATCGGCGCACTTATCCCATTAGGCCGCCCCTCTCTTGTACCCACACGCTGGGTGCGTCACGCTGTCGCGTGCTGAACGCTGGTCTCCCTTACTTGGCTAATGCAAGCTCAGGAATCTCCGAGGCCGGTGGCGAGAAAACATGATAGGGAGGAAGAGGGTTAATGGGTCGTCGCAGTGCCTCCAGCCATGCAGCTTGGCAATATTTCTGGTGTTGAAACCCACTGCAGACTCTCGTTATATAAAGTAGCCGTCCTGATTGATCGCCTTGGCAAGTTTGGAGGCTCCGGGCATAAGCAAGCGTGGGAAATAGCTGGTAATTTATGACTGCAGAAAGCGTGATTGCACGGAAACCTTAGTTTTAGCTTCATTTTAGAACAGAAGGCGTGGTCAAGATTTAGCAAGAGCGTTTGCGCCGGAGATTAATCAATTTCAGTGTACCAGCGCAACAAAGCTAAAGCCTGGAAGCCTGACTTGCGACAACTTAGCCGTAGCAGGTCGTGCCTGACCATTGTTTTTCAAGCGAAGCTGCTTGTAAATGTCTGTGTAAGGGTGTACAACTATGAACTTAAGAATGACCGATCGAATTTAACATGTTCCTTCAACTTTTTTGTTGATTGCAATGAATGTCGCTAATCGTGATTTTCAGTTTCCTAGCGGTGACTGATTGCAAGGCTGTATACACCGAATTTACTGTGAGAAGCTTGTGAGAGTAGAACATCAGCCTGGAAAGAAAAATTGACGCTTTCTAACCACCAGTAGTGACAGGGAAATGCCTATCGCCTGTCACGACAAGTTTCTTGATGGACGCTTGGTATATAGATAGTTACAAAAGCAAATCGGTAAAAGCACAATTTTTAACGAATAGACAATCACTTAGCGCCTGCGATAGTCAAATAAGTTGTGTGTTCAAGTTATTCTCGAGAAGTGTGCGTATATGCGTCAGTTTAACAACACCTGCCTACGGGCTAGATGGTGCATTGCAGATCGACGGAAAATAAGCGCACAGGAAGAAATCCACGAACAGCTGAGAAAGACCCAGGACAGGCGCTATCCTGTCTGTGTCAGTGCCTGTCCTGTATCTTTCTCGGCTGTTCGCCCCCGCAGGGGCGTCTGCGTCAGCAGGCGTTCGGTGTGTTGCGACACCACGTACTCGAGCACACGAGGGTTGGACCCTCCCGCGTGTAGCCGTGCGCGGCTTAGCCGTGTCTGGGGAAAAGGGGATCCTGGGGGTTGAGCCGATGCTGGGTGTTTGGACCTTTAAGGCCCCCCGGCGGAGGCAACACACCTCTTCGGCCTCGGTTTCACATAGACGGCACCTCCAGGCTGACCCACCTGGAGGAAATCGGCAGTCGCCTTTTCCTGTCTCTCTCTTCCTACAACCTTCGTCTTTCCCTCACTTTCCACCTTTCCTGTCTCCTTCTCTCTTCTATTTACTTCCTTCTTGGCGGCAAGGGTTAACCCTGTGTGGCTATCCAACCTTGGGTACACCATATTTGGTTATAGTGGCGGCGTACGCCTGGCGTCGTGCAGACTTGCATGCAAGCTCTGCCGCGTCCCCTCGTTGGGCTCCGTGGTGGGCGGTCGGCACTGTTGCCGAATTTTTATATATTTCATGGAAACTTCTTTCCCCAAACTTCCTGATCGCCCTCAGAAACGAGGGCGCACCGAAGATCTCTTTCAATTTTTCGGACGACAAGTCCACAACTTTCCTCGATTCCACGTGATTCACTCAGAAAAGCCAGACAAATTAGTGCGATCCATTTCACCGTTCCTTGTTTCCAAGTCTTTGACCGAAGTTTTCGGTACAGGATATAAGGTGTCGAGAATGTCAAGTGGTGATCTCCTTTTGGAGCTCCAAGATCAGAAGCAGTATGAGAAGCTGCCGAAACTTGTGTCATTTGGAGAGACCCAAGTAACAGTAACCCCCCACCGTACCATGAACACAAGCCGCGGTGTTGTCTCGAACGATGACTCGCTGGAGCTCACTGAGGATGAACTCTTGGAGGGCTTCAGTGACCAGAATGTTATCAATGTTAAAAGAATTAAGACCAGGCGTGACAGCAAGGAAATCAAGACCAAACACCTTATATTGACTTTCGGCTCAAGTATTCTGCCCGAGTCTGTAGAGGCCGGGTACATCAAGCTCCGTGTTAGGCCATATGTGCCAAACCCCCTTAGATGTTTCAAATGACAACGCTTCGGCCACAGTTCGCAGAGCTGCCGAGGCCGTCAAACCTGTGCGAAGTGCAGTGCCCACGAACATAATTATGAAGCTTGCAAGAACACTCTCCATTGTCTAAACTGTGAAGGCGAGCACCCCGCATACTCGCGGTCGTGCCCGTCCTGGAAAAAAGAGAAAGACATAGTCACAATCAAAGTTAAGGAAAACATCGTTCAAAGAGGCACGCAGGCGGGTAGCATACCTGCCAAAGAAAAGCTTTGCCGAAGTGGCGCGTCAGGGGGCAGCGTCACAACGGCCACCGGCGGCTGTCCGACCCACAGGCAGTGAGTCGGCAGCTCCGCCATCTGCCCCCGCGGCGGTTGCAGCTAGCGCTGCTCCGTCAACCCTGAATGAGGGATCATCGACCCCGAAGGTTGGCGCAGCCGAGGCTGCCCCGGCCTCCCCGGCCCCTTCCTGCGCTGGCAACAGCCGGCGCAGTCAAATCCCTCAGGGAGCCCCATCGACCTCTGGGCTGGTGGGCGCAGGGGTCTTGCCCTCCAAGGCGGGACCCTCTCTAGTAACTTCTCGCTCGCAAGAGCACGTGTCCGGCGCCTCACACGAGGCAATGGACACTACACCTACCCTCAAGGCGCACCAAGCGCCTAAGGAGCGGCGAGGCCCCCTCGAACGCTTCAGAAAGAGCAAAACCCCGATTACAGGGGCTCAAAAGAGCTCTGTAATCTGAGACATCTTTCCGTTTCCGTACACACAGCACCAACTTACTTTAAATATGGATACACAAATCATACAATGGAACGTCAGAGGTCTCCTTAGAAACCTTGATGATGTGCAGGAAATCATTCACCAACACAATCCAAAAGTGCTGTGTTTACAGGAAACACACTTAAAATCCAAACACACAAACTTTCTCCGACAGTACATAACTTTTCGCAAAGATCGCGATGATGCTGTCGCATCATCGGGCGGTGTCGCCATTGTTATCCATAAGAGCATCGCGTGTCAACTTTTACCGCTACAAACGCCTCTCAAAGCAGTGGCGGTTCGAGCTGTTCTCCTAAACAAACTCATCACCATTAGCTCTCTTTACATACCCCCACATTACAAATTAACGAAACATGAATTTCAATCCTATATGGATCAATTGCCAGAACCCTAGTTGTTTTGGGTGATTTCAATGCGCACAGCTCCCTGTGGGGCGACTCTCGTACAGACGCGCGAGGTCGTCTTGTTGAACAGTTCCTTTTTTCTTCAGGTGCGTGCTTGCTGAATAAGAAGGGACCCACGTATTACTCCCTAGCAAACAGAACCTTTTCTTCAATAGATCTTAGCATAGTTTCCCCGTCCATACTGCCCGAACTCGAATGGGAAGTTATGAACAATCCTTACGGAAGCGACCACTTCCCTATACTGATAAGAACATCTAAAGAAAACGAATATCCTCCGCAAGCTCCTAGGTGGAAGACAGACACAGCCGACTGGGAGAAATTTCGAACTCTCACTAACATCTCATGGGCCGACATGTCTTCTTTAGAAATTGATGCTGCTGTGGAGTATCTTACATCATTCATAATAGATGCCGCATCAAAATGCACATCCGAAGTGAGTGGTCTGGCATGCAAACGACGTGTACCGTGGTGGAACAGCGATTGTAGGATCGCCCGTAAGAATCAGAACAAGGCGTGGGGGTTGCTACGCGCTTCTCCCACTGCACAGAATCTTATGAACTTTAAAAAAATAAAGTCCCAAGGCAGGCGAACCCGCCGACAGGCCAGAAGAGAAAGCTGGCACAAGTTTTTATCGAGTATTAACTCGTTTAGGGATGAGGCCACAGCATGGAACAGAGTTAATAGGATTAGAGGGTGGCAAACATATTCACTCCCCCTGGTAAACACACTGCAAGACCAGGCAGACTCACTTGGGGAATATTTTGAGAGCGTGTCAAGTCCAACAAATTGTACACAATCCTTTCTCAAATACAAACAAACAGAAGAACGTAAGCCATTAACAAGGAAAGGTCGAGAGAATGAGCCTTACAACCGTCCTTTTTGTATTGCCGAATTGAGATCTTCCTTGAGCGCATGCAACAGCTCCGCACCAGGATCTGATAGAATCATGTATGAAATGCTCAAAAACTTACACAATGACACGCAAGTTACACTGCTCACACTTTTCAACACCATTTGGGATGCAGGGTACCTTCCAACCGCATGGAACGAAGCCATTGTGGTCCCTGTTTTGAAACAAGGCAAGGACCCTTCCTCAGTGGCAAGTTACCGCCCCATAGCCCTCACAAGTTGCATTTGTAAGGTGTTTGAAAAAAATGATTAATCGGCGACTCATTCATTTCCTTGAACTGAGCAAAATCCTTGATCCCTATCAGTGCGGCTTCCGAGAAGGGCGCTCCACAACTGACCATCTTGTACGTATAGAAGCAAATATCCGGGACGCATTTATACACAAACAATTCTTCTTATCCATATTCCTCGATATGGAGAAGGCGTGCGATACGACGTGGCGTTACGGAATCTTAAGAGACTTGTCAGAAATGGGCATCCATGGCAATATGCTAAACCTAATAGCAAGCTATCTGTCCAGTCGTACCTTCCGGGTAAAAGTCGGTAATGTACTTTCGCGTCCTTTTACACAAGAAACAGGTGTACCCCAAGGAGGCGTGCTCAGCTGCACACTCTTCATCGTGAAGATGAAGACGCTTCGCGCTTCATTACCACCGGCAATCTTTTATTCTGTCTACGTGGACGAGATACAAATAGCTTTCAAATCCTGTAACCTCGCAGTGTGCGAGAGACAGGTACAGCATGGCCTGAACAAAGTCTCAATGTGGGCAGACAAGAATGGATTTAAGATCAATCCTAACAAAAGCTCTTGTGTTCTTTTTACAAGAAAGAGAGGCCTGGTTCCGGATCCTTCCTTAGAACTGTGTGGACAACGAATACCTATCAGCAAAGAGCACAAATTCCTAGGTATCATACTTGACTACAGACTCACTTTCATTCCACACATTAAATATCTGAAAGAAAAATGTCTAAAAACAATGAACTTAATGAAACTTCTATCCCAGACTACATGGGGTAGTGACAGGACGTGTTTAATGAACCTATACAAGAGCCTAATTCGGTCTCGATTGGATTATGGTGCTGTAGTATATAACTCTGCCGCCCCGAGCGCGCTAAAGATGCTAGACCCAGTCCACCATCTAGGAATCCGAGTGGCTACTGGTGCTTTCAGAACGAGTCCCACACAAAGTCTATATGTAGAATCAAATGAGTGGTCACTTCATCTGCAGAGAACGTACATCAGCCAAACATATTTTCTGAAAGTCCACTCAAATCCTCAACATCCGTGTTTTAATACCGTTAATGACATGACATATGCTACACTCCTTCGCAATCGTCCCTCCGTAAGACGGCCTTTCTCGCTGCGTGTGAGGGAGCTTAGTGAAGAAATGCATGTTCCACTCCTCGAGCTTCGCCTAATGCATCCAGCCAAGCTGCTACCTCCTTTGGAGTGGCAGCTGATACAATGCGACACATCTTTCATTCAAGTTACAAAGCACGCTCCTGAGGCCGAAATCAGAATGCATTTCCTAGAACTCCAGCACAAGCATTCCTGTGCTGAGTTCTACACAGACGCTTCGAAGTCAAATGCCGGGGTATCCTATGCAACCGTCGGCCCATCCTTCTCGGAATCCGACGTACTGCATCCGGAAACAAGCATATTTACGGCCGAGGCCTACGCATTACTCTCTGCTGTGAAGCATATAAGAAAATCGAAACTTCCAAAAGCAGGGATCTATACAGACTCCCTAAGCGTCGTGAAGGCCTTAATCACATTCAGCAAACATAAAAATCCCGTATTTAATGAACTCTATTCCGTCTTGTGTAAAGCGTACTCATCTAAGCAGCATATCATAATATGCTGGGTACCTGGCCATAGGGGAATTGAAGGCAACGTTCTGGCGGACGAGATGGCCACGTCGATCGCATCGCGAGCCGCTAACCCTACCGCTGAGGTGCCTGTCACAGATCTGAGGCCTTTCTTGCGAAGGAAGCTGCGAGCCCACTGGCAACACATGTGGGACGCGGAAACGGATAATAAGCTCCACCTGATAAAGCCACAGTTAGGATTCTTGCCCTCTACTACAAAATTGCGCCGAACAGATGTCCTATTCTGTCGTCTAAAAATAGGACACACATTTGGCACCAATAACTTTCTACTCACCGGAAGTGAGCCTCCAACCTGTGGTAGATGCGGGGAGAGGCTGACCGTACTCCACGTCCTCCTGGAGTGTCGGGAAGCCGAATCTGAGAGAAAGAGACATTTTTCCTTAGCATACCGACAGCACATTTCCCTTCATCCTGCGATGTTTCTTGGTCTAGAACCGCTTTTCAATACAGACACAGTCCTAGGTTTTCTCAGAGATGTGGTCTTACATGTTATTAGTCCCATGCATTCGTAGCGCCTCCTCTCTCCAGAGGATGCCACTGCGATAATTGTTTTGCATAGCACATGCCTCCAGGCCCTTGTGTTTTCAAGGGCTCTAAGGAGGCAGTAGTGCTCTAGCATTTCTTATAATCTCGCATATTTTACCTATCGTATCATTCTTTTTAAATACATCGAAATGTTCATAATACAAGTCATATGTCATCGCCATAATTTTATTACACAGATTTTACGCACTTTAGAGCGTATATTTTAAGGCCCCTTTACAGCCACGTCACACCAATTTCATAGTAATCATAGTTACACTGCACACCCACTACCACAGACATGGCGCTCTTTGGCCATTCCTGGCCCTTGCGCCATAAAACCCCATACATCATCATCATAATCATCGGCTGTTCGTGTGTTTTGTTTCTGTACGCTTATTTTCCGTCAATCTGTATATGTGTAAGCCGGGGAGGGGGGGGAGGGGCTGTAGGCAAAGGAGGTAGGGAGGTACGTATCTAATGCTACGCTGTCTTGCTAACTTGTATATGAACACCAACAGCTTAGTTTTTTAACGCGATAGCGTTAAGGAGCTCGTGTCGCAGAAAAGCCGGTGTCGTCGGCGTCGGTGTCGGGTGTCAGCGTCGGCGTCCGCGGCGTTGGCCGTGAGCGATAAATCATGGCAGGCACTTCATAAATAAAAAGCAACTTCCAAGATGGGCTGGGTGGGAATCGAACCAGGGTCTCCGGAGTGTGAGACGGAGACGCTACCACTCAGCCACGAGTTCGATGCTTGAAAGCGGTACAAAAGCGCGTCTAGTGAATGCGGTGTTGCCTTAGAAACGAGCCGTAGAAAGTTATACTGCGGTGTATATCGGTAATTATGAGCATGTAACTTACAGAAGTCGCATTTACACGAATAGCGAAGTACGTTTCCGCTACATTTCTTCTGCGCTTACCACACACGCAGAGCCATCTTGCGGCAAACAATAGACCCCCTCCTCTCAATGTACGGCGCTGCCCCGACAGGTGGCGCGCCGCGCGCGCATTGGGGCTGTGCGCGGACCGGTGCCAGGCGCCTCGCGTCCCCGACTCCCTCTCCCCTGACGACGCTTCGCCGTGCTCCCACACGGGTTGCAGAATCAAGCGCCGTTCCTTTCTTTAGATTACTATCTATCTATCTCTCTGCCCGTGCCGATCACGACGTTTGGCTGGCGTAGATCGTTTCCCCCTCCGAGACACCGAGTTGTTTGCTTCGTTCCGTTTGTTCAGGCGCGCGTTTCGTTGCCGCGCCGAACGCTGCGTTGCTCGACGCTCACCGCGTGATAGGTGGGCGCAGAGTCCGATGCGGGGCGCCTCGTAAGTGATCACTGTCTGAGCGCATTGTCTTACACCCCTTGGCGGGTCGACGGCAACGCTGTCGCGTTCCACTCTTGAAGGCGAAGCTTAAGCGTCCTCCAATTTTTTAAGTTTTTTCTTGTATTCGCCTTGTAAAGTAGCACATGAAACCCAAGTCACAAAACAAGTGATCGAGAGCGCTTGCACTCGTGTCCATGATTGCTTCCTTTTCTTTGTACTTTGTTCTTTTTGTCCCGTCCTACAATATTATACTAAGTCGTATAGCTCAAGTCATCTTGTTTCTATGCTTCTTGCGTTATTTCTTGCAGCCTAAATTTTTTTTGCACAATTATTGTGGCATGCGAGGGAAACAGTTGAAGGACCAGCTTGAGGTTACCTGGCCATCTCGTACACGCAGTGATATAACGAAAAAGAAAATGAGTTTAAATTCATGACGCCTTGAATTGCGTTCATGTATATTTTCAGCTAGACGTACACATTATCCAGCTGCCATTTACTCGATCTACCGATGCAGGAGCGTTCCTTGACCTTCAAAGGGTCAGATGTATGATTTGATGCCTCTGAAGTGGCATTTTTATTAAACATGTTTTTTCACAAACTGATTGTGCGAAAGTGGAAGTCAATTATTCGGGTGCCAGACGTGCGAGAAGACGGCCGTAGAAATGTCGGGAGCCACAGGATTGCGACAAGTACACTTGCTCTGAGATAACTGATAAGAGGCGAGCAATAGCTAAGAATGTGTTGTGAAGTCTCATGGCGCTAATATACGCCTATGTAAACGAAGCAGTGAACGACCGTCTTTTACTGTCACATCTATACCACAATCATCCTAACTTATATCCACCTATAAATTCACTCTGGAATCCTTAATTAATGTTACTATAACCATTTCTGTCACGGCTGGAAGCTAATAAACAAAATGAATGATGACAGTTCACTCAGGTCACTGCACATTTTTTGTTGCAAATTTGTAAAAAACCTCTTTTTCTTTTCCTCACAACTTCCAGGCCTAGTTCACGGTGCGACTAAAAGTGCACTCCGCACACAGACACGAAGTACAGCTGGACGTAATCACGGTTTCACCAGTAGTGGGTTCACAACATACACCACAAGGTGTATATTCTGGATGCTCGAGTAAACGTACGCGTATATGGCCATCAAGAAGAAGCATTATTCAGCATGTTTCTTTTTCTCGAAAATATTGCAGTTAGGGGCTTACACAGTGTAGACCACTAAACATTGCTCAAAAATTGGGTCGAGTGGGTCAGGACGAAAGACGACGAAGGAAAGTACACAGTGCGCAAAAGATGACTTTCCCCGCTCAGCAGTGTAAACACCACGGCAATCTTGGCACCGCCGTCGCGAAGCTAGACACCGGGGAAAGTATACAGGGGGTCGTGCGGAGAGGTTTACCCCGTATTATATTGCAACTTTCGCTAACGGCTGCTGCCCGACGTGTTCGTTTTCGTCTTTTTCGGCTGCCTTCTGGATGCTCGAGTATACGTACGCGTATATGGCCATCAAGAAGAGACATGCTTCAGCATCAATGTTTTTTTTTCTCTCTCTCTCTTGTACTTTGGCCACATAAGCTGCTACTTTTGCAACAGAATAACTGCAGAAAAGGGGGGCAGTATTGATCTCCGCTAGTTTTTGGCTCACCGCAAGGAAAGGCTTAGCGAATTGTATTTGATTCGGGGGTATGAACGAGCTGTAACATTTTTGCTGCCTCAAGTTCAGTACACGGCCTGACCATCAATTAATTTTGGCTAGGCCATGCCGGCGATCGTGTGTTCGGCGAGAACTTGTAGCTCAGCGCTGTTTTTGTATAATTGCTGTGCGCTCTTTCTTTTCGCCATGCGACTTTCAATTTCTGCAATCCGGTTGTATAAACGAATGTTGCGCAATGGTACAATGTTGATGTTATTCGATGCTGTGTTTATGTTCAGTGTGATAAACGTAAGCAGAGGTAGGGTACTATGTTTGCCGCACCCTCACGGCCCCTCATATATCTGGATTGATGGCTTCGTCAAGCTGCAGATAGTACAGCTTTCAACACAGAAAGTATCTTCTAAGAGCGTTTGGAAAGTAGAAGGAATTGAACTGAATATAAGCGCATTTGCCGTAAGTAATGCGCCTCCCGCTGGTGAAATATAAAAGGTGCGTTTTTTTTTTAGCTGTACCAAAATTTTTTAAAGATTGCCTATGGCAGGTAACACAATTCCGACCCTTGATCCAAATTACTCGATAACGCGTCCATTACTTCTACGAGAAGTCGAAATGTTCGATTGAATAATTACCGTAATTAGACAAATTACCTTCTTAAATAATTACTTTACTTCACGTGTTTCAATTTACGAATTATAGCCGTTGAGTGCGCACGGAGTATCCACTTGGAACGAATCCTCTGGACAGCGCCAATTCGGGGATATTGATTTTCAATGTGTCCGTTGAAATGCATTGGCGTTCCATTTACTTTCATAAGAGACCGCTGTTTTGCACACTGAAGCGCAATAGTAAGTGGAACACCAATGCATTTCGGCGGACACTTTGAAAATTAATATCTCGCAGCCGGTGCTTTCCAGAGAATTCGTTTTAAGTGGATACGCCGCGCGAACTGAGCGGCTATAATTCGTACGTTAAAATATGTGGTGTAAAGTAATTAAATAAAAAGGCAATTGTCGTAATTGCGTTAATTATTCAAGAGATCATTTTGATTTCTCGTAGAAGTAATGGCCGCCTCATCGAGTAATTTAAATCAAGGGTGAGAGCTGTGCAATTTGCCATATGTAATCTTTAAAAAAATCTGGTGCAGCTAAGAAAAACTACCTGTATATGTCATTCATTACGTTAGCAGAGAAAGGGGAGATAAAAAAAAAGGCACTCAAATATTAGACTGCCTTGATAACTACCTATATGCACTAATGCTCCCACCATTACGCACGCAGACTTCGAAGCAGACCTTTAATTAAAATCGATTATTTTTTTCTGCAACATGAACAATTATTCAAAGATGTAACTGATTGCAGGTACAAACTACTGGTTCACGAGACTAAATGAGCAATTACTAATTAAGTAATCGATTACCTTTACGTTAGTTGCTCCCATCTTTCATTAATATTTCATAAATAAAGTAAATAGAACGACCTGGCCTGGCTTTTTCAGTGCCTCCTCTGCAGGCCTTCAGACATAGTTTATTTTCACGAGCAAATGATTTTCAAAATTCCAGTTGGTCACGTTCCTTCATATACATGTGAGATCAATAGTGACCGTTGTGAGCACCGGAGGGAAGGGCACCAGACGGGGCAAACAGCGAGTAATGATCAAGTACTACATCACACGGCCACGCGATGAAAACACACAGATTGAGTGATTTTTTATCGAGCGGCCGTTCCAAGGAGGATGAAAAATTAAGCCTGAGCTTAGCATCGCTAACTCTGTAAGTAGTTGTGCATACTTATAACGTGATGATTGTGAGGTCTCAACAGCTGCACGCACGTGCGTCACGGGCGACATTGCGCTCTCTAATAATTTATCATAATGACGCTTCTATACCTCGTACCTCTTAGGAACATGCGATTTCTTGAACACTTTGACGCGCTCGGCGGACCTCGACGTTTCTCTTGGGTACCTCCAAAGTGGGTGAAGTCCGCCTATAATGCTATAAAGAAATGCTTGACAGATGGTAGGATGAAACCTCTGTCCTCCAGCACAGCCGCCTAATGATCCGCTCATTAAGAGGAAGCTTTAGCTTGGATGCTCCTATATAAATACATGTAAAAGGATAATTCGTTTTTCTCGGCAACAACTGCACCAAATTTGACGAGGTTTGTTGCATTGAAAAGAAAAACACAAAATCTAGTGACTATTAGTTTCAAATTTTTGAGTTAGGCCGTAACTTTTTCATTAAAGATTGGCAAAAAATCGAAAATTTTCAAAAAACGAAACTATCAAGTTTACAACTCTGTAACTCAACAACGAAAAATGATAATGCAATTCTGTGAATTGCATCTAATAATACATCTAAAGCAGACAAAATTGATGTTACACATGAATATAAAAATTTAGTATTATGGAAATACATCTTTTGCAGGACCCTTGTAACCAACGTAACGAATTCACGTAAGATGTAAAATGACATATCGAATTTGTCCGCTTTGAATGATCTAATGGATTCTGCTTACAGAACTGCGATATCTGTTCTTGATGCAGAGCTATGAATTTGTAAACTTCATGCTTCTATTTTCTCAAACGGTCGAATATTTGAAAACCTTTTTAACAAGATTCAAGCTCTAAATCGCAATCCCGCTTCCAAGAGTCACTGGAATTTAACTTTCCCTCTCAAATATAACAAATTCATTAAAATCGGTCCAGGGGTTATCTCAGCAAAACATTTTCGCATTTTGCATGTATTTCAATAGGCCGCGTAGGAGTTGGGCCCGAGCTAAAGCTTCCTCTTAAGCCACGATCGCACGCATGCTCGTTTCGTGAGAAAGTACTCTCTTTGAAACATCTGGCGGCAGTCACGTGCCGGCTTTTAGCATTGATCTCTCGGGACGGCTAGCGCTTCTGGATGCGTTGTTAGAATGCACTGCCTTCGGCATCAGCCACATTTTTCGTCAGACGGATACAAAAGAAGTTGTGCGGTCCGCCTATAATGCTATAGCCATAGTAAGAGGCAGAATTCGACGCCTAGAATACCGGCTGCGCGACCTGCCGTTAAAATCAGGAAGCAGATGCTGAGCACAGGGTTTGCCTGTCTGAACAAGTGCATCCGCATGGCTGCTGCTTGGAACGACTGCAGACGTTATACTGTAGTTGCCACCAAATTCAGGTTCCGAAAAATGTGTTGCCTCTTGCAGCTATCTTGCCTCGTCAATAAAGTGACTGGCTACATCTCATTGGTTGCTTAAAAATACATTTATTTACAATCACCGTTAGCAAGTAAAAAAAAAAACAACTAATCAGTCAATTAAAGAAAAAGCTACAAAATTGTCGTTCATTACGAGTAGAAGTAATTATTGCATGTCATTCGTTACTTAGAGGTCTGGTTCCAAGAAACGGCAATGCTGGCTCCACATTTTCACTAAACTTCTTATAATATTTGAAAATAAACGTAATCTGCTATAAACTGTCCCGTATGATTCGACGCCACAAATATTTTTTTTTTATTTTCGACGGCAAAGCGCTTTCACGTGGACAGCTCGACGGAAGCTGAACAAACTTTCAACGGATACGATGCAGTGACGTTGCCGTAGCGGCTCTTGGTGGATATTATGTTAAGAAACATGTCGGTATGTAGTTAGCGCAACTTTGAACACGCCCAATATTCAAGAGATTCATGAGAATTTAATATGTCCGTGGTAATCTGAAACGACAACCTTATTGCCGGAATCAATAGTGTTAAGCCTGGGCCTGCGCTCATAATTAGAAATATCAGTACTAGATTCTGCAGGGAGCTAATTAAGTTTCGCGGTTGATTCTGCATTAAACATTACTTCATTATACATGTAAACATGAACAAAAAAAAAGGCATTCGTCTCGAACGCACAGCAGCGTTCGATCAAGATAATTTTGTACAGTAAGTCATCCGTCGAACTCATTTGCCTGACTTCGTTGGGTCCTGAGTAATGGCTTTTTTATTCCAGCGTAGTCTATGTTTTTAATATGAACACCGTTATTAATTTTTAAGTAAAAGCAAGCTACGTCAGAGCGCAGGGGCAAGTGATCATGAATAGCGAAACAAATGTTACTTTCGTATTCTTTAGGTGCACTCAATAACGTAACGAATATCGGCCAGTGCATCGTGTAATATAAGTATTTTGTTAACCTACCATAGCATTCTGGAGGCAAGTGCATTTGTGCGTCTCAGTGTGTCGACGCACACTTGAGCGCTTGTACTACGCACAAGAGGCGACTCCTCAATAAGCTCAAAGGGGAGTTCTTCAACACTTTTCCCCTTCGATGTGCGACTGGGCAGCGACAACATAAGTGACCAGAAGCTACCTGGGACAGCACAGAAGAAATCATTTGTATTTGCTAATTGAAATGAAGAAATTATAAATTAATCTAATTAAAAACGGATGAAGAACAATTGCCGTTGGTGAGGAGCGATCCCACGTCTTCACATTGCGCGTGCGATGCTCTGCGGCAGAAAGGATACTCCACATCCGTCGCCAAGGTCTGTGAGGGGTGGCACTGGCTAACACTCCCAGGGTTAGCTCTAGTAGCAACACAACATCCCAGAGAGCTGATGGGAAAACGCGCTGCGGTAGCTCAATTCGTAGAGCATCGCACGCGTAATGCGAGCACGTGGGACCGTTCCCCACCTGCGGCAAGTTGTTTTTTCATCCACTTTCAGTTCCACTAATTTATCATTTCTTTATTTCAATTAGTAAGTACAAATAATGTACCCTATATTGTGCTTGGTTTCTTTGTTTGTTGGTTTCTTATGATATGTTTAATAAAAAAGTCGGGCCCCTCGGTTGACCCCTTTTATTCTCGCTCCTTACATAACGACGGTTTCGAATCCGGCAACGTTGATGCCTTCAGGTAGCATGTGTGGGTTTATTGACCAGTTGCCTTTACCCAAAAAGATCCCGTACTGGTGATGTCTGCTGCAGAAAGGATGTCCCACATCCACCGCCAAGGTTTGTGAGTGGTGGCGCGGGCTAACACTCCCAGGGTTAGTTGTAGTAGTAAGACATAAACACCCAAGAAAGTGGATGGGAAAACGGCGCTGCGGTAACTCTACTGGGAGAGCCTCGCACGCGTAATGTGAAGACGTGGGATTGTACCCCACCTGCGGCAAGTTGTTTTTTTATCCACTTTCAGTTGAATTAATTTATAATTTCTTTATTTTAGTTAGTAAGCGCAAATAACTTCCCCTGTGTTGTTCCTGGTGGCGTTGTTTGTCGGCTTCTTATGATAGAACCTACCTATAGAAACTTAAACAATTCGGTATTTGTGCTGAGCTTTGAAGCTTTACTTTATATGCGTTTATATTCTTTTCAATCCAAGAACACTATTCATAACAGGACTGAGAGCCATGTTTTGGTGTAAAATGAGCTGTTCACCAATTCGAGTGATGTGCGCGGAAACTGGAACAAATAAATATACTACAGATACTTCACTGACCAACCACTACAGCATTTAGGGTTCACTATTCTTGAAAGCTCCGAATTCCACTCCATTTTCTCGAATTGATTCAGTGTGCCAGGTAAAATACACTTCTTCAAGTTATTCTAGAATGCCAAGCGTATACTAGAATGCCAACGTGTAACTCTCTTTCGTGGCTATTGCCTTCTTGACTTTAAGTGCACTTCCGTAGTCGGTATTCTTTTTCTCAAGCGCATGTGTATGTATCATAGGAATCAAACGCATAGTGCTGTTTCAAAGTCTGAAGAAACCGGACAGGGTTGTAGACTATGAGACTAAGTTAATCTGTTTTCCACTGTTCTTTAAGCTGAGAAGACCTACCACTGTGGTGGCGCGCCTCCGGGTTTTGCAAAATTTTTGCGATCCCATTTTTCAAAATGTTTAGGGACTCAATTAATCTCAGTGGTCGAAGTTTTGGAAGTATCACTCTATTTCATTCCTTTCTCTTCTGCTGATGTGCACGCTACTTTCAAGCACTATAACTATTTCAGTGATCTTCCAGGACCCCTAGTAGACTAGCAAACAAACGAAAAATATATATATAGGGAAGGTCGTGTACGTTCACGAGAACTAAAGTTCCTCCAATAGGTTACTTGAACGTAAAAATTTCAAGAGCGCCTTCCCGGTCTTGTGGTGTGACAGCTATATAGGTCGGTATTCCAGGGCTGTCTGCTCTGACAACGACGGTCGTCAAGATGCGCCAGCGTGGTCGCCAGTGACTGCCTGTGTGCACTGTATCGGCGACAATGACAAAGAACGTGTTCGACAGTTTCCTCGTCGCTGCAGTGGTTACACGCAGCACTATCCTTCCAGCCGGTGCGGAAAGCAAACGACTTCGTAAATGCGATGCCCAGCCACAATCGGTAAAGTACCGTTGTCTCGGGTCAGGGAAGTCCAGGTGGAGGCTGAAGACTAGTTCCCGTTGGACACTGAGGACGAAGTTTAGGAAGCAATATTAAAAGATGCAGATGGTTTCAACCCCCCCCCTCCCACTCCTATCTTATGTTTATTATAAAGAATGGTATTACTGGCCATGGCACAAAGCAGAGGTTGGTCAGACTTTCATATAATACCGTAAAATATAGCTTCGTATATTTTTAACCTCGAAGCTGTTCTTGCTCGGCGTAAAATGGACTGCGCATCACAAAACTCGATCGACGCCCACCAACGTATGCTATGCGCAGCCGGTTTCGCCACCGTGACGAGACCTGCGCATGCGCCGTGATAACGGTTAGGAATGCGCATGCGCTTGACCTTGAAAAGGGCATGAAAGCATGTGCTCGGCGGCGCTTGGTCAGTTAACGCCATGGAGCGGCCTAATAAAGTCCGTACTGCCGAAGGTTGCGCATTGCGAAGCGAGACTTGTCTACAAGTCTGGCCTTGTTTGTAAGAAGATTTAGGCCTGAGTGAGTGAGTGAAGTAACTTTATTTTGGTCCAGAGAAGACGCAGGGGAGATCCCGCGCCACCCGGCTAGTCCCACGTAGGGACCGCCAAGCCGAGCTTGACGGCCCGATCGTGGGCACTCTGGACGGCCAGGGTTTGGTCGTTGAGTTCGGGGCTGCCCAAGAGCGCAGCCCACCTATCCTCGCTGAAGGAGGAGCCGATGGCTTCACACTCCCACAACACATGGTCCAATGTTGCCCTTAGTCCACAGGCAGGGCAGTCCGCACTGGGATATCTTTCGGGGTATATGGCATGAAAAACCGCGAGGTTAGGGTACGCACGGGCTTGTAAAAGTCGAAGGGTAACCGCCCGCGCCCTACATAAGGCGGGGTGCGGGAGGGGGAAGACCCGTCTTGACAGATAGTAGTGCGTAGTGATCTCATTAAACGTAAGCAAGGGTTCTCCGCGGGGCTGAGGGACTGCTGAGGCGGCGCGGTCAGTGAGTCCTCGCGCGGCCTCGTGTGCGCCCTCGTTAGGGTTAGAGGGAGAACCCTCAATCGACCCCAAGTGAGCGGGAAACCAAAATAAAGAATGCGGAGAGATACTTTTGGCGCTTTGGAGAATACGGAGGGCCTGGGGGGAGACCATGCCGGTTTGGTAGGCCTTAATGGCTGCCTTGGAATCACTATATATTGCCTCTCTGCGACCATCGAGCACAGCCAGCGCGATTGCAACCTGTTCGGCTACCACGGGCCTCGAAGTGCGTACCGTAGCGCAGCAAGTGAGCCTTGAATTGGAGTCTACGATGGAGACGGCGAATGCCTCTTGGTGGACATGAGGCATTCGCCGTCTCCGAGTTTCTGGTCGAGTCTCCGCTATACAAATTCTACAACGCAAACATAGACTGGGAGAAGCTTGGTCGTGGACCTGCCGAGAAATGGTGCTACGCGGGCAGGTGCTGCAGTTCAGCGTAACAAACGGCCTCAAGTATCCACCCAAGTCAGCGGGACTACCACGTTTGAACGAGGTGAAACCTACCTGAAGCCTAGCAGCAGCCAAGTTTCAATTTAGCAGTAGCCGAAAGAGCCCCTAATCGACGAGCTTCGCTGTTTCAAAGCTCGCGCGACGGAGTGCAAGCTTGCCCGTCTTTTTGTGTGGAAGGCGAAAGTCAGTGTGAAATCTAAAAATTTTAGTTTGAAGTCTTAAGAATGCTAGGTACGCTTTACAACGGTCAAGAGTGTGTGAAGATGTTCTTTGGTGATAACTGCACCATTATATTTCGATGCATATTTGATCAGGATTTGTTGTTCGGAATGAGTCTTTGAGCTTCTTGCCAATTATTGCAAAGCATGACTTGAAACTAAAGGTAAACTAAAAGCAACTATGAAACCAAGTTAGATCAATAGATTATTCGTCTTGAAGTGTATCAGTGGTTTCTGTATGTTATTATATAACTTTGTTGCACAAAGAATTGCCGCCAAAGGTGCCGCTGCGGCTCCTCAATTTTTGCACTTCCGCGCCAATGCTTTCCGCGCCAAAACAGACGAGTTGACTTTATAAGGTACCACACTCTACTAAATGTGGCGCCTCCTCCCCTCCCCCAATTTTCTATATTCATCACTTTTTTGTTCGAAAAAGCTCTGTTCTCGCTAAGAATAACAAGTTTGTAATTATTGTAGCCGTATTTTTCAATGTAGCTTGATTTTCCTTCAGTGTTCCTTTAACCATTTGCTTTCTTAACTCGAGAACTGGTACTGCGGTAATGTTATTGCTTCTTCTTGCTTCTTATTCCGGTCTTGAATTGCGTTAACCTGCTTGTACTCTAGATAAACTTTAGGAACAGACGCCAGGCACACATTCGGAGCACACATTGGCGAACTCGACAGGCCCATGGCAACTAACCATTCTTTATTAACGAAAAGCTTTGTGAATTCGGCTCCTGCCTTATTGCAATGACGGCGTAGTTTCTTCCACACAGCAAAGATGCCTCACAGCTGTTTGGGTGCCGAAACGCGAAAACAAATGCACTGGCGGCACTTTGAAGGCTCGTCGGGCCACATAAAAGAGCAGCTACTCATTTCGCCCGTTTGCTTTTACGCTCATTTCGCTCATTTTTGCTCGAGCTGGTTAAGTTTGACTCGCACCAACGTAAGAGAAAAAGCTGGCTGGAAACTAATGTAATTTCTTCTTGTTCATTTGCGCAACTCAGCAAAACGACTCTGGGCCTTTTATTGCTAGCGTTCTCTTTGTGCATGTTTGTGACAGCCAGAGGCATCAGTAATACAGCGAATAGTCGTAACCAAGACAGTCCCAGTGGGCAAAGCAGCGTGCCCGATTTCCTTTGTACTGCCTGAGCAGAAGCAACAGAAGCTCATGGAATGCAGTAAAATTGCTGTGGTAATCCCGCTGTGAGCCAGACGCACCATTGGCCACATGCTTGCAGTATCGTAACGACTCCTCGTTCCGCCACATTCTGTTCCTGCATGGCGGGTGATCCAAATTAAATGAAAATCCTGGATCATCTTAGCTACAGTGCTATTCCCCAACGCCCTGCCCCGGACCCTGAGTTCTTGAATAAGTTCTGGCGTGAATAAAAACATTAGGGCGTATAGCTAGCGGAAAGGGCACCTGGTCGCCCAATCTCAGCTGCTGACTGCCTCTGGGCCGGCTTGTAATCATCAAAGGAAACTGCCATGAAAGTTAAAACGATTCGCTGTTTATTGACATTTATTATAGTCATAAGGGGAGCAACCTCAATTCGATGACTTAGCCGGATTACCTTCTACGGAATTATAGGCTGGGATAGTGAGCCACCCTTTAATATATATTCAGGTTACTACCAAAGTCTCCTGATCGCCGGAATACAATTTTTACTCCAAAAAGACAACAAATGGTGTCAACAGTGGCGTACCAACTGTTTCTCTAGAGGGGGGGGGGGTGAAAGTGCAAACCATCTTTATATACATAACATAAATGTAATAGTAAACTATTACATTTGTCAGTTATTACTACTACAATCTTCTAACAGTTATTTTTGTATTGAACACACCTAGACCTACTTATCAATCACGCATGGCGAACCATGGCGTGTTGCGTACTCCAGGGTAGCGTATCGTACTGCTGCCGAGAAGTAGCGGCGCCTGCCTATCGAAGCTCGACCGACGTTACTTATTGGGTAGAGTGGCATGGTTGGCGGGCGGCAGGAATCCGGTAGACCATGGCGACCAAGCAAGGGCGAGACGATTTCTAGTGCGAAACTTGCACGGTTTATTCAAAGGTAGATGAAAGAAAATGAGGAAAGCTTGAAGTGTTTAAAAGTACATTTCGGAGCTCCTTAAATAGGATCTTTACAGTCGTGGGCGGGATCTTGCTTCCGTCGACGTCACTTGACCGGCACAGAAAAAGGGCCCCGCCTCCTCTGGTTATACCGAGTTTGCTGCAGAGAGGAAGTCGTCACGCCTCCTGGAATTGTAGACGCCTGTACGTCTCTTCTGCGCGTTGCGGGTTCGTGGAAGTTCTCCTCTAGGTCCAATTCTAGGAAAGGGCCTCTCTAAACTCGCCCACCCACACACACATACACACACAAAAGAGATCTGTACGCTGCGGGGCTTCCGGCAGACAGGCAGACACTCTAAACGGTCATGGCGAATTAGGAAGTCACGCTTCATTTCGACGAGGCAGAGTGAGATGGTCGGTTGAAATTCTTCTCTGCACGTGGTGCCAGACGCCAATCCTAACAGGGGTCCTGAAAACGTGTTTGAATTTGCATTTATTTCTTGAAGCTATGAATGATCTCAGGATGATGCACGGAGCCAATGCAATGAAGGCCTGACAGAGGTTCCTTGTAGTTGCAATAAAAGTTTTAGTTCCATGTAGTTATATCGCATATTTAATGTTGGCGATATATCACTGTTCCCTTTGAAACCTTGCTGACATAAAATCCTTTGCAGCTCTTCTTGTTGGGAAAGTTGAAAAAGCCAGTTAAGAAATACACATGTCACTTCGCCAGAACATTTACCATGGTGACCTCCCTCCCTACTCCCACGCCAATCAATTTCCGCTAGATTTGATATCGCTTGAGTTTACCGTTTTCTCGGGGGAGCGAGATAAGTTCTGCTTTGTCTGTAAAACGCGTTCGCAATGCTCCGGATTGTTTGCATGAGTAACTTGCTGCAAGTGTCGTAATTAGTCCGCTGATCTTTAAGCTTACTTGCATATTGCGCCTTTTGCATATTGCTTACTTGCATATTGCGCCCATAACGCGCCTTTTATTTTCGCCAAATATAAACAAAGTGCCCTGTTTGGTTCACCGAGGGCGTCACTGAAACAAGCTAGGAACGTCTTATGAAGCATGAAAACAGGGAGAAAAAGCGACGGCTCAGTAATTATGTGCAACGCTTCTAACTGGACCAGAAACGTAAAAGTTTTGTCGCGCACTGCACTTACCATGACCCCCTCTCCTTTCCACGACATATAAACCTGCTCTCACCTTCACCTATGTCGAGACACCGGGAAGCGGGGCTGACGGCGTCCATATCACACAATCTAACACTAGAGCAAGAATTTTTTTGACAAAGCCTGTATTTGAGCCAACCGCATCCAACTTCGCACATAGAGTTTTCTTAGTGTACCCCGAATGTTCACTAAATTTCCTGTTGGTGGCGTTTACAGTTCTGCCAGGGCAGCGGGCTGTATTCTGTATACCGCTCGTTAGACACACTTATAATGCTCTAGAGCGCTTGCATACTTAATTTATTGCGAAAGCCTCAACTGCCCAGCTACACTGAACTTTACCTACACATCACCCAATGCCTGGCAAACAGTCACCAAACATAAAGAAGCTGCCTTCTTTATTTTGTTCAATGCGGACACCAGGCGGACCTAATAAATCACGCGTAAAGAAGCAGTAAAAATTAGGCTTTAATAATTATTGTTAACGCTTCTAAACAAGTCCGGCACGTTAAAGCTTCGCGAGATAATGCACTTAAATAGCTGCCTATTCCATCAAAGTATAAAATATCTGAAACGCAGAGTTCTCTTGGAACATTAGGGAACTTAGTTAATAACACTCATCGCTAATTTCCTTCTTTCCTTCCCTCCTCTTCCTCCCTGTCATTTTTGTTTTCCCCATTCCCATTCCCTGGTGTAGGGTAGCCAACCGGACGTTATTTTGGTTAATTTCACTGCCTTCTGCTTTTGTCTTTCCTCCTTTCTTTTTTTGTTAATAACAGCTCCGTGATACTCTCGAATACATGCTTACGTTTTTTAAAAGCTGTTTTTGATCAACACGCATCTACCATTGTATATAATGTTGGCGTATTGTTACCCATATATTCGCAAAACTAGAATTCAGTTGTAGTTGTAATTATGCCATCGCAACTGGTATAATTACACGTAAAACACACTAATAACGTTATGGGACATTTTCATACGTATTCCACTGGAAAAGGTGCAATTAAACCACCCCTTTGAAACACTGCGTATAGACACAATTCATACTATGCCACTAATTTTCCCTACATATAAACTAGACGGCTCGTTTAGCTCACCGAGGATATCGGAGAAACTAACTAAGAATCACGTATGATACACTAGAACACATGGAAAAATCAGAGTTTAATTATTATCTGCAACATTTGTCTTTAAAGTAGGAACACGCTTCGCAGCACAAGTTTGGCCACGCGTTGTGCTTAGAACTTTCCCTATTTTGACGCAATTTCATGTCGGTCTCTCGTCCAGTTGTTCGAAGAGTCTGGGAAACATTTCGATTAGCGGCAGTGTGACACCCTGGAAAACTTGAATCAGTAACTTTCTACAAAGGCTGTAATGAACCTACACAGAATAATATTTTTTACTCATGACTCAGAACATTGTATTGTACTACGAAGAAATATTAACGCCATGCCCCGCATAGTTTACCGAGAACACTAGGGGAAAACAACTCAATACCGTGTATGACGCACAAAAATTATGAAAAAGCGAGTATTCAGTAACTGTTTTCAGAGCACATAAGCAGCCTACACAGCTAAACTTTTGGTACACGTCACCAAACTATGGCTCTAACTTCTGCAAAATATGAAATATCTGCTTTTTTTTGCTCCTGCCAGAAAATAAGTGCTAGTGTAACTATTACTTAGAAATAGCCTGGAAATGAAATCGACAACATCAAAAGTAAACCATGCCTTCCGAAGAAATTCAATTCGGTGTTTTATTGGTATAGAAATGGCACGTCCGACCAAGGTCACGTTCACCAACATATCTACGATAAGTCGCGATTACAAAATTGAATTCTACAGTTAGACTTGTAAGATATTTGATTAAATTTTTGATGACGATAAGAGACTGAGACTGCAACGCTATGTAGACTATTTCTGGTCGGAGATTCAACCGTTTCAGCATTTGATAATCTGACGATTTTATACCGTAAGGCACATGCATCGTTTGGCGCGGCTGATATAATACGCGCACTTTATCCGGACCTTTCTGTTCACCCGCAGGCTAAATATAGCAAGCGAATTGTGTTTTCAAATACGATTAGGCGGCCACAAAATCTGGGCGCGATACGAGTAGCGCAAGTCTAAATTTATTACGGCAGGAACTGCCCAGCGCCAGGCCTTCTCCGTAAAGTATAAACCCCATGCAAGTGATCTTGCACGCGACAGCGACAAGCGACGCGATGGAGATGGCTGTCGCGTTCGCTCGTCGCCTACAAGTCGTACCCCATGCGAGCGATGACTTCGAGCGACGACTCCTCAGTGTTGCCGGTATGATGGCAGCAATATAAGTGCCGAAACTAGCGTGACGCGTGCTTTATTAACTTTAGTTGATGTGTTTTACTGTGAAAAGCAGCATAAAATATTTCTGAATGTCTTCCAGTAGGTTCTTATCCTTGCACGTATAAAAATTCGATCGTTTACTCGTTCGGTGCGACAATCGGAAGCACTCGAGTTATGTACACCCAGTTCCGGCTTCGCGCTATTGGCTAGTCGCTCATAGCACTTCCGGGCGACGAACGACGAATTCTAGATTTGCATAACCGAGCGATCGCGCGACAAGACTGAGCGATCTGTTCACGCGACGGCCCGATGCGTCGCTCGAAGCCGTCGCTCGTCGCTGTCGCGCACAGAATCTCGCTCATGGGGTTTAGCCTTAATGCGAGCGTGCATGGCGAATCCCGCTGGTCGTCCCCTACAGGGCATCCCGAGGATGCGCAAAAGACAACACTTGCTGCCCGATCAAGGAATAGGTAGTAAAGAAAAGTATTACTTACGTAGCCACTCTATTAGGAAAGACAATTTAACTTCAGCTGTAGTGTTGTTGGACTTCCTAGAGTGCAGCCGAAAGTGCCAGCTTTCAAAAATGTATGCGCGGGGGGAGAGGGGGAGGGTGTTGAGCAAATGGCAACCATTGCCCCAGCTCACTGTCAAAAGTAAGGGTCAAGTGCGCCCCCCCCCCCCCCGGATTATATGCCTATGGGTGTCAATTAGGCACCTGCTGACGAAATATTTGGCATAGCAAATAACTGTAGATAGTCTACGATTATCCTATTGATGGCAGATGCGTCGGTAAAAAACTTCTTCATAGCGTCAGTGCAGCGCGAGACAACTGTAACTGCAGCTATCACATAGGCAACCTGCCACTAGACGTTTGTATATGCGCTTTCCGACAATGCAGTAAGACCTGCGGATCTACTTCACCAAATAGATTTATCTGGTATACTGTCTGATAATTCCAGGGCTTGGTGTGGCAGTTGAATTCTGTCATAAGTGGCGGCAGCATGTCAGTGGCCAAGTAGGGTGTAAAACGAAACGTTCCAATTCGTGCCGCTACATGTAACCGCTGTTAACATGGTATAAAGAACTAGCGCACCATGCTGTTACATCTACAACCGACAAGCAAGCTAAACCCAAGAGATAAAAATTTGGAGGACGCTTAAGCTTCACATTTAAGAGCGGGACGCGATAGCATTCAAACATCCCTGACGGTTTCTCACGCTTCGCGGCGACTGCAGCGTATGTAACCATAATGCTTACCAGGAAATGCTCGCGGCGAACGCTATGCACGAAGGCGGCTTTTCTGGTAGAAAGCCTCTTGCACGGGCCGCGATACGCCAAAGGCGAGCGCCATCTGGAAGTGTTTCAAGGAAGCGGGCGCGCCGCTCCGTGGACTGCGAGATATTTACACGCCGGCGTGCGCAAATGGCGGACGCCGTCTACGGTCTATACATTGTAGAAATTCTGAAAAAGGAGTTTGAGTTTTCGCGGAATACAACTACGTTTTCTCGCATACTCAAATTACAATCTTAGAGCTATTACATCTGTGGGTTGTGTGTAAGTCGTAATTTACAATTTTTCCACGTAATTAGCTTGAGAAATCCGATTAGTTCAGTCAATTTCTTGCGTCACATGGAAGGCATGGATAAGCGTGGTTCGAAAATCGACGCCGAAGCCGGCGCCGGGTTTTCTGCGACATAGGCTCCTTAACGCTGTCGCATTAAAACGAAACGAATCGTCAGACGAAGGAAAAGTAAAAGTTTTTGGTTCGGTTACAGTTTTCGCTTCAGGTCTGGATAGGTGTGGGTCTGATTAAATTAATGCCTTCGAGGGCAATGTCTGTGTTAGCAATAAACCACACAGTTTACGGCAGCGATGTGTTCGAATACAAGTTTGACAAACTGGTAAAAATACGTTGCAATTAGCATCACATGCAGGATCAATTGGAAGAAAACACGTGTCCTGTCTTTCTTCTTAAAGAGGAAGCTTTAGCTCGGGTGCTCCTACTAAATACATGTAAAAGGAGAATTCGTTTTTATCGGCAACCACTGCACCAAATTTGACAAGGTTTGTTGCATTTAAAAGAAAAACTTAAAATTTAGTGACCGTTGGTTTCGAATTCTCGAGTTAGGTCGTCAACTTTTTATCAAAAATTGGCAAAAATCGAAAATTTTCAGAAAACGAAACTGTCAAGTTTACAACTCCGTAACTCACCAAGAAAAAATTATATCGCAATTCTGTGAACTGTATCTGATAGCACATCTAAAGCGGACAAAATTGATATGTTACACATGAACCTTAAAAAATGTATTAATATGTACTTACAACTTTTGCAGAACCCTCGTAAACAATGTAACAAATTCACGTAAGATGTCTAAATGACATATAAAATTTGTCCGCTTTGAATTATCTAATGGATGCCGTTTACAGAACCGCGATATCTGTTCTTGATACAGAGCTATTAGTTTGTAAATTTCATGCTTCTACTTTTTTCAAACTCCTGAATTTTTGAAAATCTTTTTAACAAAATTCAAGCCCTAAATCAAAATTCCGCTTCCAACCGTCCCTAGAATTTAACTTTCTCTCTCGAATGCAACAAATTTCATTAAAATCGGTCCAGGGGTCATCTCAGAAAAACGTTTTTGCGTTTTTACATGTATTTGAATAGGCCGCGTCGGAGTTGGGCCTGAGCTAAAGCTTCCTCTTAAGGCTTATGTTTGATGTATTCCTAGTCACGATGATGAAGTCCTTTAATTATCCTTCCTCAGCTAGAAAAGAGTAGGGGCCGAGTGCCTTTACATTCGTGACAGCTGTTTGCCATTGTAAAGCTTTTTTTGCTAATATGTCCAACAGTGTGATTGGCTGGCCTCTAATCGAAGTTACAGTTCTAGCGTAAATATTTTGTGAGCGTGGGCTCAGTTTCATAAGCCTCTTTACTTGTTTTGACTTCGTTGAACTAGTCGAAACAATGCGCGCTGTTTAATTAGGTGATTGATTCTTAAGGGTCTAATGTCCCAAAGCTACATTGGGGCTACGGGAGACGTCAGCCTCCCGTAGCCCCCATGTGCACCTAAATCCCCGAAATCGTAAATTTCGTAGTAACCCGGCAAATCCCGTAGCCCAACTTCTACCTCCAGTAACACAGCATCCAGTAACCCAGTCAATCTCGTAGCCTCAACGTGCGCGTAAATCTCAGTGACATGGCGTTTATCGACGTCTCCCGCGTAAACTGCTGCCACCACTGGCTGGGAATCGACCCGCTGACCTCGCAGCTATGCAGCAGGAGGCCGCAGTCAGTGAGCCACCACAATGGGAACAGTTTCAGTTCAATAGCCTGTGTTGAAAACGTAAAGAACTGGGGACTGGGCACGTGCCAAAGACAAGGTGGTTGTGGAATTTGAGAATGCACTACAGCATGATTTGCCATCGACAGGATGACTCATCTCAGAGATGGACTCTATACCAGAGCTCATCTTCCGCTATTGCGTCACCGTGACTGCATCAACCGGCCCCTTCTTTGTCTACAATAGGAAGTCGTCCTTTAAACAAAGAACGAAAAGACACCCCCCACATCCCGTGTTAGGAATCGGCGGCTGCTTTCATGATCAGAGTTTCCTTCGGATTCACTGTTGTTTTTATCAGCGCTGATAGAAAGACTACCGTATCTGCCCGGTAAGATTCACTCTCGAATAAGCCCGTACTCTACACTTTCGAGACTAAACATAAAAAAAAACGAAAACAAGAAATTTCAATATAATTTATTTTGCACGAATGATGTACGGTATCAGTTGACATTGTGACTAAAAGCCTTAAAGTTGGTGGAATTCCTTACCACACTGGACGGCACCTGGATGGCCATATGTAGGGGTGTGAAGTTTGCTGCCTCCGTTGACGATGGCCCGGACAGAGAGAATAAGAGCTATAAGGAAGCTGAACTTAATTAGTAGTGCGAATTTCGGATATAAATGTCTGTGCCGTACGTAGTCAGTGCTTGCATTATTATGTACCTCATTCGCAAGGTTTTAGCGCGCAGTCGTGAAAGAGCCGCACCCTGCAAGCAAAATTAAAAGAAAGTACAGTACAGGTTTTACACGAATAAATACGGTAGTACATTAGTCTTTTTTGATTAGTGTAAGAAACTCGGTCACAAATAGCGCTTTCTAACTGAAATAGTCTAGTCATTTTCCACTTTCAGACCCCACCTTTGGCCGCTGTTTCTCCCACGAAACAAGATATATCTAGAAGGTGGACAGCGTGGGTTCGGTAAGAATTTGAATTGCTTCATAAAATTGATAATGAAGGCACTGAAATTGCCTCTGTACATCTAGTTGGATATGAGGAAACGGGATCATAGCAACCAGGTCTGCGTCATTAAGCGCCGCAGTAGTGTGCCATTAAAGTTACTGCATCACACTTGCTGCCAACAAAAGTTGTCATTTATTCCATACTTTCTTTCTTTTTGTCCACCCGAGAGCATGTATTACAACGTTGGGCTTCTTCCTTGCAGTTCTATAACACACCAGTGCAATGTTAATCAACGAGGGACGTTGAAGAACACTGAAATAAATGTTCTGTTTTATGTTGCTACCACCCGAAAGGGCTACGAGAGGTGCTATAATAGAAGGCTTCGATTTGAATAGCACAACCAGAATTTGATTATATTGATCAGAAATATGAGCCCTCGCAAATTTCTTTTATTGCTCACTAATTGTAATGGTACCGTCTAAGTCAAAGATCGAACCGGCTCCCCAGTACACTCAATTGCAAAGAGAATATCCCGTCCAAAAAGCGGACAAGGTACGCAGCGGGTCAAAAATATAAATTCCGAGGATGAAAGAAGTGGGTCAGAAAATAAACAAGGCGGACCATGCTAAAGTTAAGTTACATGTAAACATCAAGCCAGCTTACAAAGGAAAGAAAGACAATGCTTCCGAGAAGCCAGGGTACCCCGAAAAAATAAAATAAAAAGAAAGACAACGAAAGTCGACAACTTCTGCTTTCCGTTCGCATGGCCATAATTTTTCACGCCTCGGGAACACATACAAGGATACCAGCGCTAAGTTTCCCTGTTCATTTTCTTAGAACCTTTTAAAAGGGCAATTAATTTCCTCTGCCTTATAGATGGCAAAAGAACCAATGCAGCGCCACGAAGGAGCGGCACGACTCCTGCCCGGATATCCGGGCGTGGGGCGCCCATATAATTTGCTTGAAAGAAAACATTGGAGCAGTAAGGGGCTTCTGGCGTTACTATGAAGATTAGGGCATTGTCGTCTGAGAAATGACTAGGCGCGGTCCGCGCGGGATCCGCTCGGTCAGCCGGAGTAAAGGGGGGGGGGGGCGGAAAGCTTGTATCCGTTTGTGTTCAGAAGGGGTTTCTCATCTCCCATTTTCGCTAATGCGGGTCTTCTGGTGCCAGCCGCGTGTGTGCTTTCTGCGGTGCTTCTTGCAGCTCGCGCGGCGCTCCTGAAGAGTCAAACTCGGATTACGAGGAAACAAAAGCGGAGCGAGAAAGATGAGCGCGAAATGCGAGCGAAGCCCAAAGTGCATCTGTTTGTTTTTGTTCCTTTCGGGCTATGAGATTCAGAAAGGAGACAGTTTGCGAGCTTTAAGGGGAATTGCTCGCTCATAATGGCCTGTTTTTGCGCGATGTTCGAAAGAGCCATGTGATTTGCGTTTGTGGTCGTTGACCGCTTTGGTGGGCTATCTCTAAGGAGTTCGCCAACATTCCATGAACACGTGCAATCGCTTTTCTGCCGTTGCGGTCAGAGAGCAGTGCTGCCTGGGAAATGTGCAACGAATGCATGTCTTCCGTCCTTAATAATAGTTAATGTAAGGCTCAATATAAATCCCCGAGCAGTGTTCTTTATGCATTATGTTGCTGCACGAGGTGCGATAGCGTGCGTGCTTGCGTGCGTGCGTGTGTGCGCGCGTGTGCGCGTCCACGTATTTTTGGGAACGTGTACCAAGGCGTCAATGTCATACGCATGGAAAGGCAACGAGCAAGTCTAAAATTTTCAGCTTTCACGAAATTGTAGTCTTTTGTGTTCAAACTTTCCTTTCAAGCTTTACCCATATCTACCTACACTGAGAAAAAGAGTATATAAGTGCACCGGACGTTGACTCATTTTGTCCCTTAGTTTTCTTGGGAAAGCATTTCGCAATATGTAAGGTGGAATTTTTATGTCGCTAATGCTATATCAGCTCAATTCTTCGCGCCTCGTAACTACGACACACCTTTGCTTCTAAATGTGCGCAATGCGTGAGGCTGAATATATACTACTACCATAGCGACAGCTGCCTAGGTGGACGGGGTGCCTATATTTATTTTAAATATATATAGAACCGAAATGACCAGACGATGAGCAACACGAGTACAAGAACGATTACGATTACAAACGAGAACGATTATATACAGGGTGTTTCAGCTAAATTTACCCAGAGTTTAATACGCAATTAATTGCGTATTAAACTCTGGGTAAGCTTGCGTATTAATTGCGTGGCGTCGTCTTAGAGAGTATGCCCATACTCTCTAAGACGACGCCACCAAATGCATGTTGCTCACTTTTGTATGTAGTGTGTCAGGCTATATTTGTATTTTGCTTAATTAGATAATTATTCAAGGTTAATTAACCAACGTCTGAAGAAACGAAGTTAGGCAAAAAATTCCAGTTACTTACTGCGGATGTCTGCCAAATACAAAAAAAAAAAGCCACGTGACACCTGCTTGTGCGCTGTGATTGCAGCGCTCCCAAACTGTCCCCGTACAAACGAAGATAGCATCTAGCAGGGCGTGCTGCCGCTTAAAAGGCGACAGGGCAGTGACGAAGGCGTTGGCTGTGCTATTTACACCAGCGAGGTGCTTCCCTCGTGGCGGTTCATGATAGCGATAAGCACACGCAGCGGTAGCACACCCGGTTTAATACTATGCTCGTTTGTACGCGGAACGCTTGGGAGCAGAGTAATCATGACGCGAAAGCGGGCATGTCACGTGGCGTTTTTTTTTTGCATTGTGTGGGCATCCCCAGTAGCTGAAAAACACTAATACCTAATAGATAGAAAGACAGAAAATGTTTATTCGGACGTGTTGCAAACTGTTCTACAACTCTCTAATTGGAATCTTTTTCCGAGCTTCGTTGCTTCAGAAGTTGGTTAAATAATCTTGACCAATCATGTAATTAAGCAAATTAAAAAAAAATGGCGTGCACGCAACATGTAAAAGAGAGCAACATTAATCTTTTCCCGTCGTCTTAGAGTGCATCGGCATATATTTAAACGCTGGCTAAAATGAGCTGAAACACCCTGTATACTGTGCCGAGAAAAGCACATGTCGCCTTGAAAAGGCAAGCCCACTTGTGGAAACGTTGACTCTCGCTTTTACCTTGTTCTCGTTTTGTTCATCGTCGTGAATTTCCACCTCCCGCCTTCCCCGTGTTTTTCCCGAAATGACCAGAAGTGCCACATGCAATTTTTGTGGGTGTGACGAACAACATAGCAGATTGAGTGCCACTGCCCACCCTTCGGGCCCCAGCGATCTACTCACCGAGCTGCTCTAGCCGCTTGGATGTTGAGTGCTCTCGAAGGAAAAGACACTGGAAGCGTGGTATAAGCACATCTGGATGCACAAGGCAACGAAAGTGCTATTGCGTTTCTTAAAAGCAACTGGGCAGTGTGATCTATTGTGAGTGTTAACGAATATCCCTCTGTGAGTGTGTTCACGCTGACTGCCTCTTTGTTATTTTTCTGATATTTCCTTTTCGAAAACTCGTTCTCCCCGTTTCCCCTGAAGTAAATGGCAGCCAACCGGGCACAGCCTTGGTTAAGTTCCCCGCGTTTCCTTCTTCGTTGCCTACCTGTAAAATAAAGTTGTGCATTTGAGTGGCAGGAAGCGTGAGGGATGCGGAGTAGTCATCTTTTACGCGCATGCGTACATGCCCCGCCTGGGAAATCGGCGAGATTAAGTCGGAGGCTCACGAGCTGGTAGAGGTAGGCGAGCACCGGAGGAGGAGGTTGCCTGGAGGTGGAAAGGAGGAGCGCGCACCGGGAAATGTACTCAGGAACGCGCGGCGGTGCGGGGAAGGAGGCGGAGGGTCGCGGAGGTGGAGGGTAGGCGGAGGCACCCTGGGTTCACCTCCACTGGCAGTTGCTACGGGCTCTGTGTACGCTGTGTATGTACCGGGTTCGTGTGGCGATCGAGAGGCTGAGGGCCGGGCGAGAAGGACGGGGCAAAACGCAAGCGGCGGCAGGGAGAGCGCAAGTCGACCGACCCCGAAGTCGTTGGCAAACTCCGGGTACGAGGCAAACAAGACCGGCAAAAGGCGTGCCTCGGAGGCTCCCGAAGAATGAGTCAGGTGGCTTGCGAAAATACGTGTATATGTCGGTCAAGATGGCATATCTTAGAAGCACTGAAACGGCACCCATACGATTACGCGTAATCTGCGTTCACGAAGTGAAAACCCATTATAATTCTTTTTTTTTTGCTATAAAAATACCGCTTAGTGTTTATTACGCATGTAGTGAAGCTTTCTGTGTTTGAGTGCCAGCATGTTAAGCGAAATGACGCAAAACCTGAAACCTTTAGTAACCAACACATGTAATTAACGCACAGTTCACTGCAATAAAAAAATTGAAAAATAAGTTACAATGACTCTTGCACATCTGCCAACAACTACAATCACAATGAGAATCGCATGCAGGGAAAACTGTAATTCTTATACATGGTCTCCGAAGTTGAACTAACAATATTACTAACAAAAACGTGATGCCAACTGCGGAAAACCTACTTGTACAGGGGGTTTATGCGCTATGGCGGGCACAATTTTTGTGAGCAATTGAGTCATCAGGCGCACAATTAACACAAACTTCTCAAGTCACTCTAACTAAATTCTTAGGTACATGTGTATATTGGAACTATCAAGACATTCGGTTTTAACGGCAACTTCAATTTGTTTACTTTTCTCGGAGTGCTTCGTGGAATGCGATATAGTCGCCACCTAATCTTACATTCCGCTAACTTCGCATTCAGAAGCGTAACTGTTCACGCAGTTCATTACTTGGAATGCTTAGAGATGGTTTTAGGTCCCAGTTACAGATGGAGGCGAAATAATATACTCGGGCGTGTTAATCACCTAAGTAGAAGCGCATCTTTTAATTGCATGTGACGGCCCCGCGTTTAGTAGCCAACTGCTAAGTAGCTGAAAGGTTTCGCTTGACCTGGTATTCTCCTCCATTCATTGTAGAGAAGGCGTCGGCATAATGTGTTGCTGCCAACATATTCAATGTCAATCAATCAGTAACTACAGTATGTAACTTTAGACATGGAAGAAAGCATTTTTGTCACTGAAAGGGCCAAGAATATGTCGCTGTAAAACATTTACCAGCCTACCTAATCTGAGGGGCTATGCTCAGCCACTGTTATTTGCTTCATTTAGTAAATGCATTACAACAGCGTAAAGTACAAATTTCGATCTAGGATATGTCAGGAATGAATCAGTTTATGTGCTCGAGTCTCTTTAGCGTATGTGGGAAGGTGCTCGCAGATTAGTCATTTTCAATGTCCGCTCATAGTGACATTCTTACTGAACGCAGTTTATACTGTGGCTGTCTCTTTCATTTTACCGCACTTACACTGAAGAGGCGATCAAGACTCTGTACTACATTCAAGCAACGGTGGCCCGAACGCTGTGTAACGCAAAACGTGTTCGCTGTCGCAACTACAAGCGCCGAGACAAATAACGATGTCGTAAACTCTGGAAAGACAGATTCGAGGCTGATGCCTGATTAGCGGGAGTCCTGGCTCGGTGCTACAGCCTCAATTCCTTTCGCTATTTATATACGGCGAGATAAACGCAAATGCAAGCGTCTCTCAGAAATAACGGAACAGGATGATTGTGCAACCGACGAACAATTGTGTCCCGTTAGAGAGCAAGTTGCTTCATTAGGAAAATTGGGCGATGAACGACAGCAGCAGCATCGCAAATGTCACTTGCCCGATAACCGGCGGAACGTGCTAAAAATATTGCGTAACAATTCTTTTCAGCGTTATTTTTTAAGTACTTGCACGCGCATTTCATTCACCGACCGCTTATTCCAATGTATTGCAAAGCACTGAGAACGCGTTTTTTTTCGAGACATTATTGTCAAATGAGAAGGGAGAAACCCTCAGGGCAAGAACAAGCTGGCCACTCTCCCCTTCAGCGGCACGTTATTGGTGCAACTGATCGCATATTATTTTGCACAAAAAACAACGAAGCGTTGCAACAATCTATAGTTTTTTCTTTCTCTGCAAACGTAAGTGCGTCAAGCGTTCTTTATTATAGAATGACATTTACTGTACCCCTCCGCAGTTCACTATGACACATTACCTAACATCTTCGCTGAAACATTCCTATGACGCTTGTACCTTAGAAAGTAGCTTGTGCTTTGTACCTCATGCGAAGTCTCACGAAAGTTATATATAAGTCCTAAAATATGCGAAATGTCCGCAGCAGGTGAAACACTTGTACTCGCTCAGCTAGTTTCTTATTTGTTAAGCAACAAACTGCTGAACATGATCATTTTTCAACAGAGAAATGAATCTCTGTGCAACTTTATTACGTAATGTTCAATGAAATACATTTATCTGCAAGGCTCACAATCTCATTAATCTACTGAACGTTCGATGCTCCTTCGCATCCTTGCGAAAGTCTTTCGAAAGAAAATATTCAGGCTACCTTGTCCTGCCATGATTTCTTGTTTTTAGTGGTTGAAGGAAAAAATCAGCGTATTTAATGTATTATCTGGCGCTCACACACTCCCGTGACTTCACTTATGGTTGCAAGGCCACTGGGTTGAGTTTCTCGGTATGTGAAGTTGTACAGGTTTGTACGGACCAAGAAAGTAGTGATAAACTTTTTTTCGCTTTTTTGTCACATGCTTTCAATACTTTGCCGTAATTTATGATATTAAAATAGGGTTCATTACTGAAAGAAAAGAACAAATGTACTTAATATGACACGTTCTTGTTTCCGCACATTACAGAATTTAGGAAACAGCAAAATTAGGCAATTGAACGCACATGAATGAACCTCTCAAGGAGAAGGATGTAAATGGCACTTAAATGGTAAAGTTATTCGGCGGGATGATCTGTTTAAAAGGCAGGTATTCAATATGAAATTACCGTCTAATTCATAAAATAATATTTAATGGCTTCAGTTCTCTCCTTCTACACAACAAAATAATATTACAACCGGGCAAAGAAACAAAGCAAAATCTTCTTAATGAGCTCTGTTTCATTACAAACCAGAGAAACCAACAATAAACGTGAAGAACGCAAGAAATGATTCATTAAATGAAAAAGGAAAATATAAGATAAAAAAAATATATTGTTCTTGCTGAGTCCTCGTCTAGCCACGCTTTTGCTTTTCTTTTTGTTTACAAACTCATTCAATACAATAGCGTAGTTAACATTCCATGCGTTCTTGGCGGGGAAAGAGAGCCACTGAAGTGGCTCAGCATGTACGGAAGAGAAACACTTGGAAGGGTGCGATACGCGTTCCGGCGTAGGAATTTACGCTGAAAGGAGAACGCCCCTGTCCCATCGATCTTGTACTATGGTCGATGGCACGCCGAAAGCAAGAGTGGGCGAGCGCTTTCAACATAGTCTTAGGGCTGTCGTTACACTCTTGGAACAGAGTGAGTGTCGAAAACTAGTTTTATCGTTGGAGAGGGAGAGATACAGAAAGAAAGAGAGAACAGTGATGAGGGGAATGCAAGGAGGTGAAGCAGGTGAGGGCTGGTTGGCTACCCTAAATTATGAAAAACGGATTTGAAGATTACAGCAAGGAGAGAAGTCTACAGTATGAACGCACGCATTCAGAAACACACACACACGCACGCACACACACACAGGCACAATACACACGCACGCACGCACGCATCACGAATAGTCATTAGGCCAGTGTATCTCAAGAAACGCAGCAACTCTTTTGTGGCTTTCTTCATCGTAGACAAACTAGGCCATAGGGCCGAGATCTATTCTGTCAAAGGCCTGTCATCTGATTTCCTCAAAGCAGTCCGAAGGGCAAGCCTCTGATCTTCGTATGATGCGAAATCACTCAGGTGAAGTTTTAAAGTTCCCTCAGTGGTCTAAATTCTTGAGCTTATACTTAGCTGCTTACTCGCGGCCGGCGGCCTTTGTGCTCCTTGCTCCTCCAAAAGCGCATGCGTGCGTACTAATATGGCAAGGAAGGTGCCGTATAGGCTCCCGTGTACGACGCCGCTTGTACCACTGAGTACCTATCTTGACACAAGAATTCACATAAAGGTACCAACACGCGGAAAGAAAATAACGAAGTTGAATGTGTTTGTGACACACGATTATAGCCATGAATTGAGGCGGGATACAAAATCGAAGCGCGGGAGATAGTTAGAATCCCAGTTTCTTCATTTTGTAGGCTACAATTCTAGCTCTGCTGGGTGTCGAACTTTTGTAGATTGAAGTAAGCTCATGCTCCTCCTCTGTGAAACTGAATTTACTGGAGTTCACCAGCAGGGCGAAGCGCGTATTTCCCAAGACAAGTGAATCACTCAAGTATTGGATGCTCTGAGTACTGGTAACCTGACTCGAGACGCGTTTCGGCACGGATTATATATCAGCATAATACCACAAGCGGAAGAGGAAACGCCGAAGCAATGTCGGCAATACATAGCTCCGGGCGTATGATTTCGGAAAAGTGGCAATATGACTTTCTGGAGCCTTGTGTTTCTCCCAGCCACCAGGTTTACTTATATTGATCTTCTTTTGCTGTGTACACTTCCCATCTCTCCGTCGACGGCCGCTTCCTACCAAGCGTGTCTAGCATCGATCGCCTCGGAAATGTAATCGCTCTAACACATTAGACGCCCGCAGAATCCCCGAGTCATTACGCATCTGGTAGCAGCGAGCATTTCCGAGGAATCGCTGGTTGCTGCCGGAGAGACTCGATGGCGACAGCGCTATGCGCGAACAAATGTGGTCGACAGCATGGCAGATCAAGCCATCGGAAGCTGAGGTGGGGTGTGCGGGTTCACGTCATTGGAATACTTTCGGAAACACGGACTCAAACTTCTTCGGAGAGCTCTTGTGCACTAATAAGGGAGCTCACACGACATCGTTGCCTACTAATGTTTTCCCTAGGCCACTCGCATGGATGAAGAATTTGGTTAGCCGGTGATCAGAGGGAATGCTGCATCAAAATGCCAATCTTATGTACATGCCTGACAGGCACATATCACCCTCCAGAACAGAACGATATCTACCACCGTGAAAATTTGACGGCCCGACAAATCATTAGGTCGCACTGTACGCGTACTACCAGAATGTGCTCGTTCAGTGTGCGTCTATTTCACATCTACCCAATTTAAGGCGAATTACAAGAGACTTCCTGTTCATTGTCCTCTGGCTATTGTATCACGTACCGCGTATAGGCCTGTAGGAAATGCGCTTATATTAGCAAGCGTTTCCATAAGAGACATCATGTTTCTTTTCTCATATAATTTCTGTTTGCTTTAGATCTTCATACAATTCTAGTCGCCGTAGTTACAATACTCGTTGGCGTGAATATCGTGTGGGCATTGTAATCGTCTTGGCTAGGAGTGTGTTATACTTAAGACGTCGAAGCGCGATCAAAGAAGCTCGCTGGGACACGTGTCTTAATCATAGAAAATAAGCGAATTAAGTCATAAGGTGTTCCTGAACAAATGAACATTTGGTAGGTAGAACTCATCTCACGATGCTTTCAAGCTTCGAGCTATGTACTGACATACCGTATTTCTGAAGTTTATTTTCAACGTTTATTTAACATCTGTAATGGTCATTCTGAGACTTCCGCTGCAACGGCTATATGCAACATACCCCGGCATCCTCCCACTTTACTATGGCACTCACTTGTTAAGGTCGCCCAAGAGCATGGCGGCATTAGATTGACCGCATTACGCCGACGCAGTAACGACGATGGAATGACAAGGTAGGATTGTTGTCGATCTAACGACAAAAGGCCCCGTGATGACGACGGCATGACGACAATGATAAGATGATACCTAAGTGATGGCGATGGTTTAACAACGACAGCATGACGATGATCCCAGGAAGACAATGGGATGACGAAGAGTGCATGACAACAATGGAATTACGACGACGGTATGACAACAAGATGACGACGATGGAACAAGCACAATGTCAGTACGACGGTGGTATGACAAGGGATGCATGATTGCGAATGTGGGACTCCGATGCAATCACGAGGAATACATTACAACAGTGGCGTAATCACGGTTGATTGACGACAGCTTGACTACTCTAGAATGACGAAGGTGTGACTTTGATGGATTGGCGAAGGCGGTATGACGATGACGGCATCACGATGTTTGGAAGACATTTCGAAAGGGCTGGCGATAGTAAAACAATAGCGTGACGACGACGGTGTGACGAAGAAAGTGTGATGATGATGATGGCGTGACTACGATGGCTTAACGAGAGTCGGAAGATGAACTTAGAATTACTACAATGGAAGGGACCGTGAGGGCATTACGACGATGGCATGACAACAAACGAATGACGACGACGCAGTGACCACGCCTGCATGAAACGGCACTAGGGCAATGGTATAAGGACAATGGTATGACGACAAGTGTATGGCGACGATGACAAAGAATATATCACAAAGCCTCGTATGACCACAATGACGTGACGAGAACGCCATGACAAGAGTTGGACGGCGAAGGTAGAGTGACGATGACACGGCGGCGGCGTGGCAACGATGGCATGACAATGGATGCCTGATAGTGTCTGTTTATCTGTCTGTCTGGACGGTAGGATGGACGGATTGAAAGCGATAGTAAGGTCTAGCGTTGGGGGGCTTCAGTTCCTCGGACGATGTTCTAACAATGTGCTAAGGCGGCACAAAGTGATGCAGCTCGCGAAATAAGTGCAAAGCAGGAACATCTCGCTGGCGGATGTCACAACCATGCTCGTGACAGCAGCGGAAGGCGGGACGATGTCCTGGGCTCCGCTGCAGAGCCGACTGAGCTAAGCGTGACGGTGCCCCGACTTGGCTCCATCATTTTTGCCTCCAAACTATAACGCATGGCAAACGCATTGCGCATTTCTGGAGGCCTTCTTAACTTTACCGCGCGAGCCGCGCAGGCGTCATGGGTGCTGAGACAACACGGTGGTGGCAAGAACGTGCCTGGAGTGGCCGTATAATTGCTATCGGAATACAAGAAGCAGCGTCATTAAAACTGGAATAGATGCCTGCCGCTGCTGGCGCCATATGTTTGCCTATTGGAGAAACATAACACCAGTATTCGAACTATTATTCCATACGACGTGTCCGGCGTGTCCATTACTTCTGCCTCATTTCTTCTAAAAGTGTGATTTCCAACGCTGTTTCATTTTTTTCTATATCATTCGTGAAACAATGCGAAAAGTACCTTTCCCGCTAACCTTTCATGCGAGGTGACTTCTAATGCAACTCATATTGGCGCGGAGAAATTTCCCTACAAAAGCAAGCCGGAAAAAATATTGACCATCACTGAAATTCCAATATCAAACGATGCGGTGCGGCAAAAAGGAGAGTACACGCAGCCTTCACAAAGATAAGAGAGAAAGAAAAACGGCTTGAGAGTAAATGTGCCATAAGAATGTGCGCATACCTGTAAGGATCAAGCATGCAGATTAATAATAACTTGATATCCCTATTTTCTCGTCGTTTGTGCAGTGAATGGTAACTGTTTATTATTTCCGCGCGAGCTGCGTCCAAGCTCGTTCCCACGAGTACCGCGCGCACATGGGTTTGCAGCAGTTTGAGCGGTTCAGTCTCGGGATCATAGGTTAAGGTTTCAAGGTGCCGCCTCAGCTGAAAAGACTATCCCCTGTGCCATGCTAAGATATATGCTTCAGTGGGCATCGTTGGTTTGCAAAAACCTAGAATAATTCGTTAAAGGCCAGTCAGACGTTGTCGGCAATGGGTACTTGGCCTTTACTTTTTTCTAATATGATGTATACATAGATGAACAAGACGCACCGGGTGAAAGGCAAGCCACAAGCACTCTCTGAATGGCCTCTAGGAAGACGATGACGAAACACCGGCGGAAAATAGAATATAGTGTCTTTTTTTTTGGTGACTCCTATCGCCCTCTAACTGGCTGGTTTGTCGGTCGTAGAATGGTGTGACTCTTCAAAACAAACAAATGAACAGACAAATAAACAAACGAAGGAACCTGCAGGCAAACAAACAGAAACAAACATACAGATTGTGCTTGACACTACTGAAAGAGTGCGAGAGGGAGGGAGAGAGCGCTAAAGTTTATTTAACAACGACTAATAAAAGACCTTGTGTAAAAGGTTGGCGCGCAGGCGTATGACCGCTCCTTTGCCACCTTTAATTACCGTGGCGCGCCTCGACCCACAGAAATTGTGAAGCAACCATGCTTGCTTTCAGCCCTCACCTTCGCACTCTCTCCCCTTCGCAAGCCACAACACCGTAAGCCACAACACCGGCAGCAATGCAACAAATATATCTAAATCAACAAATAAAGATAACAAAAAAGAAAGCATTCAACTGTATAAAAATCGCCAAATACACACTGAAACTGAAGTAAAACACTCATCACCATAGCAGTACTTCATTGAAGATGACTGATTTAGAAAGTTTGCTTACTCTGGCCTGGTACAGGATAACGCACATGTATCGCAGCGCTAAGTATTATGAAGAAGGACAGGGAGGCAGTGGGGCAGCATCTGAAAGCATTAATTAGTTTGCAGTGGGCAAACATAAAGTGCGACTGAGGGCGAAATTTCTAGGTCTCGCAACGAGAGGCTAGCATCCATGTGCTACGAAAAGTTGTTGTATTGTGTATTATCCCTGGCTTGTAATTTAGGGCGAGTCGTAAATTGGAAAAAAAGAAATAGAAACATTCTTTTGCAGGGATTTTGCTTGAGGGAAAAGCTCTGCAGCGGTGTAAACTGTATTTTCTTTTGGATGGATAGATGGATGGATGGATGGATGGATGGACATTATGAGCGTCCCCTGTGCAACGGGGCGGTGGGTTGCACCACCAAGCACTTGCTATATTGCTCTGAGCGCCCTCTTGTGAAGAAAATGCAATTTCTGAATATCTGACTGGTGGTGTGCGTATCGTGTGGCAGTGCTGAATGTGTAAGATAAATAGTGACTTGAAGAATAAAAAAATTACTGTAATACGGAAAATGAAATTATATCGAGATAGAGGAGACCAGGTACAGCTGGAAAGACAAGGGCGCATTCGTCCCGCACCGGCGATTGAGAGAGGTCGCACGGCCGACCACGAGTGCTGGCCAAGTAGCGGCTCGCGGTTGCCGATCTTTCCACGGTTCCCAACGGCAAGCTCGACTGCCCTTCGCTACACCAACATGGCTCGGGATTACTGCCGTTCTCGTCTGGTCGCGCTATCATCACCATGACTGCTTAAAATAACTGTGAACGCGTTCCGACATCGTGCTCCTTCAGTGCTGGTTGGTTCAGCAGATTTCTTACGGTAGTTGCGCCACAAAAAAATTGAGTGACGAGCGTTGGACCGAAGCGACCATTTGTGACCGGCCACGTTGCGACTTATGCGAGTTACCGGTGTGGATGAATCCTAAGACTGACATGATTAATAAGCCTGTCACATAGCATCCTGTTTATAAATAACATGCTTAATGTTTTATGGTAAAACAATTCGATCGCACCAGTTTGTCCACTGCTAGCGGTCGAGCCACCCAACCTCCAACTGTCCTCTACTCCCCCCCCCCCTTCACCCCAACTCCCGTACTTTTCAGTAAAGGAACTGTGTTACGAAAAACTACACTAGGACTTGCAGACAAGATAATTATTGATTTCCAAAAAAGGGCAGTGCACACATGAGCAAGAGCATCAGATGAGACAGCCTGACATGAACTAATAATGAAGTAGACGAAAAATCAGAGCTTCTGCATAATCAGAAAAGCTTCCACTGCACGGTCAAAACTGCGGTTTTACAACGTAAGCGAAGTGTGCGGCAGCACACATCATAACACCTGCAGATGTTCACCTTGCTCACTTACTAGATGAATTTTTCAGCATGTCTTCTCCTAACACCAACAAATAAAGGGAAGCTAGAGTAAAGTCCTGATCCGTCAGCAGTTTGGAAATGCCACACTGAAAAGCAGCGAGTTTGTGAACCACAGCATACCAGCACCGCGGTTATCATAGCCGGAACCTAATATATAAAATCATGGGTGTACAAAATCTGGAGTCTTGCACTCCGTCGGAAGGCGAGCATCATTGCAGGTTAGCCTGGTGCCACTCAGCAAGGTTGACTATAGATGGAAAGCAAACTGACCGCACACAATTTCCATTTCACGTCTACTATGATATCGTCTCTTCTGAGCATTCATAACACATTTGCAGGGCTCTGATAGAGCAATGTAGGCAGTCCCTGTTACGAGGAAATACCTCAAAACCTCATAAGTTCATATGCCAGGCCATTACTCAAAAAGAAATAGGATCTTAGAACACGTCACTTAGGTTTCCGTGGTGAATTAGAGGCGCGCAATCAACACATACGACTATGAAGAAGCTTACAAACCATGGAACCTCACGAACTCGCCCAAATGTCTACCTGTTTTGGTATCTTCACAAAGTGACCAGGAGAGGTGAAACTATCTTGCGGAGAGATGATATTGAGTACCACTAGTACCTGCCATCACTGACAGGGGGCATACCGAAGCATTGATCACGAACATGACTTATCCTAATTAGAACTTCTTCCATAAGCCGCTAAGGCGGCTAGCTGGTGGACACGCTATACTTCTTGTGTCTTGCCCGGTAAGCACAATTGCTTATAGGCACCACCACGTTGTCGAAGCTCAGCAGACAAGATAAGAATAGTCAGGTCGTGCTCCGTGATACAAGAAGCTGCGCACTGATATGCTGGGGCGATGTAACACTGGCAGCGGAAATGAAAATTTAAGGATACCAATGGAAAAAAGAAAGCAAATGTGCACACTATAATTGCGAAACTTTGTTTTTCACCGGGACTAGTATACCTGTATCAGAAAATTGAAAGTATGTTGAGCAAGAAAGGTATAGTTAGGGTCGAGGACTTCCTGGACACCGCTGTTTTTTTATAAACCCGTCACAGGGGTTACGCTTAACTATGACACTCCGGAAGCGAAGCAGTGGCTGCAATTATAGAAGTCAAAGAGCACGCAACCATACAGAGCCCAGAATGGTGCCTTTATCTGAAACAAAGCTTTACATCGTGGTTCACTTCCCTTGAGTTCTAGCACATCAGGGAAATGAGAGAGAGAGAGAGACCAAACAAAGGAGCAAGGGAGAGAGGTCGACTAGAACACAAAATTCGATTTTTACTCATAGAATTTAAAGCGCAGAGGGAAGTAGAACGATAAAAAGGCACCATACTAAGAGAGAAACCAAGAATTAATCTATGCACGAAGCCTTAGAAACAATTAAACATCACTGGCTTCTAATTCCGTTTGTTCAAATCAGCGGCGCTCATGTAGTTACAACAATTCCTTCATTAGCCGCTGATGTGTTGACAAATGTGGCAGTTATTTCAGAATGATCTGTTCGGAAACTGGTCGCTCATGAATAGAAGCCGGCAGTCACGAGCGATTGTCTCTGTTCATTGCATCGAACACAGTCATAAAGAATGTGCTCGAGGATACCCTCGCGACCGCAGTCTGTACACAGCTTTTGGTCTACCCAGTACGGAAGACGGATGACTTTCTAAAGGCCACTCCAAACCATAGCCAAAAAAGGAGGGCATTTTTGCACCTGAATGGGCAAGATGGCATTTAATAGTGGGGTGAAGAGTCCATTGTTCGGGAACAAAAGCCTTTCTGTGTGGCTACTTCCTACTTCACTACCCCACTTGGAAAAAAAAAAAAGAGGACTTTAACGGGAGCGACATGCATGTGGCGTCTTTTTTTATTTTTACAGCGTAGCTGTATACGTTCTAGGATATTTCCGTCATCCGCGAGCAACCTGAGAACTAGCCCGTCGGCGCCTCTCCGCGCAACCGCGTGAACGCTTGAACGCGCTCATGCCACTGCTCACGCGTTCGTCATGGTCGTCTCCTGCTACAGCTGGCTTCGTTGTTGCTCATTGCTTAAGGGGGTATGAGGAATTCATTGGCAAAATGATACCATCATCATCATCATCATCATCATCATCATCATCATCATCATCATCATCATCATCATCATCATCATCATCATCATCATCATCATCATCATCATCATCATCATCATCATCATCATCGTCAATAACAACAACTATCATCATCATTAGCAATGGCTCGATAATTGTCCTTTTCTTCCCTAGCTGGCTCCTTTGCCTCTCATGACTTCAGAGGGTATGAGCCATTCATCGTCTTATGTGACGGACGCATCTCATAACAGAGCTGATACGAGAATGTGTGTGCATACGTATCGTCACGATGGCCACCCGTCATGACCACCCATAGGGTAAATGAATAAGTTCCTACCTTTGTTCAAAATTCAATGTCACCTCTGTGACCTGTTAAACGGCTTCGCTGGTCATCCACCTTCAAGGGTGGAATGACTTTTTTTTTATCTGGAGTGACCTGAATTCTGGAACAATGCGTTGTGTTGCGAGCAAAGTGTCATGTAACATAAAAGAAAGTTACAGATGCTGCCCTAAGACTAAGCGTTTGCATAAACTGCAACATACATGCAAACAACTCTTAAGTTTTGATGTCGCTTGCGTGCAATCGACAGCAGTAACAGTATATCTGAAAAGAACAAATACAAAAGTAAGGTTCAACGACCGACAGTTAAGTAGTGCCTCTCCATGTTTACCGCCAGGGACTTTAGTAATCAACCGAGGTATCTTTATGCCTAAAAAATATCTCGTTCGATGTGTTGCTATGTTGAAACAGTCACAGATGCTTCTCTGTGTCACCGAACGTTTCGGTAATGAAGAAAACACAATAAATTTGTTAGGCACAGTCATTGAACGCAGCCACGGTGAAGAATGAGTAGCAAATGGTTTAACCTTCCTGCCACTCACAGAATGAAGTTTGGCCTTGCTTGCATTAAGGCTATTTGGTGCCCAGTGATAGAATGCCCTCTAGAGAAGAGGTGCCCTCGAGAAAAGCGCAACGCACATCACAAGAGTAGGAGGTAAGCTGACATCCGACACCTCGACACACGCCAAACTATTGCGATGCGTTCTTTCGTAATCCTGAAGCTAATCCCGAAGCGGGCGCCAGAGCAACGGGATGGTGTTCGAGCGATGCTTACGTCACGACCTCTGCGCTTCGCGGATGAACCATACAGTCGTAGAAACTCTTGGGTTGTCGTGGTGAACGGTGACGGATAAGGGCACGTGGAAACTCTTTAATCCGCGCCTCTAATCATTGAGCTCTGTCTTAATCCTACCATATTATTCATGCGTTTTGCCATACAGTGCTTGGAAACTAGTAGGGAGATAGCGGCGCGCAGAGGTAAAATAACATAAAAAAGTAATCTGCGAGATTGTGTATATACGCCAATTTATTTAGTAATTACGTGGAAAAACCTAAAACAAGTTGCAGTATTAAGTCCACAATTAGAAGCAAACCCCAAATTTATTTAATTTTACTCTGTGGGAAAGCAATCACAAAAGCCTACTGTAACGTTACTATGGTGCCCGGAAAGATGACGTGTAGGGACGTAGGAATTAACTAATAGGCCCACTGCTAGAGGCTGCAAGTCCGCTGGAGAGGCGCCATTACTCAGGTTTGTGGAAGATATACAGCAGAATGCACTGTTGTTACGAGGAGAGGCTACGTTTTGTTTGCAGCGAAGCTGTTATCCTCTCATTGGTTAGCATTTTTCGTGTCCATGTCCGTGGCAAAAAATGTGGACCTATCCCGGAGATAGTGCAATACTGGGCCGACCCGCGGTGGAAGTGAAGCAGGCTTCAAGCACACAGCAAAGTGAAGCGAAAAGTACGTAGATTCTTTGGAATCACGCATGCAATATGCAAAACAGCATTCGTTTCAATAAAAAACAAGCACAAAACAAGCATCCGAACCGCATAATTGATGATAAGGTGCTTCTGATAGCAATGCGAAGGACGTAGTGCTCCCTGCACGCGTTTCCCGGTAAAGAATACTGTGACGCAAGCTGTCGCGGCGATGGCAGCTTGGAACATGGGGAGTAATGTCACTAGCTTTTCCTATATAAAAGAACCAGCCTAGACACTGATTTCACTGTTGTTGCAACACCGCTATGTGTAGGGAACGCATAGTTAAGAGTCGCAAGAAGCAGCGTGAATACCAGGAGCGTCAAAGGGAAAAAGAAACGAAAAAAAAACAACCAGTGGTGGCGTGCTGTCAAAATTACCATTACTACCATTAATACCATTGCTCAAAATTACCGTTACTACTATTACTCTAAGCAATAAAGCATTGCATGCCACCCTCAGCTGTTGCTGTTGTGGTTTTCTTCTGCTTCGCTGGAGTCCCACTGGCAAGTCAATTTCTTTTTTAAATCCAATACGTTTCTTTTGCTCTTTCGCCCGTTTCTCTGGCGATCAGATTTTCACCGCCGATAAAAAGGAACCGAAGAAAAGAGTTTCGGTGTGCTTTGGTTGCCGATTGTCAATGCACGTGATGCCGCGGGAGAGCTTTGGGGATAGACATCCCTCCTCTTCTCTCGCCGCCCTCTCCTACCATGGCGGCTGCGGGAGAACGTTTAAGCGGCGGGAAAGGTGGCTGTGAGACTCCTCTCACGCCTGCGCTCAGGCCGCTTGTGGCGACGTCCAGGGCGAATCGGCTTATATGTAGAGTTACCTATACTACCGCTACCGATTTGACTCTGTTCTACTGTCCTATACTGTGGAGCAAAGCCCACATTATATCATTGCACCTGGAAGTGCCCACACCCTCCGCGTTACTCCCCTATTCCTTCCCCTTCCTCCTGGGAGACTGCGCTGACCAGCTTAGACCCGCAAGAGCAGCGACGGCTGATCCGGCAGGCACGCGGAGTGGCGCGAGCCCATGGGGCCCTGAACTAAGGGCTCCAGCCTACGAGGAAATCACCCCATCTCATTACAAATAAATGTTTTCTCTCTTTCTACGGAATGCCGCTGTGAAACGACAAACGTTACCTAAATATTGACACTGCGACAAATATAAGCCTTCTTGTGAATTATTACAAGGCACCCGTATTGGGTGCCGAAATGGCGAAAGCATTTTCGCTTTTATATATATATTTTTTGCGATTGCACGCTTTCTTCAACCACGTTGTTACCTCGCCAGACAAGCGTTGGTGCAACCCTCGATTATTAATTTAATAATGGGAATAGCTTTCTGGAAGTGTTGGGCTATTCGCTTACATTGACAACCATCGTTGACTGTGTGTGCATATTTTTTGTTTGTTTGTTGGTGCGGAACGGAAACAAAAGGGCTAAAAGTGAGATGAAAGCAGTCACGTTGTCTCACCAACCACACTTGAAATTACCCCTTCGCTGCTCGAGCCGATCCGATAATTATTACAATTATTTTTACTTTTCTTTCATGCGTGCGGAACTTTAGATATCCCGATGATTGGCGGCCTTTCTGCTATGACGCGACAGTAGAACCTCAGAGCTGGGTGCGTCGCGTCTTGCTGCACATTTGGATCTCTGTTCGCGCATAAATGTATTGCAAATAATTTTTTTTTTGCTCATGCTAATGGGTGCAATAATTCACGAGAGTGGCCTTGCCCCTATGAAAGGCTGCGCCGATGCTAACTCTCTGCACATTGCCTGCCAACGGCCATGCGTCGAAGGCTTAGTCGTCGGCCGACAGCTAGACTATCTTGTTGTCACAGTGCCCTATGCACAGCCGCACTATCCGCACGCCGACGTGGGTTGCTTGGAATTTTCTCCGCTGATTTCTAGCCTTGCGGCTCCCTTTTATTGTGATAGCAATTATGGGGACATTACAGGCGTAGTTTTGCCATCGGCGTCACCGTGATGGCATGTATAATGTCCAATGGTGAAAACACCGTCGCCGTGCGCTGTATCCTGTATGTGCGAGTGAAAGCTTGTGAGGGTCAGCCGACGATCGCAGCTCAATCTCGCGAGCGCAAGAAAGCAAAGCGGGGAGAAAGCGTGCCATATTCTATGGCGCGCGAGGCCCTTGGCAGAGGGCAGGAACGGGGGGAGGGGGGGGGGGAAGGCGTTCTACTCCGGCTGTTGCTGCGTTTGGCACGGCGCGACGGCGGCCAAGTCTTTAAAGTAACCTGCAATGTGGACAAAGTCTGCAGTCGCACGGACCTCATCTTCAAAGCGATCTGCGATATGTACAAAGTGCGCTTAGAGCTGGTAGCTTCGTGTGCACTGTGCTTTCGACGCTTAGCTTGCGTTAAACTGAGAGACCGCACGAAAGTCAATTGACTCGCTGCTGCTGCACTTACTCACTCCAACGTTTTGACAGTGTTTCCGCGGTCATCAAGCGTAATAAAACTGCTAACTGCTTTCCTTACTTCGCATAGCTGTCTACTAATTTGCTATCGCAATCGATGCTTTACCTTTCGGGCGAAACTACCACTTTCTTTGTTCTACATATTCTCAAAAACACATTTCCTCACATTCACTGTAAGTAAACTTAGAACGCAACGTTACGCGTTTCAATACCGATTTAATAAAGCACTGCATTTGCTAATGTCGATGCATTCGGCCACGGCTGGTTGTTCGCTTAATATACAGCACACCACGCACGTTTGACGTGATATAATTACTAAATGCTTCAAAGCATGCAGATTTTTGCATGTGAGCAGGGTCGCATCACTCTGAGACAGGCCGATGTGATCCGCCTGGCTGTTTCGAAATTGGATTGGATTGGAACAAACTTTATTTCTGCCTGCAGTAGGGCGCTCGCGCGCCCCGACGAAGGCCTACGTCATCTACGAGGTCGCCGTTACTCGGCGGGGGTCTCCGCTGGCCGTTGCCGGCTCGCTGGGTCCCTGCCTTTCGAGCGCCCTGAGGACCTGCTGGACGGCCCAGAGCTGTTCGTCTTGGTCGTATCTCTTTGTGACTGCCTCGAGCCGCGGTGGCACCGTTCTTGACCTTGCTTCTTCTGGATTTTTAACGCAGTCCCACAAGATGTGCGTGTAATCTGTCGTCTCCCTCCGACAGACTCTGCACTTATCGGCCGGGTATGTCTCGGGGTACATGCGATGCATCAGTCCCGGGCTCGGTAGCGATCCAGTCTGGAGCTGTCTCAGTAGTACCGCCTCCGCTCGACTCAGCTTCGGGTGCAGGGGTGGGAGACCTGCGAGCAATGCAGCAAGCCTGCGTGATTTCGTTCTAGTCCCTCATGCGGTCCTTGGTTCCGAAGCACGTCGGACGGTCTGCCGCCCGGGCGCGGTTGGTAAGCGCTCGCGCGAATGCGTGTGCCGTCTCATTCTGGTTCTCATTGCGTTCCGACGCGTCGCCCGCGTGCGCCAGGAACCACTTGAGTCTTACTTTCCTGTCTTGTAGTTTGGCCGCTCGCAGTGCGCGCTTGGCCTATCTGCAGATTTGGCCTTTGGCAAAGTTTCGCACCACCTGTCTCGATTCACTCAGCACCGTGTGGCAGTTTGCGTCGGCGATGGCCAGGGCGACGGTTTGAGGAGTCGAATCGTGACTCGTTTGAGTGACTCGTTTGAGGAGTCGAATCGCGTTGGCTGCTTTTGTCGTGAGATGGGTGATGGTTTCGCAATTTCTTCCGTGCTTTTCTATGAACATGCCTAGGATCCAAATTTTGTCGACCTCGGGGATCACGCTGCAAAATTTGGTTACGATTCTGATTTTTTCGTATTCGCGTTTTCTGGTCTTGCCTCTGCCGTTTTTGGTAGGTGGGATTATGAGAAGCTCCGATTTTCTCAGCGAACATCTCTGTCCGGTGCCTTCCAGCTGGTCTTCTATTGCGTTGACGGTGGCTTGCAGCGCGTCATTGATGTGGCCGTCGCTGCTACCGGTCATCCACAGCGTGATATCGTCCACGTAGATGGTGCGCCTGACGTCTTCGATGTCCGCGAGCTTTTCGGCCACTCCGATCATCACCAGGTTAAACAGCATCGGCGAAATGAGCGATCCCTGCAGTGTACCGGTGCTTCCGAGCTTCTCTTGCGTTTGTAAGTTGCCTGCTCGTAGCTGGACGGTCCTGTCCCTGAGGAAGACCTTGATGTAGTTGTAAGATCTTTCGCCCATGTTGTGCTTCGAGACTTCACCTTATCGAAGGCGCTCTGCAGGTCGAGCCCTAGGATTACTTTGCTGTCGCGCGCGCTGCCGCAATCGTCGATGATTTGGTATTTGAGCTGCAGCATCGAGTCCTGCGTGCTTAGGTGCTGTCTGAAGCCGATCACCGTGGCCGGGTACAGCCCTTCTCGTTCCAGGTAGTCTGGCCAACTGTTGAGCAGGACGTGCAGGTATTTGTCGTTAAAGCGCCTGGTGACTTCGTCGGTGCAGTGTACCGAGACCGCCCGATGTATGAGCCTGGTGAGTCTGTCCCTTTGGTGCGACTTGGTCTTGGTTTCGTCGAGTAGGTACCGCAGCAGGTTTCACGTCTTCCCGCTGTGCATCTACCCGTCTGCCGCGTTGCAGATCTCGTTCCACTGTTGCGTGCAGAGCGCGTGGCAGTGGTCCTCGATCGCTCGGTTGAGCTCCGCCACCATCTTTCCGAGTCTGCGGTTAAGCCGTTGTTTCTTCCAGTGATTGAGTATCGACTGCTTGGCTTCGATGAGATGCGCAAGCCGGCTGTCTACATTGTCGATCTCCGCGCCCGTTTCAATTTCTTTGGTCGCGTCGCGTACGCTCTTGGTGATATCGGCCGTGCACGAGTCGATGTCTTCGATCTCGTCGTCATCGCCTCTCTTCTGGCTTCAGGTGTCTCGGAAGACATCCCCGTCTATCCATCTGTGTGTTTTGATGCTGGTGTCGTGTTCCGGTATGCCGATTTCCACGATGGTCTGGTCACTTCCGAGGTCGGTCCCCGTGTTTCTCCAGGTGATCGCGCCCCGGATGTCGTTGTTGACGAACGTGAGGTCCACAGTGGTGTCCCGGGACCCGGAGTTACTGATTCTCGTCGGATGCATCGGGTCCGTGCTGAGGGTGAAGTCGAGTTCCGTGGCGTCTTAGTACAGGTCGTGGGCCTTTGCTGTGTACTTGCTGCAGCCCCAGGCAGGGTTCATCGCGTTGAAGTCTCCGCATGCGATCAGCGTGTTGCGGCCCACTGCTGTGCTGGCTCTGTACAGTAATGTCTTGAATCTCTGTTTTCTATGCGATGGGTTGCTGTAGACGTTCAGCAGAAATATGTTTCCTTTTCTCTTCTTTCCTGGGATGATTTCGCCGAGTGTATGCTCGATCTTGATATTGCTTTGCAGCTCGTGTTCGACAAACGTGAGTCCCTTCCTGACCAGGGTGCACAGGCCTCTCCCGTCGGGCGGTCCCTTGTGCACTGTGTAGCCGGGGAGGGACGGTGTGTCGGTTAGTGTTTCTTGTAATAGTATAACGTCCGGTTTGCGCACGGCACGTGTGATGTGCTGTTGAATGACTGCCTTCTTCCTTCCGAGGCCGCATCAGTTCCACTGCAACGCTGTTACACCTGCTGCTGCTGGTATTGTGTTGGCGACCATGATTGCGTTGGCGTGTACGGCGCTCTCTGGTTGGGTGGATGTTGCGCGAAGAAGGGTGCAAACGTCGGGTGGCTTACCATCGGCTGTAGGGTTCTTTCGATGTAGACGAATCTGTTCGTGTTCTCGGCTTGGTAGGTCTCCATTGTTTGTTTCGATGCGGTCACTTATGCGATGTTCACCGTGATTAGCTGTTCGAGTTTGGTGAATCTCGCTTCGAATTTCGCTTGGAGGCTCTCGATGCGATCGTTTTCTGTTTGGTTGCGAAAAGGGCGATCGGGCTAGTTTTGGCAGATCGTTCTCACTTTTCGTGTTATTTATCTTGGACATGAATGCGGTGTCTCTGTGCTTGATGAAGTATTGCTTGAGAAGACACTGAGCTCATAAGCGCTCGTTTAGAGAACAATGCCTGCTAACTCACATGACACTTGAGCGAGGTCATTGTTTACGCTGCGCATGCAGCACAGAAAATAGACCGTCACATGCTGCCCGTCTGGCATAAGAGGCAAATATTGCATCTTAGCAACTAATAAATATAACAATAATAAATAAAACAAGCGTGCACCACTAAGTCAGTCACAGGTGGTCATACAGGCCAGTGCAGTTCAAGAAACGCACACGCGCCTTTTTGGCCTGGCACATAGCAGACGCACGAGGCCATGGGCCCAAGAGCTCCTCTGTGAATGCAGAGTCTAAGTGCTCCAAAGTTGTACGAAGGGCACTCATTTCATCTTCGTATGTAGGGCAGTCACACAGGATATGTTTCGTCGTTTCTTCGATAGCACATTTGCTGCAGTTGGGACTGCCCGCCATTCCAATTAGGAGCATGTATGCGTTTGTGAAAGAAATACCTAGTCGCAAGTGGCACTGTAGCATTTCTTCCCGTCGGTTATAACCAGGTAAAAGTTGCAATGTCATATGAGGGTCCATGGCATATAGGCGCAGGTTGTTGAACTCCAGTGTGTTCCATTTTCTTACAGTAATAATATGAGCAGGACCGCTGAGGTGCTGCGCTGCGTCCGTTCTCGCCACTGGTATCGAGGTGCTTTCACATACATCACGTGCCTCACGGGCAGCTTCGTCGGCACATTCATTGCCAGCAATGTTACAGTGCCCGGGTAGCCACTGAAATACAATGTCGTGGCCTTCGTCCACCGCTTGATGGTAGAATAATCGTGTCTCTTCTACCAATTGTCTATATGGGCTGTGCCGCAGAGATGATGGGCTGCCTGATGGGTTGCTGGGCTGCCTTTTAATAAAAGAATAATAAAAGTGATTTGGCGGTTGATGCTGCACATATAGCACTGAGCTACAGAGGGCGGAAAATTCGGATCCTGTCGATGTTGTGACCTGGCTGATCTTGAACTTCTTGCAGATTGACATCGACTGAATGACTACCGCGCCAGTAGAACTGGTAGAGTCGAAAAGCCATCTGTATAAACGTGAACTCGACTGAAGTACGAATGATGGGGTAGATGTAGAGCTGCTTAATTCAGAGCACAAGTTGTCCTGTCGGACTTCTTTCCAGCTACTGGAATTGAAATCCGCACTTGTGGCTGCCGGCGACATCACAAAGGACAAGGTTATCTTGCTGCAGGTAGGAAATCGGACGGAAGAGTGGATTGGTACGAGACTAGAAGGCCCTAGAAAGATGCATCTGGTTTATTTTCTGAGAGAGAAGCAAGGCGTTCAGGCTGGAGTCGGGAAAGGTTACGAAGATGATTTCTAAACGGTGTCTGTGAGAATATATATACTGATGGCATGTTCCTTCGCGATGGCAATTGTTGCGGCTGTTGAAGCGCATCGCGGTACACTCAGACATGTTCTAAGCGTTTGAGCTTGTATACTCTCAAGCACTCTGAGATTTGTCCTCAGGGTGCTTGACAGCACCGGAGTGCTGTAATGCAAGAAATCCATGAACAGCGCTTTGTAGAGTTGAAGCACAGAACACACCGACGGGTCCCAATGCTTTTTCATCAATGGCTTTAAAGGTGGCTGGTTGAGAGGAGTCTCTTCCTTATGTAGGAGACTTGGTACTGTAGGAGAGGTCGCGGTCGACAGTCATCCCTAAAAATTGATGGGTTCTCTTGTACAAGTTAGACTGGCCATTAATAGGCACCGGGTATCCAGTCATCAATTTTCGCGTTAGGGCGACTAATGCGTTCTTTTCTGTTGAAATTCTGAGACCTTGTCGCTGAAGTGCCCGTCATCGTCGGCGCCTTTCTAACCTTGCGCTAACCTGCGGCCGAGTTACTCCTGACACCCACATGCAAATGTTATATTCGAAAATTGACAGGCTGACCAACTGTGGCAGGAATTCTGCCAGCCCAATAAAAGCCAGGTTGAGCAAAACCTGGCTCAAAACGCCCCTTTGTGAAACTGCATGGCCGGTGCAATGGTTGGAAGTTCGATCATCATCGATGACTACAAAGAAGCTCCTTTCAGTCTGGTAGCTCCGAATAAATCGAAAAGTGCGGCCTCTGATTTCAGCTGCTACGCGCGTCAAGAATGGCTTCGTGAGTAACATTCTCATAAGCGCCCCTTACATGTAAAAATAGCGCTACAAAGAGGAGTTTGGATGATTGCTATTGTTGAATTGAGGACAGAAGATCAATGACGTTGTCGACCGACAAACGGCCACGCACGTCGAAATGCTGCCATCGCGTCTGAATAAACACTATAATGTTCAAGAAACCACTCGATGAGCGTAAGGATAGTCTTTTCCATCAACTTGCTAACACAGATGGCGAGAGCAATAGGTCCATATGATGTCAGTTCAAGGGGAGACTTTCCGTGCTTTAAGATTGGGACAAGACAGCTACGCTTCCACTCAGAAGGAACAACTTCGTCACTCCATGAGACGTTGAGTTGACGCAGCAGGATCTCTCGCGCTTTATGGTCAAGGTGGCGGATAGCAGCGTATGTGATGTTGTTGGGTTCGGGCGAAGAGGAACGCCTGCAAAGGGCTACAGCAGCCTCCAGTTCTTCCATGGAGAAAGGTTCGTCTATTGCCGAAACTTGCACGGAGGGAACTTCGTACAATTGAAGATCCTTTAGTAGCTCTCTGTCACCTGTAATTGCCTCACAAAACTATTCCCCGACATCCACTTCTCGACGGCCTTGATGGAGAGCCAGTGTCTTACATTGGTGGCGTTGCTGAAGAGAAGAGTGAAGGCCTTGGAGAGTTCGCCATACGCGAGAAAGAGCTTTGCGTGGTTCCAACGAGTTACAACATGGTTGCCATCGTTCGTTGTCTAATTTGTCCATGCGACAACATATTTTCTTCTGCGTGCGCCTGGCCTCCCTATGGTCTAGAATCAACTTTGTGCATCGATATCTCCTCTCAGCACACTGACGTACTGCTCGAAGCGGTTCTGGCGTAGTGAGAAGCAGCACGTTGCAGTACGTATCACGTCCACCAACACAAGCTCTCTGCTACGTGCAAGGCCATCCTTTCATTCAGCGTTAACAAAGGCTTCAAATGCAGGCCAATCAATCGCTGGAGAGACCATAGGGGAAGACATACTTCTTAGACCTTTGATGGCAACGTAAGTAGGAATATGATAACTTCCACGTGTTTCCAAGTCAGTAAACCAATACAGACGCTTGAAGTAAGGCATCGTGACACCTAAGTAAGATTTAGGTAGTTGCTGTACGACGACCCTTTCAAGAATGTTGGGCTGCCGTCGTTCAAAAGGCCGAGGTCATAGTCTGAAGAAAATATATGAGAGTCCCGCCTCTTAAATTGGCTTTTGTGCTTCCCTAAATTGGGCGGTGAGCATTAAGATCTCCTGTGATTATCCAAGGACTGGAGGTCGTCATTAAAACATTCTGAACCCTTTTGCAGTCTAAACGACTTGACGGGGAAATGTAGGTTGCTATCAGTGTGAAGGAGAGCCTCTTCTTTATGATAAGGCACACATACTGGTTGTCATCTTGGGGAGGCACGGCCTGGGCCACGTAGGTGATCTCCCTGCGAACATGAACGAGGACCTTGCTCTTTTGTCACACGTAGCGGAAACAAAAGATTCGTTTCCTGATAGTCTCAGGATGTTTGCCACGTTTGGTTCACAGATGACAAGCACCGGGAACCGATTTACATATACCAATTGACGAAAATCGGAAATACGTGATTTCAGGCCTCTCTTGTTCCAGTGAAGAACTGAGACTTTCTTGACTGCTTGAAAGGGTCGCTTCTGGAGAAGTGGGAGAGCCATGTTTTTAATGCAAGCTTTCAAGCAAAGAAGCAAGAGCATCCAGTACTGATAAAGCGCATCGAGCAGTCGAAGTTTGCGCATTTCCCAAATGTGTGCGAATCACAGCCTTAGCGAATTCAGTAGTATAACCACCTGCATATCCTGTTCAGGCGACTTGTCGGAAGTAGGAGGTACGTTCGATGAAGGCAATGTACGCCGCTCAAGCTCAGCAGGAGGGCGTGCATTTGGTAGTGCAGGTCAGTCAACGTCTTAAGCACTTTACTGGGCTTCTTTGTCAGTTATAATGTTGCGTCTGGTCTTGCGCAATGACTGCTTTTCCCTATTTCGAGGTGATGACGCTGCTCGACTAGGCTGGCGCTATGGGGGGCCTTTCGCGTTCTTTGGCGAACGATGGCGGTGGGGCGGGAGCGTCGTTATTTCACAGAAACTGCTGCTTCCTGGTGCTTAGAGCCTCCCCTTAGTATCTCCGCAGGTATACTCCACTCCTTCTTGATTCGGGGGCAATTTCTCGGCGTGGCTTGACGCGATCCTTTGCAGTTTCTGCACCTAAATACAGTTTCTTGACAGGATTCCATGGTGTGGGACTCAGCGCAGCATGCATGTACTGCCATGCCTCTGACGTGGCCAACCGAAGGCACATGTAGCACTGCAGAGGTTTCGTGATGAACGGTTTTGCAGAGTGGTGATAATGGCCCACCTTGACATTAGGTAGTATAGCGTTGCCCTTTAAGGCTGTCTTCATACAGCGTGAGAGAGAGAGAGAGCAAATGATAAAGGAAAGGTAGGGAGGTTAACCAGGACTGAGCCCGGTTGGCTACCCTACACTGGGGAAAGGGAAAAGGGGACGGAAAGATTAAAAGAAGAAGAGAAAGTCTACTGGGTATATCGTTCCGCCACTCAGTCCGGATCACAGACGCTGATTCAATCCAGTAGCTTTCAAATATCGCAGCAGTGCTTTTGTGGCCTTTTGTAGCTGCGATATGCGAGGGCATGGTCCCAAGATATTCTTCAAGGTGAACGGTGTTCTATCTAGCTGATTGAGAGCTGTGCAGAGGCCACGTCTTTCGTTTTGAAAAGATGGGCAGTAGCACAGTAGATATTCTGTAGTTTTCTCGACACCTCAGGCATTACAAGTCGGCGCTATCAGTCACTCCAATCAAAAATGTATATGCATTTGTGAATGCGACGCCCAAGCGTAAGCGGCACAGCATTGTTTCCTCATTTCGCAGAAGCCCTGGTAACAGCCGCAGTTGCATAGAGGGGTCGAGGGAATGCAATCGTTCTTGGGTGAATTCAGGTGTGTGCACTTCTCTAATGTCATACGGTGTGCTGCCTTGCTTAGCTGTTGGGCTGCGTCGGTCCGCGATAAAGGTACAGAAACAAGGGTTGCTGCTTCGTGCGCTTTCCTAGCAGCTTCGTCAGCGAGGTCGTTGCCGGAGATACCGCAATGGCCAGGCAGCCAGTGAAACACGACTTCGTGTCCTTTCGCTATCATACGATGGTGCATTTCTCGTATCTCCGACACTAGTTGTTCACATGACCCGCGACGAAGAGATGACAGAAGACATTGTAAGGCCACCTTCGAATCGCAGAATATTGCCCACCGATTAGCGGGTTGGTTGTTAATGTAGTCTACGGCACCTCGGAGGGAAACAAGCTCCGATCCGGTCGATGTTGTCATGTGAGAAATCTTGTATTGGATGCTAATTGATCGTGATGATATAACCACTGCGCCGGTGGAGCTGGTCTGAGTGCAAGAGCCATCCGTATATATGTGGACACGGTCAAAGTAGAAAGTGTTCAAACAATCCAGAGCTGCTTGCTTCAGGGCCAAGGTAGGCAGGTGGGTCTTCTTTCTTATCCCTGGAACCGTAAGACGTACTTGAGGTTGTTTTAAACACCACAAAGCTGAGGTTGAACGTCCTGAGGGTGTGAAGCCCGATGGTAGACAGGCACGATGGATGCTGACCTCGTTGGAGAAGGACGCCTGTGGTCGTCGTTCTGGCAGTCAGGCAAGAGAGCTTGATTGCATGCGTGAAACATGACGAGCAGGGGCCCTAAGCGTGTCGGTGCTGATGTAAGTCGTGATCGGATGGTCTCGAGCCATTATAATGGTTCCTGCTGTTGAGGCGCTCCGCGGAAGTCCTAGGCAAACACGTAGTGCCTGTGCTTGCACGCTCTGAAGTTCTCGAAGATTTGACTTGCATGTTTTAGCAAGCACGGGAGAACTATAACATAGCAATCCGATAAAAAGTGCTCGATATAACTGTAGCATGGAGCCCACTGATGAGCCCCATGTTTTTCCGGCGATAAACTTGAAGACATGAACAATAGATGCGAGCTCCTTCTTCAAGTGGGCAACATAAGGGCTCCAAGAGAGGTCCCGGTGCACATTGACACCCAAAAACCGATGATTTCTCTTGTCGGAGATAGGCTGGCCATTAATGCATACTGGATAACGAGACATTGGTTTGCGTGTAAAAGCGACTAACGCACATTTTTCTGTTGAGATGGTAAGGCCTTGTGTGTGAAGATAGTGAGATGACTGTGTTGCTGCTTTCTGTAGCCTTGCGCGAGCCTGAAGACGAGTGACCGCTGATGACCAGATGCAGATGTCGTCGGCGTACATTGAGACACTCACTGTTTCCGGCAGAGATTCGACCAGCCCAAGAAGGGCGAGGTTGAAAAGAATAGGGCTTAGAACACCACCTTGGGGAACTCCTCGGCATATGTAGCGGTCGGTAGTCGGACCATCTTCCGTACGTACGAACAAGGACCTTTGTGTCAAGTAGTTTCTGATCCATCGATATACTCGCCCTCCTAGTTCAATTGTCAAAAGTGCGTCTAGAATGGGTTGATGGGAAACGTTGTCGTAAGCGCCTTTCACGTTCAGAAAGAGCGCTACTGATAATCGTTTCCAAGATTTTTGCTCTTCTACAGATGACACTAGATCGATGACACTCTCAATCGATGAACGGCCTCGTCGAAATCCCGCCATAGAATCAGGGTAAATCTTGTGGTGTTCTAGGTACCATTCGAGACGCATGAGGATCATGCGTTCCATGAGTTTCCCGACGCAGCTGGCAAGTGCTATAGGCTGATACGATGCCAGTTCGAGCGGCGACTTTCCTGATTTTAGTAGCGGTACCAGGCGGCTGCGTTTCCACTCCTGTGGGACGACATCATCTTGCCATGAACTACTAAAAAGGCTGAGTAGTTTTCTTCGTGCTTCTCGGCCTAGGTGGCGCAAAGCAGTATATGTTACGCCATCGTGCCCTGGTGAAGACGAACACCTACAGAGCGCCATAGCAGCTTCTAACTCTTCCACAGAGAATGGAGCCTTCATACTGGTATCTCGTGGACCTGGGATGTCGCTTAAAGCCATGTCAGGGACTAAAACTATGCCGCCGGCGATGTGCTTGCAAAATTCCTCTGCAACGTCTATCTCACGGCGGTTTTGATAGAGAGCGAGGGCGTTAAAAGGGCGTCATTGCTGGGGTCTTGAGCAAAGACCCCGTGGGGTACGCCACACACGGGAGAATGGCGTGCGGGGGTCTAGTGACTCGCAAAAGCATTTCCATCTTTGATCCGCTAGCTTAACCATTCGGCGTCTTATCTTCTTTTGCATGTGCCGAGCTTCTCTGAGGTCAATAATTGACTTTGTGCCCCTGTACCTCCTTTCAGCTTGAATTGCCAATCCGAGATACCTGCATGATGGTAGCAGCAGGAGTGGCTGCCTTGACTAGGATAGAGAAATCTTCAATTGGTATTGCAACATCTACGTCGAAGATGACGCCTGTTGCTGTATCCTTGTCCACTGGAATATGGGAGCACACTCTGATCCCGTTCAGATCGGTTACTGTACGCAGGATGTCAAAAGCGGGTGCATGCAGGGCATCTACGGCGAGTATATTTTTGTGAGTGTGAATTCTTATATCGATTGGCTCACTTAGCACTAATATTTCAAGGAAAGTTGAGACAGCTTGCCTATTCAGGTGGCTCAAATTTTCCGAGGGAACCAACGGCATGAAGAGTATGGCGGGTGCTCGAGGACGGCTCGTATCCTGTACTGTCGACGTACTTGAAGGCGAAGGTATCCTGAGACTCTTCCGCTTTGCCTTGTGGCTTCGCACGGTTTCGAATCAGTCTACGGAGTATTCTCCGTTGGCCGAGTATAGTTCCGTGCTCTCGCTGGCGGCATCGTTAAGTTCACTGTTACGCTTCCGCGATGGCACCGCTGAACGCGAGGCCAGGCCTGGAGCAACCTGGGCTGTGTCCACTTCCATCGCTGCCGGCGGGGGACCGATGTTCCGCAGATAAACGCCGGGAAAACCGAAAATCAGCAGGAGACGGGAAAGCAGCGGTCAACTAGAGATACATTTCGTCGTCGTCTCTCCTGGGGAGTAAAATTCAGAAAAATAATATTGCAGTAGTAAAGCCGGCGCGATGAAATTATCACAGCGAAGCATGACCTGACCAAACTACAGAGGCACACGTTACGTCACGCTGGCTCTGGTCAGTGCATTCTTCATTTAATTCTGGAATTACAAAAAATACAAAGTTGGAGAAATAGCGGAGAAATTAATAAGCACCTGTTTTCTTTTTGTTACGGGTCAAAGTGTAGAAGTGTGAAGCCGCTTTTGCCAAGAGATATTGTTTTCATTTGTGAAATGGCCCGACAATCCCTTTAAAGCTCACTATCCATTTATAAGCCAGTTGGATATCGTGGATATTAAGCATTGCCATTGAATCACCTTTAATTGCGCAATGCTTTAATGGTCATATTAGTCTCGTAAACCTGACATGTCTACCTGGTTGATATACTGCCGTGCAAAGCTGTGAAATATTCTTCATTCCTTAATCTAATGTAGGTTCAGCTGGTCACTTATATTTACGCATCGCCTGCTTTCATTTTATCTACCTAGTGTTCTTCTTTGTTTCTAGCCCAATTTTAAACCTGCGTGTAAATGACTTCCCTTGTTAGACGTCACCCACCCTCATCTTCTTGCTGCCTGCTGACCGCTGTAGCTTTTTTCTCTCAGATTTAGTCAAGTTTCCCAATTATACTCAAGCACTTGTCTTTGATGGTGTAGAGACGAGACTGTCGTCTACGTACGAAGTGCTTCCCCTTTACATTGCTTCGTCAAAACGTCTGCCACCTTATTAAACACCAAAATGTCCTGTTTATAAGCATGCTGGAGGCTCACTGTGACCTTGAAGCGTCTAGTTTCAGAAGTTCAGCTGCTGACATTCATTCTCGTGTCATTCTTTAAATTTCTTGACGAACCAAGTACGAGTCTGGAGGGTGTTCTTTCATCTAAAGCTCTGCGTTAAAGTATACTAGTCCTACCGTGACATTTGGCTTATATGCATACAAAAAATGATAATAGAAAAGAATGCAGTTGCGGTTTCTGTATTGTTGTGGGTCTTTTTTTTAATATAAAAAGTGGATGTTAATAAGAACATACAAGAGAAGTAGATGCAAACAGATCTCAGTTGGTTGTAAGCGGAAATGCAAGCTTTGACACTTCTGCACACTAATTGGTTGAGCAGACTGAAAGAAAAAAAATGCTCTAAACTCATTCTGTAGCTAAGGCACCAAGGCATTAGGTCGGAAATAAAATAAAAAAAGTCTTCGTCGCTTCTACTTAAGAACATTGAATCTTCCCACAAAGCAACACTGGACTATAATTCCATGTCTTTTTTGTCTGCCACGGTACGTATCATAGCTGGAAAACAAGAAACACTCAGAAAGAACTATAAAGTCGACTGCCTGGCTCACTTGGCCTTTTTGACTTTCACTAAGGTTATCCGCGCGCTCGTGGATAAAAATATTATGATTTTTAACTTATTACTTTGGGTTCCTCAGACGTCATAATTCGCACGGCAAGGCCTTAGCTAAGCATCTGTAACACATTTCCCGGTTTTTGAGTGGTAGTGAAAGCAATCGGCACGTTTCTCGATGGGAAACAAGAAAAAAAAATTTTCCCCCGAGTCCTTCAAGCGATTATGAAAGGTAGTCACGTCTAAGCAAAAGTAGCGCTTCACTTGGGCGTACGTGGCTAAAATAAGATTGAGCATCGAAGGCGTCCGCCGCAAGGTATGCTCTCACGTTTTGCATGTTTTGTTTAGTAACTCTTGAAGTTACTATCGATAGGCAGTTTGCTTCTAAAAACAAGAAGGAGAGAAAAAAAGAAAGAAAGAAAGGAAGAAAGAAAGAAAGAAAGAAAGAAAGAAAGGAAGAAAGAGAAGGTAAAACACTTTTGAAGTGCTAGCGTGCTCTCATCAGTAATTGCGAGTGCTTCCTATAGCTTTCTTGTTTTGCTATCGTGTTGTGGTGCACCAGTATTCGCAGCCTGACTAATTCCGGAAAATAAAAAAAAGGTTGCATATCATAACATCACGTTTTCCGCAGGAAGGTGTGCGGGAACCTCATCCAGGAACATTTTGTGCACATCACTGAAATAACAGCTACCAAACGTCTCCGTTTAGTTTAACAGGATGGTGTTGGTACTGTTAAAATTGTATTTACGTGAAATTATTGGCTTTTCATTTTTCACGGCAGATGAAAGTTGTTGACTTCGAAACCCAAACAAAAATATTACCAGGCCTCAAAGTACCCTAAGTAGTCACTGCAATATCTATTGTACTATTCTAGCTGTTCACTATTTAAGGCATGTCTAGAAAAGATAATATAACAAAATATGTATGCTGCTCTGAGACCTGCTAGTGCATTTTGTATGGTTTCGATGTTGAAGGCCTATCGCAAAAAATATAAAAAATAAAATAAAAAATAAAACAATGAAGATATCATGTCAGCGTTTTTTTAAGATAGTAGATCTTACAGTCACCGCTGCGCTTGAGATAAACTGGAACTTTTGCTAGAATAAACGCCCCTCCACAGTTGGAGCATGAAAGCATTTCTGCCGGATTGATTTTCGAACCCCGTTTAATTAAGCATAACATGTAACTTCCACTAAGTTTATCTAGTCTTACACATCCATGTAACGTCGATAGTCTATCGACGCTATCTTTCATTTTCTACACGGTGGGTCCAGGAGTAAGAACACGAACATAACAGAGTAATTCTCAATGCAATTAATGCAATGCTACAAGACGGGTAGCAAAAATAATAAGAATGAAATACATGTAACGTAGACGATATGGCCACAATGTAGGTCAAAGGCGGCATGGCTCAGAAAAAGTGATCACTATAGGACTGACCCGCAAACCTGCCAGTCCACGAGTTATGCAGGTGTTGGCGTGGAGAGCATTTCGCGATTTGGTTGCCCTCGAAATGTGGCAGTATTATGAGCCAAGAAAGGATGTAACAGCGTAATGCTTCTGGGATATTGTAATAAACATGGGCACAGCAATTGGGCAGCTTCACACAAATAGAAAACTTAAGTAAAGGAAAACAGAAATAGGGCGACCCCTCAAACACTGGCAGGCGAAAAATAAATGAAGCTTCCTCTTTAATAGCACATCATCTGCGGGAACATCGAGCTAATTAGTGTTGAGAGCGCAGCTGCGCGCTTTCCTTTAGGTAATTAAAAATGCATAGGATGCGTACTACTTGAGTGCTGTGACAGTAAGCCACATTTTTTTTTCATTCCTTCTGCAGGAATCCGGGAGAACCGTCTTTCGCATGGCACAGCCCTATAAAAGTATTCGAGCATGCAATCCGTATAGTGCTACTTCCGTGCTGTGACAAGAGTAATCGAGCTATAGGCAATTATCGAAACGGGCATAATATTTTTCAGATGGAATGCGACATGTCGAAGGGGGCATGAAGGCGCTCTACATTTCGTCAAGAAGTAGATGCACGACTTAATGAGACATTTTGGGAACCATGCAGGGGCATAGGCAGATACTGTCCATATTCGATGGAGTAGAGAAGCTTGCTGGCGACGAAAGCGCCTTGTTACGGAGGGTGGATGTGCCGGAACGCAAAGGCATAGAAACTGAGCACGGGTGGCCGATTTCGTGACCTGCTTGCTTTTTGGTACTTTCACTTTAGGGTTACGTGGGAGCGCTGCGCACGCAAGAGCGTCAACTTCGTCATTTCCCGCAATGCTAATGTGAGAGGGGATCCAGTGAAACTTTAGAGTGAAGCTTTTCTTCTTGAGGTCTCTTACGAGTGATAGTTATGCTTCGGAACTTGCTGGAGGGTAAACCAAGTCAAAGTTCTTGCAATACAGTCTTCGGGTCTGTAAGAAGCGCAACATCTTGTGCCGGTAAATTTCGTCGCTTATTTCGCATCTTATTTTGTAGGGAAGCAGCTAGAAGTACCAATTCTCCACTCTGCACTTCCTCCAATGAGACAGGAGACACTGAACACTTTCTGTGGTCTTGCCTAAACTACGGCGTCCAAAGGAACGCTCTTCTTGAGAAGCAGTAGAAGTAAGGCCTTCCACATGCATGCCTGCAACAGCTTGTGTTTCCAGAATAATTCGCTATAGCCCACAAGAAAGGTTCTCCTTACATTTCTAAGAGACACTGATCCATTGGACAAGTGGTAAATACTCCGGGTACACAGTAAAGAACGCTCGGGCGGAGCAATTACCTGCCCCGATTCGCAAGCTAAGCCTACCTGCAGCTACAACACAGCCCACCTTCACAACATTTTGGTAAGGAAATCGCGTAGAATATTGTACGACAGGATATTATTACTAAAATGTTCCTAAACAAATAAGTCTTATTAGTGCCTCCTAATCTCTGTTTTATGAATGAACTCTTTTTTTATCTCTCTATGCAGGATATATAGCGTGGTTTGGTATGAATGTTTCTTTTGAAAAATTCGCTGAATTATTATGCCATCTATGCTGACGATATCAAACCCTGGGTGAGCGATGACAACGCTGGACAAGTTGAAAACACATTACAACGCGCAATAGAAGAAGTCGAACAATACCTAGCAGGAACTGGACTGACGTGTTCGGCAGAGAAATCTGAGCTCCTCATCTATATACCACCGCGACGTGGCCGAAAGCTAGGCAATTATGAGGAACGAAACAATCAGAAAATTCACCTAACTACAGCGGATGGTACGGCCATACGCAAGGTTGACAAGATCAGAGTATTGGGCCTCATCATTGAAAGTAATGGTTACAATAAAAAGACCATACAATATAGCAGCTCAAGTCATGCGGCTACGTAAACGAATAGCCAACAAACATAGTGGAATGAAAGAAGGCAATCTGCTTAGGTTAGTCCAAGCGTTCTTAATAAGCAGAATAGTATACGTGGCATCGCACCTACGATGGTACTCGTCAGACAGATGCAAATTAGACTGCTTAATCAGAAAAAACTTGAAGCCAGCACTCTGACTCTCCATCACCACCAGCAACGATAGACTACTGCAGCTAGGTCTACACAATACACTGGATGAGGTAATCGAGGCACATCGCATAGCAGGTCGGCAAATATCAGATTGCCTAGGTATATATAGGGTATCATATTCAGCATGACGCCAAAGTAGCTGTACTCAGACACATCGGAGACGTGATAACCGCCTCTTCAATACAAAAGAATATGCATCCCACCCACCATCAGGGTAGGCGGGCAAGCAGAGCACGCGATATAGAAAAGAAATTCGGTAAAATCAAGGATACCACATTTGTAGACGCAGCTAGATACAGACACAAGCGCGCCTACATGGCAGTGGTCATAAATTACGAGGAGAAAACGCAGGACGAGCGCTACAGTCAACACACCACACGTAGAAAGCGCAGTGGAAATAGCTATCACGTTAGCCATAGCCCAAACGCAAGCAGACATAATCATCTTCGTCAAAGGTAAAGTCTCCCCAGAGGCTCCACGACTCCTAAAATTAGGTAATAATCACGACAGAAGTGTCGACCTCATCTAGACACCTGATCACATACTACCATACGGTAGCAATGAGGCGGCGCACCTCATGGCTCGAGAGCTTACGGACCAAGCCTCGGTTAGCCCCACCTCACCGACTACCGACGAGTGGAAGTGGGAAGATCGAATGACCAGATTTCACGAAATTACACAACGCTATAGACTGCAAAGGCGCACATTCCCGCCACTGAATTAAAAATTAAACAAAAATCAGTCTGTCGAATGGCGGCAGTTACAAACCAGATCCTATCCGAGTCGCGCTATCATGCACCTAATACGCCCAGATTTATATATGACTGACAACTGCAGATAGTGCGACTCTAGAGTAACCCTAGAGCATATCCTGTGGAAATGTACGGGTATAATACACAATAACGGTGATGCAGCCTCAAACAGCAACAGCCTCTGCACGCGCTGGGAGTCTGCAAAGTTCATCTCGGACCTGCAGCACCACCTCTGGGCCGTCCAGCGAGCCGAGGAAGCCGCCAAGGACCAACTACCCTTGGCCGAAACCTAGGCGGGGTCCAGGCCACCCCACCAAATCGCAGGGCACTCAACAAAATTATTTGAATAAATGAATGAATGAATGAGTGAATGAATGAATGAATGAATGAATGATAACTGTCAACAGGCTACAGCTCTTTAGTCATTTGTCTTCAAATAATCATACCCTCGTCACCCTCCCATCTGTACGCACCTTTTTTAAAATCATAAATCTACCATCCCCTTTCTGCAACAGCTTATTTCAAACATGTGCACGTGTGAAGCAACTTCGATCTCAATGCTCACTCAGCGCATAGAGTGCTTTTACAAAAATATGCTGAAATAAAAATATATATATTTGGTCTGTAGTACTGATGGTTGCATATGAAGATGCCGATATCGTGAAAAGAAATACTGCAAGCTTCCGCTGCTGAAAACATACAGCGAACGTCACCACAACTTCTCCTCATCTCGCTTTCGTCCGCACGGCGTTCGAAGCAGCAGTAGTGAATTCTCAAGAAATACTTCTTGCCTGAAGAGCTGCGGGGCCACCGCATGCGGTTGTGACGATAAAGCAGTAAAAGTGCAATTCTGAAAAATTGTGCCACTAGGCCTGTGAGATCCTCTCAGAAAAAAAAAAGTAAGTGAAAGATCCAAGAGCGGACAGGGCAAAAGGATTCCTGCCAATTACTATTTGCTTGTCTTGTAGAGCGTCCGCTTATGCTAATCTGTTTAACCCGTCATAATGATCACACTTCTTGAATATCCAAATAGTGGCTCCTTTAGTTCTTTTGTGCTCACTTCGTCGTTTTGTCGTGCAGGGCAGTCCCGTATACTGCTGACTCCTGACAATTACGGCCTCACAAAAGTGATAGTGGAGTGGTTTTCATTACACAAGTCGTGAACTCGCGTTCTTTGTTGCCCTTATGTGCACGCCTGTCATCGAAATATAATTGTCAAGATGCCTCTAAATAGCGACACTGTTCTGAGTCCACTTCTATTGCCGTAACATTTATAGGAACACTGCAGGCGAATTTCCGTCGTCGTCGTCGCCGTCGTCTTCGTCGCGGTGAGGGAGAGAAGGAAAACCAGAGGTCAAAGGCAGAGAAGTTAACCAGATTAAGTGTCCAGTTGGCTATTCTGGAAGGTTGACGTCGCCGTGATGTTCCTTATAAAGTAAGTGCGATAAGACCATATATTGCGCCCAACAGCGCCGTATGCTATACGTGCTAAAGGGGGAGGGGAGGAAGGGAAGCAGGTGAGCGGGCATGTCCTCCACGAGCCCGGCTGCTGCGGCGTGTGGCACGGCTGAGTGCCGTCGCACGCGTCCTATCTTAGAGGTAATCTTCAGCGAGCACAAAGTAGAGGCGAGCTGCTGTTGTTTGTGATTTCATGTACGCTGCGGTGTTACTCGCCTAGCGTTGCAGGTCGCGTAATCTCAAGTTTCGGAGAGGCGTTGAAGCTAGAGGCAGCATGAAGCTTTCACTTGCCGCTGGTGCCGCTCTTCATCACGCCGGCGTTGTTTCAGTGCGAGTCCGCGGTCATCCAGTGAGATGTAATAGGGTTTGCATTTGC